>NC_141003.1:27165977-27471778 GCF_052327205.1 Somniosus microcephalus | reverse complement strand
CCTTCCCCCCTCTCTCTCTCTCTCTCTCCTTCCCCCTCTCTCTCTCTCCTTCCCCCCCTCTCTCTCTCTCTCTCCTTCCCCCTCTCTCTCATTAATGTCAATGATAACATTGCAAAATTATAATTCTGCTTGCTACCTCCAAATTCACATAGAAGGAAAACTGTAAAACCTGGAGTATATGGCTACTCGCGATCCCCATTAACAAAAAACGAAGTTAAAGAACCACCTCCTGGGTGCTTAGCAAGAGTTCTTCAATCCCCAAAGTTTTATAAACAGTTTTATAAACATGGCAGAGGTTTCTTCATTTCCCTCGGCAACGCCGGGTACTCCAGATAGTCTGTTATAAAAATATTGGAGTTGGGGGAAAATGGCTGTTTGATAGTCAAGAATCATCCAATTGAGTCTTGAAGAGTCCGTTCGTTTTCCAATCGACGTGGGAAGGCAGAGCGCCATGAGGATGGACGTGTTGGGTGACCAATGGTGGGAGTGTGTGGGTGGGACAGTGGGAGGCAGGGTGCCATGAGGATGGACGTGTTGGGTGACCAATGGTGGGAGTGTGTGGGAGGCAGGGTGCCATGAGGATGGACGTGTTGGGTGACCAATGGTGGGAGTGTGTGGGCGGGGCAGTGGGAGGCAGAGTGCCATGAGGATGGACGTGTTGGGTGACCAATGGCGGGACTGTGTGGGCGGGGGCAGTGGGAGGCAGGGCACCATGGAATGAAACCTCCAGCAATACATCCAACCAGAGTCGGTAAGCCTACAAGTGACACAAAATTCAACCCTCCTCCTGAAAGGAGAGCTGCTGTAGAAGCGCTACAGGCATCGGCAGCTTGTACGGAATATTTAGATGAGGCCCGTGGCCCAATTTCAGGCCAGCCTCAGGCCTCTCTGTTTGGGTGCTCACTGCCTCTCCGGCGCCTGAAGTCTGGATCTGAAAGTGACTAATTTATACCCCATATATATACTACACATTACAGCTATCAATGGATTTGATTTTTGAAATCCAAATGAGCCTTTCAGGCTGCATTATAATTTTTCCAGGTTTGCACCTGTTTTATCCAACTATATTGACATCTCTACATATGAACATTTTACAGTCCTCATGACAACCAAATGGAGACATACAGCTAGACTCCCCCATTGGTTGTATTGTAACACCAACCATAACCCATTTAAAACAACGGTGAGGGGATAATCCAGGCAAAAATCTATTAAAACTCCACAACATTCAAGAGTTGTATGAATACAATACATCTTTAAGCCGATGAAAAGAACTCATTTGTTGATCTTGTAATAATTTGGGGAAAGATTTCTCCCATGTACTACATGTAGCAAAATTATAAACCCCTTATAAAGAGGTTTAAGACTTGTTGCATATACTGCACAGAAGAAGCTTTTTCCGTTTGGCAGTAAAATATTGGACTATTACTGCAGCAGATCTATTTCAAAAGTGTGGTTTAGTTATCGTAAATAAAATGAATTTAAACATGACACATTTTATTTTTGCTAGATACATAAGTATTGTGCAAGATGGCAGACACTGAAGATGCATTGGAAGAGATGGCGTAAGTGTTACATAATGATAAATATTTTATAACAGTTAAGTGCAAAGGATCATTCTTCTTTTATTTTGTTCGTTTTGAATAAATCATTTGCCCCTTTTCTTTTGCTTACAGGGAGGAGGTGGAAGGTAAGACATTACCAATACTTTAAAAGATGTTTTTAAAATTTATTTTGATATTTCCACAAGATTAATGATTTTTTTCACCTTTTCTTTTCTGCAGAGCAAACACCAGCCATAGAAAGTGCAAGATATATATTTTCCAACAAAGTTTGATTTATTTAATTTCCAGTATTTTTGTGATGAAACAATAAAATGTCTTGGGTTGGAAATTGAAAGAAATGCTGATATTAAATGGCACAGAAATTATGCAGCATATTGATTGTGTGGGTGTAACAGAAGCTAAAATCGCCCAATTAAGAGAATGAATTAACAACTGAAAATTTTCAAACAGCCACTGAAAGGTTTGAGAATGTTCTAAGAGAAACTTGTGCGAACTGTAAACTACCAACTCCTAGAGCTTTTATGAAAGAAGGTATATTAAGGTAAAATATCCCCTTTTGTGTTCCCAGAACAGAGGCTTGTCAACCAGGAACGTGCATTGGAAAATCACAAACACGTAGCCCAGGATTTTCCATCCATTAAAATAAAAGGAGGGAGAATTGTGGGTTGCGTACACACCAATGTGCGCATCCAGTGAGACAAGCCTTGCACCCGGAGCACAAAAAGGTTGTAGCCCTGTCTCCAATCTGCACTCGGAGAATTGGTGATTGTGTCTCCAACTTGAGCACCTGTCCAGTGAGGGTCCCGTTTGGCAGCGTAACAATTCCTTTCCCTTTCACAATTGCTGCCACAGTTCAGTTAAGAAGTGATTTGAACTTGTAGGGAGAGAAATTGGATCTTGTTTTGACGCTTAATCGGGCATAAAATGGGTGTTAAGCGCGCTAATTTTGGTTGGCGATCGTGCACCCACAAACAGCACTGGAAATGCGTCTACCCCCATATTGTTTCGGAAGAGCTTTAGTCGACTCGGGCGGCCAGCTGAAAAAAGTGTTGAAATGAGGGTGTGTCGCCTGTTTAGGGCCCTTTTGTGATATTGCTCTCTGTCAGCGCCTGATTCACTCATTCTTAAGACCACCCAGCAAATCATGACTGGAACAGTGGGGAAACAGGCTGCAGGTGCGGTCTGTTAGTAATTTTAGGCTGCTAGTGGGGCTTTTTTGGGGGGTAATTTTGGCTGCAATAGCAGTGTTGATGTTTTTTTCTGAATCACTTTTTGGCGGTTTAGGAGGTTTTCTATACTTTACTTTCAGCACAGTTAGTGTTTTGATGGTTGTACTGCTGGGTTCACGATTGGGGCTGGAGGATTAGGAGGAGCAGCACCAACCAGGATGACTGCAGAGACCAGGGGACGCTGCTAGAAGAGGGGGAAGGAGAAGACGTTGCAGGTGGACCCACACAATGCTTGTCTTCAGGCACCGCATTTCCTACCTGGACCTGACTGAGGTGCCTCTGCTTCACTACGTTTGCTGTCACTGAGCTATATCACCTGTTGCACCATCAATTGGAGCCCCACACCAGGGCATGGGCAGCACTGTGGCTGTGAAGGTAATGGTGGCCCTTAATTTCTACACCACGATCATTCCAGGCTGCAACAGGTGACATTAGTGACATCACACAGTTTGCAGTCCATTGCTGCATCAGGAATTTCACAGATGCGCTCTACGCTAAGAGGAACCAATTCACCTCATTACCCTTGAGGCAGAAAAGGAACAAAGAGCTGGGGGCTTTGCAAGGATAACAAGCTTTCCACAGTTGCAACACATCATTGACTGCACCCATATTGCCTTGCGTGCTTCATATGAAGAGTCAGGAATATAAGTTAACAGTAAGAGATTCCACTCCCTGAATGTCCAGCTGGTGTGTGACGGCGGGCAGCATCTTATGCAGGTCTGTGCCTGTTTTCCTGGCAGTAGTCATGATGTTTTTATCCTTCACCAGTCCTCAATAACCTGTCTCTTCCACCCAGACCAACAGGTGTTAGGCTGGCTACTTTGGGACAAGGGGTATCGCCTGACCACCTGGCCCGTGACTCCTGTCAGGAACCCGAGCACTGACTGAGGAACGCTACAACCAGTCATGACAGAGTCCGAGTTCTGATTGAACAAGCCATTGGCCTTCTGAAGCAGAGGTACAAATGCCTGGACCGGTCTGGAGGCGTTCTTCAGTACATCCCCAAGAGAGTCTCCAGGTTCGTCTTCGTGTGCTACATGCTCCATTATTTTGCCCTGCGAAGGGGCCAACCTATGGAGACACCTGGAAGAAGAAGTAGAGGTGCAGGAGTATCAGGAAGCTGAATGTGCCAATGAAGAACAAGGGTCATCATTCCAACCAGCTGCCAGAATTTGCAGCAGCAAATTATCAAGGAAAATGTGCCATTCAATAATCCCTCCCCTCCCCAATGCACCACCATGCAGTCCCTCAACCAAGGTCCTTGCACCCACCACATGAATGCCCCCAAAGGGTACACCTTCTTAGTTACTTCTTCTTAGGCAGTCCCTCGGAACCGAGGATGAATTGCTTCCACACTAGAAATGAGTTCTCCGGTGACCGATGAGTCCAATGCGAGACCTACAGTCTCTGTCACAGGTGGGGCAGATGGTGGTTGAAGGGGCGGGTGGGTGGGGTTCTTGGGTTGACGTGCGTTCCTTCAGCTGTTTGCGCTTGGCTTCCGCTTGCTCCTGCCGAAGAGATTCAAGGTGTTCAGCGCCTTCCCGGATGTTTCTCCTACACTTTGTGCGGTCTTGGGCTAGGGATTCCCAGGTGTCGGTGGGGATGTTGCACTTATTCAAGGAGGCTTTGAGGGTGTCCTTGAAGCGTTTCCTCTGTCCACCTGGGGCTCTCTTGCCATGTCGGAGCTCCGAGTAGAGCGTTTGCTTTGGGAGTCTCGTATCGGGCATGCGGACGATGTGGCCCGTCCATCGGAGCTGATCGAGCGTGGTCAAAGCTTCGATGCTGGGGATGTTGGCCTGAGCGAGAACAATGACGTTGGTGCTCCTGTCCTGCCAATGGATTTGCAGGATCTTGCGGAGGCAGCGTTGGTGGTACCTCTCCAGTGCTTTGAGGTGCCTGCTGTACATGGTCCATGTCTCTGAAGCATACAGGAGGACGGGTATCACTACTGCTCTGTAGACCATGAGCTTGGTGCTGGGTTTGTGGTCCTGGTCTTCAAATACTCTCTTCCTCAGGCAACGGAAGGCTGCACTGGCACACTGAAGGCGGTGTTGGACTTCGTCAGCGACGTCTGCCCTTGTTGTAGGCTCCCGAGGTATGGAAAATGGTCCACGTTGTCCAAGGCCTCGTCATGGATTTTGATCATCGGGGAGCAGTACTGTGTTGCGGGGGCAGGTTGGTAGAGAACCTTTGTCTTACGGATGTTTAGTGTAAGGCCCACGCTCTCGTACGCTTCGGTGAAGGTGTTGATGATGGTTTGGAGTTTGATCTCCGAGTGTGCGCAAACGCAAGCGTCTTCTGCATACTGTAATTCGATGACTGGATGGGACAACTTTGGATCTGGACTGGAGGCGATGGAGGTTGAACAGTTTCCCGTTCTGTAGATTAGCTCCACTCCAGTGGGGAGCTTACTGAGGGTGAGATGGAGCATTGCAGCCAGGAAGATCGAGAAGAGTGTTGGTGCGATGACACAGCCTTGCTTGACCTCTTAGTTACTAGGAATATTAAGACCAACCGCAATGTAAAAAAAAAAGCCACGTGATTCATCTCGCTTCATTTCACTATTCCAAATCTTTAACAATGGAGCATTAAAAATCATCCTTGCGCAAACTCCTAGGCCAAGAGTTTCCACTCTGGGTGCAATCGGCACTCCGGGGCGCAAATTGCGCTCAAGATAATGCTAGTTTTAATAAGTTTTTTTTTGCACAAGTTTTGTCTCAAACCGATTTGCATATCGGCAAACATAATATCTTGCTTGAACCAGTGCAATTGGGCAGTGTTTTAGAATGTAATTTTTAAAGAAAAGTTTGCATTAAAAATATTCCTTGATATATTTAGGAGTGGTAACCTGGTGCAGTTTTATTAATACAGCTGAAAAATGGGATTATCACAAAAAATAAGCATTTTTAATCAGTCTAGCACCTGTCAGTAGTGTGATTTTTAAATAACTAAATAAGAATTTAAAAACTATACAGAATTATTTACTAGTTACATTGATGTACACTAGTCAGTTTCTTAGTAAATTTAAAAAAATTTAAAGCTTTCAAAACATGTCCTAGTGTCCCTGCAACAACTTGTAGTGCGCCAAAAAAAAAAGCTTAATTTTAAGAGCCTCCTTGAAGGCCTACAAATGGGCGCAATTAGCGAAATCTCGCAATGGTGATTCATTTGATCTGGAGCCGTGGCCAGTTTTGTAGGCAGGGCTGCTTCTAGCGCGATGTATTTAAAACCAGCGCAAAAGACGGCGGAAACTCAATTTGCGCTGGAATAATTTGCACTTGAAATTCCTCAATCTTTTGCGCTGGTTTGGCCGATTTCCCACGAGTTGCACTGAAAAAACCATCGCAACCTAGCAGAGACTCCAGGCTGTATTGTCTTCTGTGCTCTTTTGTCTGATCTGGCGCTCGTTCTCCTTCATGTTTTGAAAGCCAGAGGAGATGCTTGAACCCGGAGCCAAGATGGCAGCAGTCTGAGCTCCGGTCAGAGCTGCCGCCACAGGCTCCATTGCAGCGGGCCCCATTGCAGCGTTCATTGATCTGACCGCTTGCTCTGTGGTTGACTGGATAGTTCTGATGCCGTGCGAGAAGACCCCACACAAGTTGGAGCTGGACTCCTTCATGCTCTGACATTGTGCGCAGTCTCGCTGTCAGTACACTTAGAAGTTCTGTGTGTATTCCTATCAGTCTTCTTTGATGGGATGGGCCTTTGAAATTCAAATCTGTACCTTCTGCAGCAGGGCTAGGATCCAGGCTCTTCCTCCAGTGAGCTGCTTCCTGGGCTGTCCTATCCCCCGCCCTTGCTTTGTGCACTTGAATCTCCCAGTGAGCAGAAGCGGGGGAGAGAACGCTTGTGAGCATTGGGGCTACAGGTGGTGCAGAGCTCAACAGAGAGTAACAGATGAGAGTTAGGAGTCTTGCCTTAACAGCCCTGCTCAGATCAATACACTTTAGTCATTGCAGCCAGGTCCTGGGTGCAGTCTTCTACCTTTGACCTGTTTGGCCACTTCACCCCACTGGTGTCAGGCAACTAGCTTGGGGACACTTCTGCTTCATGTGCCTCCCTCTTTGTCGACTTAGGACCTCCAAAGCAGCGTCAGAGAATCTGGGGGGCCCTTGCAGCACTTTCTCTGCCTGCCATTTTCAAACTCTTTAGTCACTCTTGATGATGTAGCTCCCCTTTAAGAGTTGCAAGCTGCCTTTAACTGGCATCGGGGATATTTGGATACCCAGTTTCCTGCTCCTCTCCGCCCCCATTAGGCGGGTCGCCAATGAACAGCATGAGTAGCGCTGGCAGCTCGCCAAGTTTAATCAAATGAGGCATGAGCTCTGATATGGCTTGTGCCTCTTATCCATGCGATTGGCACCCATGCGATTTGTTTTTCCAAAACAAATAACTCCGCACAGACCAGGTTCAATCTTGGGAAGTACCTGAGCTCTCTGGCTCCTTTTAACCCACTGGATAAACTCGCTGTGCCATTGGTGGAGGTTTGCATGAATATCAAAGCAAATTCAAAAGTAGCTTTTAAGATGCTATTTAAATTTCTATTTTTTTTTATATAGAAACATTAGAGGAAGAGCCCAAGTTGGAAGAAGGTAAAATTCTTGCCTGTATTCTTAACAAAGTCACTATTTATATGTCTGTTATTTTGTTATGTTTTAATTTCATCCCACCAACTGTGGACTTTATAAGGCCAACTTTCTGATGGGCACTCCCTGTGCAGAGCCTCACCCACTGGGAAATCGAGGATGTGCGCCGTACTATTTTCTTATGTGCACTGCCATCGGGCCCAGGTTGATGCATCTTGAAAATCGGGCCTCATCGATACAGTTGGTGATATTGGCTTGGTTTAGTTGGTAACAAGCTAAGCTCTGGGTCAGAGGTTACAGATTCAAACCCTGTGCCAGGATCTAAGCACACAATCGAGCCGAACACCCTACTGCAGTACTGAGGGAATGCTGCGTTGTCAGAGGTGCTGTCCCTTGCATTCAACATTACATCGAGGCCCTGTCTACCTGTTCTTGTGGTTCTTGTGTGTTAAGGATCACATGGCAGTATTGAATGGAGAATAAGTTGTTCTCCCAGTGTCCTGTCCAACATTCCTAACTTCCACCATCATAAGTAAAACCATATTAGCTGGTCATACATCTCATTGTTGTATTTGGGATTATGCTGTACACAAAATGGTTGCCTACATAACCATAATTACTGTGGAGGAATAAATTGCCCCTCTGCACCTAATATATACCAGAAGCATGTATGGCAAATCTGCACCGGCATCCCATAATTTTCTATCCATAAAGCAGAATTTTTTCCCCTTTTACTCAAAAGTAATGAATTGTACTGAAATGCTTTTGAGATGTGATAAATCTTTATTTGTGCATCATCTATAAACTCCCACTTTTTGAACATTAGTTAAATAATTCCACTCTAACAAGGCTGGTATCTATGGTAGAACTGCATTGATAGATGGACTATTTTTGTATAAGGCCTTGCTAGTATGTAGCCTAAATTACAGACGTGCGCTTAAAAGTTTCCCACATTTTATCATGTTATCTCAGCTTAGTACAAAGATAATTATTAGGAAAGCAGTCTTGTGTTTAGGATGTAATAATTTGTGCTGTGTGTGGTCATTTGCATTATGAAAAGATCATCACCTGGCCTCTCTGTTCCTTTTACCCTCTAGTATGGTAATGATTCCTTTTCAACTTTCCAAAATTACCCTAAAATAGTTACAAATTTCAGTGCTAAGCAAGTGTACAGTTACTCTTTTACTGAGTGTTTGCAGATTTTCAATCGTCTTTGAAGTATCCAATATTTACCTACAATGGATAGAAAATGAATGCTGATCGATCCTTTGAGATATTCAGTGTACTAATGTACGTAGGTCATACTGATTTGTGGAAAGCAATAAAATACCATCTGTCAAGCTGCTAGGACAAACCGCAAATAAAAGTGCCGAGAATTAGGAATGTCAGATTATTAGTTTCAGATGCATTTTGGTTGTGTTATTCGGTGATTTATTATACCCTGCATAGTAATTGATGTAATAAAACTCACTACGCACTTGGTTTGAGTATAAAGCAAGGCTTTAATCAACTTGTTTCAGAACATGGAGGTCTAGTTGTACTTCACTAGTTCCTTGACTTACAAAATGTCCCTGACAAGCTGGGGCCCACGCCCGGGTATTTATACTCCTTGGACGGCGCCACCAGCTGGCCGTCCAGCGTTATTTCATAAGTAGTTTCTTGATGATGAGATTTATAACAGTAATTACTACAGAGGATTTCCCAAGAGAGGTATTAGTGCCCACTGTGCACCACTCTCAATACCAGCATATCCACAACTTGTTCTTTATCAAAAGAAAGTAAGCAAGGGTGCATATCGCGTGCTATGACTTGTCAGAGCCAGACACTGACTTCTTCTTCTTCTTCTTCTTTCTATATCTGATTGACATAAGCAGATTCCTCTGCACTTCAGGCTGAACAACCAACTCATGAAGGTACAAAGTATTGTCCATGAGCTGCTAACACCTTTTACTGAGATGCAGTCTATTTGCTGAAGTTGTCATGACCTTGCAGAATTGTTTTCTGTTCATCATGACTGATGTACGTAATAGTCACCACTTTTGATACGATGTATGAAGTGGATTTATTTAAAGTATAAATTATTTTGCGGACTTGACCAAAAACCGGATTGTCTTAAATAACACTAGGTTATGCACGCCCTTCCCAGGTTGCCGTTGAATAGTAAAATTACCAAATAAAGCAAAGTATTAAAAATATAAGAACTAGTTACATACTAAAAATCAAACATTGAAGTACCATACATTTAAAAATGAGAAGACTGGATAGGTCTCTGCTTCTGAAAATGCTTCTTACAGCTCTGCCCCTCTGTTACAGATCTGCTTCTTATCTATGCAATTCAGTAAGATCTTAGAATATCTACTCTTCAATTTGTTTGTGCCTACCTGCATTTTTGTTTACAAAGTCATGAACCCACTTGTTTTAATTTTGCATTCCAAAGTCTGGTAGCGTACATACATTGAGTGCTTCTTTCAACCCTCCCAAGAGTTTTATCACTGAGTTCATTAAGGAAGCATTGAACTGTGCACATTACAACAAAGAGAGCCAGTTTTTATTGTTGCTGCACTGCTAGCCTACATGCCATTGAGTAGGATGTACATCCACCAATTGCAGAGAAAGCTAACGTTAAAATGCCAGGCACAGTCAGTTGATAATGGAAATTCAAGTAGTAGCTTTTCCAGCATCTCCGAATATGATAACCAGATAAATGCCATGTCGCAGAAACTATGCAGGGGTTCTCCCCAGCTACCTCTGTGGCTTTGGTGGGAAACTGGTGAAACCTCAGGAAAGCAGGAGAATCCCTGTAGAATTTCAGGGCCCTTATGTCCAATATAAACAGTGTGTCTCATCAACAAAATGGGCATACTTCCCCCATATACCTGTATGAACTGAATGCCGGAGTTATTTTTCATGTACTCCACCTGTTAACGTAGTTGAAGTAGTAAATGAGTTTCCAGATAATGTTTACCTACTTTTTTAAAAATAATTTAGATGAGAGGGTGACAAAAGGGGTCTGTTACACCTTGTGGGAGCTTAACTAGGCAGTTCAAAATATCTGATCAGATAAACTAGGATTTTGGTCCAGACCATTCAATAAAATGCTCCGATTATCTCATTTTTAACCTGTTGCAGGGTATAACTATTATAATTTACGGGGCTGATTTTCAAGTTGTCAATGTTGGCGAGGACCCTTGCCTGCCAGCTGTGCATACTGGGAAATCACAGCACTTGACCCACTACTTTCCTTCCTTCCTTTTAATTTTAACGGATGAGAAATTGAGGGCAGTGCCCTCTGATTTCCCGACCGGCAAACTCAAATCGGCCCTTCTCTGATTGCATCTCCAAACAGTCATTTTAATCTGAAAACAAATACTACTTTAAAACTAAATACAAAGCTTTACAAGCAATTTAAAAGCATATTTCCATTTACTCAAATTTTTAGAGCAGGCAGAAAAGGTCATTCAGCCCTCATTAACCATAGATTCAGTAAGGCTATACTCCTGCATGGAGCTTTGCTCAGTGCAAGTGCCAATCAGTGGATCAGATGAGAAAATCAGGCAATTTCGGGATCATACCTGCATTCAATTCACCTTATAGTCTCATTAGTTGCATTTTAAAAAGCTGTGATGTAGCCTTTAATTTGCCCTGTACGTGATGTTGAACTCTTTTTTAATCTTCAATTTTCATCTAACTTGCAGATTCTCCCTGCAGTAAATGATTATTTGTTTTAATTTTCTGAATTCAAGTATATTAACCTTTCTGTTTGCTCCAAATAATGAACCGGTACAATTCAATCCTTCAACAGACCTCCTTATCAAGTAAACCATAACTGTAGCTCTGTCCCTCAGTTGCAAACATTTGACTAATATAAGGATGACAGTTCCTTCCAGCCATGTACTTTATTTGAAAAATATAGAATAAACATTGTGCTCCCGCAATCCCAGTGGGGAGTTTAAAGGGAGTGTAGCTAGGAGGATCAGGGCTACAGTGCTGAAGTGCTAACATCAAACCTTTTGGAGTGTGACTCCCTACTGGAGTGCAGGATTGTTGCAAATTTTAGTAACATGTCTAAAATTATTACCTAAGAGATGTATTGACTAACTTACATCTTTTAATGCAAATATCTGCTATGCCTCTTAAGTTTAGAACAATATTAACATTTATTTTTTTCTATATTAAATTTCCATTTTAAAAGAATCCTATGTCTTGGATATGCCCTTTAACTTATTGTCGGGTGATCGCAAATTAACCACCCATTTTACATCTCGTCTGATTTTCTTTTCCATTGACTTCAAAAAATAAATCGGGTGTGTTGTAGAACTGGCAGCTGATTCGCTAGCGCCCATTTTTAGCCCAGTAATAAAAGTTAAAATTACCCAATGGTTCTTGCCCACTTCCTAAGTAACTGTGCTTTATTCTCTTTTAGCAGGAGAAGCGGAAGAAGGTATATTAATTTTTGATGGCTCATTTTTGTTTCACCTAACAGTGTTTGTATGCATTGAGTTCTATTTTTAATGACTTACTAGCATTTCAAACAGTTAATATTGGAAATTACTTTGTGAGCTTGAAACAAAAATGTCACAACTTTGGTGCAGTGACAGGTAGCTGTTCACAGTTGAAGGATTTTTGTGAGTGAAAATCAAAACAAAACTGATGTATAATTTTCAGTTAGATATAAAGTATAAATGAGCAAGCTGTAGAACCTAGAAATGGCCATATTAAACCTCAGCTGGTCAACTAGACTGTTTCAGAAATACTGGACCAAAGTGGCACAGTCGGTTGGACACCTCTGGGACTGGGTTCAAATCCAGCCAAGACTGAGAGGGAAAAGTCTCCTCTGTCTGCTGGGTGAACAGGTCCTACGTAAAATAGATTTGACCAGTTCCTTGTGAACATGGGTCTACAGTACAAAACTGTCCCTAATTTGTCACCCATTGGCAAAGTGACTCAGACAGGCCTAAGAAGCCAACGCATTGGAAATAGAAAGATGTCATACAATGGGGATACTTTTAAAGTTGAGGTATGTTGTTGAGCCAGAGAGGAAGGATCTTTACTACGTATCTGAGTTATACCTGACCTGGGAGTGTTTGCTGACACTGGCGGGGTGGGTGAATTTTAACCAAAAAAGGGTAGGTTGGGGCGTATGGGTAGTTAAAGTGTTAAAAATCTGAATCCCGACCTGAACCCGCCTCCAACCTACCCACTTCCGGTTTTAACGGAGGCAGGACGGTGGGGGGTGCACGTGGGCAGCAAGTCCGCTGCCAGTAGGTGGGTCGTCTATTTAATTATTAAAATGAGGCTGGAAGCCTCTGCTTTAACCTTCATTTTGTATTTAGCTTTAGCTGGTTGGCTTTTGCATGCCAACTAAAGCAAGGCTAGGACTGCTGGATCCAGGAGCTAAGTGTCTTTACACTTACCGCCTGAATCTAGGGTCCCTGCCTAACCCACGACTCATGGTCGGAGACCCCTCTCCCCCAGGGCTCCAATTCTGCCCCACCCCCAAAAAAATAGTATTTTGTGAGATAAAGTAATTGACTAACTAATAATTCTGCATAGATTTGTAATTCTGAATTATCCAAAGCTAGGTTTTATTTATAATAGTCTTGTACCATGCATTCACTAATACACAATTTTAATTTTTTTCTCTGCGTTACAGAAGAGACGAAGCCTAAACCAAAGTAAGTCATAAATGTGAACACTTACAGAACACAAAGTAAACCATATCGAAATATCTTGTGAAATCCGTCAAATGCGCAACAGATCCAGGCAGAGAGAATGACAAATGTCCAGCCACTTCCATTGTATAGAATTTTTGATTCAAGATATTCTCTTATTATCCATGTATCTTTGTTTGATACACTGAATACCATCAGTCTGGCACAACAGTTACCAGTTTTTCTCCGAGTAAGCTTTGTAAAAAACCATGAGCACACACTCTGCCCTAGCTGCTTTCAGTTCAGAAACTGGACTGTAAAGTGTGTGTTTCTGTTTCTATTTAATCTCCATGTTCACAACCAGAAGGGAAGTCCAATACCAGACAGCCCCTGCCAAGCGCCAGGGAAGTGTTTATTGATTGCTGAGACAGGTTAATTAATTGTTTGTTGTTATTGGCCTTTGGGGAAATAACATCAGTGCCTAGCTAATTAGCATTTTAACCACTTAGCATCTCAGTACTTTTTAACCTATATGAATACACTTTGCATTAGTAACCCAACATTTAAATGTAACTCTTTTTTTTCTAAATAATTTCTGCAGAAAAATGGTCAAAATATACTGAAACATGACAACAGCATATATTTTAATTAGCAGTAAATCAAATTATATTTTGAATTTATTTAGTGACTGCTTTTTAAGAAGACATTATTTTCTGTTTGTTTCTCTAAATTACCATGATCATATTCTAGGCAAGAAATTATTGCATTTTTATTTTATACTTTAAATATTTATGACAGTAAACGGGTGTTTATAGAATGGCCGAGAGAAATATTGTACAAAATGTTGGAAAATAAACTTACTTATTTCAGGGATTTATTAGAATAAATAGATTGCAAAGTACTGTTCTATCCCCATGAATCTCAGTACAATATAAACAAAGCAAAGTTTGCCCAGCTCTTCTCAAATACCCTGACTAACTGGGATTTGCCACTTTTGCGGAAATATGCTGGTGTTATATTTAGTAGGTGTTCCACTCACCCACACAGGAGTATGTTTAAACAGGCAAGTCCTGGCTTTGTAGTGAGACTCTGTACGCCTGTTAAAATTGAGCATGATGTAATATAGCCCCTTTGCTACTTTAATCTGCTTTCTCCATTATGAGCATGATTCCTGCTTACAGTTTTCTGGAGTCACTGACCTCTACAGGATAAATCTAACAGCTGATTATAATGGATAAATTACCCATGTACTAGACAGCCTCTGCGACTGTGGTACACTATCCCTCCTTACCCTTCTTGACCTGTTTGCAGCGTTTGACACAGTTGACCACACCAACCTCCTCCAATGCCTCTCCTCCGTTGTCCAGCTAAGTGGGACTGTTCTTGTCTGGTCCCACTTTTACCTATCCAGTCATAGCCAGAGAAGTTCCTGCAATGGCTTCTCCTCCTGCCCCTGCACTGTTACCTCCTGGAGTCCCCCAAGCGTCTATCCTTGGCCCCTCCTATTTCTCATCTACATAATGCCCCTCTGCAACATCATCCAAAAACAAATCGAGCTCCTCATATACGCTGACGGCACCCAGCTCTATCTCACCGCCACCGCTCTTAGCCTTTCCACTGTGTCTGTGTTGTCAGACTCCAGCCCTCAGCTAAAAGTTACTCCAATTAAACATTGGGAAGACCAAAGCTGTTATCTTTAGTTTCCACCACAAACTATATTCTGATTCCATCCCTCTCCCTGGGCACTGCTCCAGGCTGAACCAGACTGTTCACAACCTCGGCATCCTATTTGACCCTGAGCTGAGCTTTCGACCCCAGATCTGCTCCACCACCAAGACCCCCTACATCTACCTCTGTAATATCACCCGTCTCCACCCCTGCCTCAGCCCATCTACTGCTGAAACTCGCACCAATCCCATTCGCCCATCACCCCTGTGCTCGCTGACCTACATTGGCTCCTGCTCCCCAAAGACCGCGATTTAAAAATTCTCAACCTCGTGTTCAAATTCTTCCTTGGCCTCGCCCCTCCTTATCTCTGTAGCCTCCTCCAGTCCTACAACTCTCTGAGAACTCTGTGTTCCTCCAATTCTGGCCTGTTGTCCATTCCTCACTTCCTTCACCCCACAATTGGTGGCCGTGCCTTCAGCCATAAAGGCCTTAAGCTCTGGAATACGCTCCCTAAAATTCTCTGCCTCTCCACCTCTCCTCCTTTAAGACCCTTCTTCAAGCCGAACTTCTCAACCAAACTTTTGATCACTCTTTTGATGTCTCTGTGTTAATTTTTGTCATTACGCTCCTGTGAAGAGTCTCGGGACACTTTACAATGTTAAAGGCGCTATAGAAATACAAGTTGTTGTAGTTTTTCTTTTGTCATCCATTGCAGATTGTGCAGTGTTTGTACTTTTAGGCCTGAGATTAGTAACAGAGTAACATAGAAACATAGAAGATAGGAGCAGGAGTAAGCCATTCGGCCCCTCGAGCCTGCTCCGCCATTCAATAAGATCATGGCTGATCATCCAAATTCAGTACCCTGGTCCTGCCTTCTCTCCATATCCCTTGATCCCTTTAGCCTTAAGAAATATATCCAACTCCTTCTTGAATATATTCAATGAATTGGCCTCTACTGCCTTCTTTGGCAGAGAATTCCACAAGTTCACCACTCTCTGGGTGAAGAAATTCCTCCTAATCTCTGTCCTAAATGACTTACCCCTTATCCTTAGATTGTGACCCCTGGTTCTGGACTCCCCGACCATCGGGAACATCCTTCCAGCATCTAGTCTGTCTAGTCCTGTTAGAATTTTATAAGTTTCGATGAGATCCCCTCTCATTCTTCTAAACTCCAGTGAGTACAAGCCCAATCAGCCCAATCTCTCCTCATGCGTCATTCCTGCTATCCCAGGTATCCGCCTGGTGAATCTTCGCTGCACTCCTTCCAAGGCAAGAACATCCTTCCTCAGATAAGGCGACCAAAACTGCACACAATACTCCAGATGTGGTCTCACCAAGGCCCTGTACAACTGCAGCAAGACATCCTTGTTCCTGTACTCAAACCCTCTCGCTACGAAGGCCAACATACCATTTGCCTTCTTAACCGCCTGCTGCACCTGCATGCTTACTTTCAGCGACTGGTGCACAAAGACGCCCAGGTCTCATTGCACATCCCCTTCTCCCAATCTATTGTCATTCAGATAATAATCTGCCTTCCTGTTTTTGACACCGAAGTGGATAACCTCACATTTATCCATGTTATATTGCATCTGCCACGCTTCTGCCCAATCGCCCAACTTGTCCAAATCATCCTGGAGTTTCTCGGCATCCTCCTCGCAGCACATACGACCACCCAGCTTTGTGTCGTCTGCAAACTTGGAGATATTACATCTAGTTCCCTCGTCCAGATCATTAATATATATTGTGAATAGCTGGGGTCCAAGGACCGATCCCTGTGGTACCCCACTAGTCACTGCCTGCCACTCGGAAAAAGAGCCGTTTATTCCAACTCTTTGCTTTCTGTCTGCCAACCAGTTCTCTATCCAAGTCAATACCTTGCCCCCAATCCCATGTGCCTTAATTTTACACGCTAATCTCTTATGCGGGACCTTATCAAAAGCCTCCTGAAAGTCCAAATACACCACATCCACTGGTTCTCCCTTATCTATTTTACCAGTTACATCCTCAAAAAATTCCAGTAGATTAGTCAAACACGATTTACCTTTTGTAAATCCATGTTGACTTTGTCTGATCCAGTCACTTTTTTCCAAGTGCTCTGCTATTGCATCCTTTATAATGGACTCTAGCATTTTCCCCACTACCGATGTCAGGCTTACCGGTCTGTAATTCCCTGTTTTCTCTCTACCACCCTTTTTGAACAGTGGGGTAACATTAGCTACCCGCCAATCCATGGGTACTGTTCCAGAGTCTATCGAATTTTGGAAGATGACCAGCAATGCATCTACTATTTCTATGGCCACTTCCTTAAGTACCCTAGGATGTAGATTATCAGGCCCTGGGGATTTATCGGCCCTCAATCCCATCAATTTCCCTAACACCATTTCCCTACAAATACTGATTTCTTTCAGTTCCTCCCTTTCATTAGACCCTATGTTGCCCGACATCTTTGGGAGGTTATTTGTGTCCTCCTTTGTGAAGACAGAATCAAAGTATGTATTTAATTGGTCTGCCATTTCTTTGTTCCCCATTATAAATTCCCCTGATTCTGACTGCAAGGGACCTATGTTTGACTTCACCAATCTTTTTCTCTTCACATATCTATAAAAGCTTTTACAGTCAGTTTTTATGTTCCCTCGCAAGCTTACTCTCGTACTCTATTTCCCCCCCCTTAATTAATCCCTTTGTCCTCCTTTGTTGGATCCTAAACTGCTCCAAATCCTCAGGTTTACTGCTTTTTCTGGCCAATTTATATGTCCTCTCCTTGGACCTTATGCTATCCCTAATTTCCCTTGTTAGCCATGGTTGAGTCACCTTTTTTGTTTTATTTTTATGCCAAACTGGGATGAACAAATTCTGCAGTTCATCCATGCGATCTTTGAATGTTTGCCATTGCCCATTCACCGTCAACCCTTTGAGTGACATTCCCCAATCAATCCTACCGAACTCGCACCTCATACCATCGTAGTCTCCTTTATTTAAATTCAGGACCCTCGTCTCTGAGTCAACCATTTCACTCTCCATCTTAATGAAGAATTCGATCATATTATGATCGCTCCGACCCAAGGGGCCTCGCACAACAAGATTGCTAATTAATCCTTTCTCATTACATAATACCCAGTCTAAGATGGCCTGATCTCTAGTTGGTTCCTCGACATATTGGTCCAGGAAACCATCCCGTATACACTCCAGGAATTCCTCCTCCACAGTATTGTTACTAATTTGGTTAGCCCAATCTATATGTAGATTAAAGTCACCCATGATAACTGCTGTGCCCTTATTGCACGCTTCTCTAATTTCCCGTTTAATGCCATCCCCGACCTCCGCATTACTGTTTGGAGGTCTATATACCACTCCCACTAACGTTTTCTGCCCCTTGGTATTTCTCAGTTCTACCCATACAGATTCCACATCATCAGAGCTAATATCTTTCCTTTCAATTGTGTTAATCCCCTTTTTAACCAGCAATGCTACCCCACCCCCTTTTCCTTTTTGCCTATCTTTCCTGAATATTGAATACTCCTGGATGTTGAGTTCCCTTCATATCATTACATCCTGTATGCCTCCCTACTTTTTATGTACTAACTAACTTTATGTTCATGCAGAAATTCAGAATTAATATTTAATTCCATCTGTCTCTCTCTTAGATCATTTATACCAACTCTTCCTCCCAAAATTCCTGATGGTGATAAGGTTGACTTTGATGCAAGTATATTTCTTCCTTGATCTATTTGGGTACCTTTTCTAAATGATGCGTCCCATGTCGATCCTCGCTTGACAAGAGCATGGATCAGGATAATTAAGCATAGAGGTCTGTATGCCAGACTTGCAGTGCTCCTGTCCTGCGATTAGTTTGAATGACCAGAAAATTGGAAGCGCTGACCCCTGCGCCCAATTCTTCCGTCTGTGCCCCCGTCTAGCGAGACTCCATATAGAGTGAAGAGCTTCAAAAAAATTTACCCTTAGGATGCAATATTTGGTAAGACTTTAATCTGGAAAACTGATATTTATTTATTCTGAGAATTTTGAATTCTATTATTGTAATATTCAGAATATTAAAAAAAACGACAGTTAAACATTTAAAAATAACTTGTAGATCATCCAACTTTATTTTTGGATAATAAAAATATAGAAGCACACATCAATTAATATTGCATCATATTTACCTATTTATTATTTTGGTGTCTAAAGAAAAAATTACATTAATGTAGCACTTTATCAGCATCCTCAGGGTGGCCTAGAGCACTTCACAGCCAATGAATGACTTTTGAAATGCAATCTTGCCATTATGTCGGCAACTGTGACAGTCAATTTACATGCAGCAAGGTCCAACAAACAGCAAAATGGGTAAATTGTTAATTGGTCTGTTTTTGGTCATTTTAGCTGAGGGTAGAAATGTTGGCCAGCACAATTCCTTGCTTTTGAAATAAAACTACGGGATTGTTTACATTTCCTTGAATATGTGAACAAATCTCAGTTTAACATCTCATCCGCAACAATCTCCCTTAGTACTATGCCGGAGTGTCACTTCTAGAACTGGGCCTCAAACCTCTGACCTCTGACTCATAATCAAGAGTGCTACCAACTGAACCAAACTGGCAGCACTAATACTATTCTTCTCTTCATGGGGTATAAGATAAAACAAAAAGAAATTAGCAATCAATATATTGCTTGTATCAACTATGCTAATTTGACCAAACCCCTAATTAAATCTCATTAATTTCATACCAAGATCTATGTTGTACCCTTACTCATGACAATGTAATGCAATTTGAAGAGGACCTAAATGATTTGGGGGAAAAATTCAGTATCGCCCCGTGTGCAAAGTTTAGCGCCTGGCGCTAATTATTGCCTCCGACGGCAAACTTGGCTTTTATCGCCCCTGGAGGTGATTGGAGCGCTAAATCAGGCGCTACACACCTCTCAAGGCGCAAAGTCCGAGGAGTGAGGCTCTACCTCAGAGCGCGGGCGAAGCAAGGAAGTGCATATCAAAATGAACCTGCAAAATGCTGCTCGGTACCCAAAACTCCTTCACACAGCGTTGAATCTCTCCAGAAGTCTCTCTCTCTCTCTCTCAGAATGCGTGGTGCACAAATGTCACCAACAAAAAAATGCAGGAAGCGGCCGCCTTTAAATAGCGCTCCCCCAGTCCCTTTCTGACTGCAAAATGGTCCCCACAACCTGTCGTTGCTAGCGGCAGGTGGTAAGGCAGGGGGCGCCACACAATATCCGGTCCGGGGCACTACCGGGGTGTTGTGCACTCGATTGACGTCATGATCTGCCGGCGCAGGAGATCGTGGCGGTAGTGTTTAGTGCTGCCGCAAAATGTCTAGTTAATTTCGCGAGCGGCGCAAACATCACCACTCCCGGGCGCTAGTTGCTTTGCGCCCCATTTGCGCCCTCTTAAGGTGCTAACTGGAGGTGCAAACAACTGAATTTTTCCCCCTTTATGTTTTCTTAAAACAAAAAAGCATCATTGCCAGCAACAAGGCATCATATTAAATCAAATTGCTGAAGAGTTTTCCTCTTGTAACCAAATAATGGTCCAAGAATAAATTCTTCTCGAGACAATTGGAGTATAGGTATAGAAATGGGAACAGTAGCATAGTGATTATGTTACTGGACTGGTAATCCAGAGGCCTGGACTAATGATCCAGAAACTGTGAGTTCAAATCTCACCACAGCAGTTGGGGAATTTAAATTCAGTTAATTAATAAATCTGGAATAAAAAGCTAGTGTAAAAACCCTTAACTGCCCTCTGAAATGGTCTAGCAATTGTTGCCAAGAAGACAGTGGGCAATGTCCACATCCCATGAATGAATTAAAAAAATAGAAATACAAAGGTACTTTGATTTACACCATGGTGTACCATATCTATTCTTACTAGTAAAGGGATCTGAAGGACAATTTTACAAAATCACACTCTTGACAAAGCCTCACTCACCAGGAACACAGCAGGAATTTGGCCGTGATTTCCATCCATTATGGATGTGCCCCAGTTACCAACAGGCTCCATGCTGGTCGTACAATTTGGTAGAATTGGCCCTGTAATACATAACTATGGCAGTCTCTAAAGATACAAATTGCTTACACTGCTGATATAATTATTCCAAGCTCTTCACCATCAGAGATTAATAATTTGTTCATTTTTGCCTCCAGGACATTCAGAGGAAGCGTATGGAAAAGGATCTAGTGGAACTGCAAGCCCTCATCGAAGCTCATTTTGAGAAGAGAAAAAAGGAAGAAGATGAGCTCATTGCTTTAAAAGAGAGAATTGTACGGGTCAAAGGCTATATCTATTATAAAGCTAATGTCTAATAATGCTACTTTTTGCATTTGTTGCACAATAAGCATATATAATTATCAAGTGCTGTGCTTACTTGACGCTATCAGTTACTCTGAAATTTCTCGGTAACAATCTAGTAGAATCTTAGAATTGTGATTTGTCTTCCTTGTTTAGAGAACGAAAACAATGTTGCTAATTTTTTTGTCTATATGTTTGAATAGAAAGCTGGGTCACTGGTCCACAGGCACACTGAATTATTCTGAGTAAAATTTTCGAGCTAAGTTAGGTAGTCATTTAAATGTGCACCTTTAAGTCCTAGTTTTGTGTGAAAGATTGAATGCTTAATTTTCAAAGACTTCACTGTCAGTTCTGAGTGTCACTGAATGGAAATACAGATCAGAGAATTGAGTGCAGAGGGGCCAGGACTAGCCTATACGCCCAATTCGCAGACCCATGACCCATCAGGCAAGACTCTGTGGTGCTAGGTTTACTGCAGATTATTCTATATTTAACATTAGGTTGTAAGCAAACCTACAGCATGCTAAGGCAGATGGCAGCAGTGTTTGGGTTTTGATAATTATCACAATGTCTTGGCAGTCTCAATACAAACAGAATCAAACATTATCTGAAAACCCGAACCTCCATCAAACAGTTTGGTGCTGCGGGCCCACATCCGTTAAGAACTGGGTTAAAACTCTTTTTTTCCACCGGATGCTTGGGGCTGAAAGAAACGGAAATTTGTTATCGAGCAGTCTGGATTATATTCTAATGCCGGTGCCAGATGTAAAAACATGGCATGTTCACATAGTTTGCCAACCACCCCCACACAAATCTACTCTTGGGCCGCGATTTTGCCGGCGCTCAGAGGGCGGGTTTGGAGGCGGGTCAGGTGGTAAAATTGCAAATAATGCCGGCGGATTCCGATCCCGCCGTCAACCCGCCTCCGTGCAACTTTGCCAAAGGTGGGCTCCCAGACTCCCGATCGGCCCCGCCACCAAGCGGCGGGATAGGCCCTTAAGGCAGTTAACTGCCTGGATAATGCCATTTTGACAGCCGTTTTAGATTTTTGCCACTTTTTCTGCATGTTCCACGCTGTTCCTAAACCCCGCAAGCTGATTGTGTCGGGTTCACAAGTGGCTGCCTTCTTGACAGCTGCAGCTCCAGCATAAAAACAGAGCTCTCAACGAGGATCAGTTGCAGGTGGCAGAACTTTGTTTTTTCAGGTCTTGGAAAACTTTGCAGGTCTACTGATCTTGTAAGTGGTGAAGCTGAGATCCATCTCCACTATGACCTCCTGGGAAAACCCTCTCCCCACATTGACTGAGCGCTTCCTCAACGGAGATATCTATGAGCAGCATGGGAACCATTTATTTCCTTTCATCCTGGTCCTCCGATTTGGAGGAAGAGCAGCCGCGGCAGCAGCAGAACCAGGAACAACAGCAGGAGCGCCAACCTGCTGCTCACCCACCTGATGCTGCACAGGGCAGACGGCGTCAGCGCAGGGCTACACCTCACCGCAGGAGATACCCCAACACAGGGTTTACAGGCTGAGGGTGACCTTCCTCAACATGTCTGAGCAGCAGTGCCAAAGGAGGCTGAGACTTTCGCGAGAGGTAGTCGGTGACATCTGCGCAATGCTGCACCAACACCTGGAGCCCAGAGGAATGGGTGGACACCCCTTACTAGTGGCTGTCAAAGTCACCACCGCCCTCAATTTTTTTACTTCAGGGTCCTTCCAGGGATCATCAGCATCTCCCAGTCAGCTGCACACACTTGCATCACGCAGGTAACCGACGCCCTCTTTACAAAGGCGCACAATTACATCCACTTCTCCACGGATCAAGCAAGGGTAACTGCGCGTTCAGTTAGCTTTGCAAATATGGCAGGCTTGCCAAGGGTGCAGGGCATCATAGACTGCACACATGTAGCCCATAGGGCACCCCATCACAACCCAGCTGTTTTTGTCAACCGCAAGGGCTTCCACTCCCTTAACGTGCAGCTGGTGTGTAACCACAGGAAGGACATCTTGCATGTTTGCGCAAAGTACCCTGGCAGTTGCCATGACTCGTTCATCCTGTGGCAATCTAGTGTGCCTCTGCTCTTCAATCTGCCAACCCAACTTTCCGGATGGCTACTTGGAGACCAGGGCTATCCCCTGAAGACATGGCTGATGACGTCGTTGAGGAGGCCATCGAACGAAGCTGAGGAACGCTACAATACCAGCCACATTTCGACCAGATCCATCATCAAGCAAACCATCGGCTTGCTGAAGATGTGATTCAGATGTCTTGGCAGATCAGGTGGAGCCCTACAGTACTCGGCAGCCAGGGTCTTCAGAATCACCGTGGTCTGCTGTGCACTGCACAATATCGCACAGCATCGTGGCTTGCAGCTGCCTGAGGAACAAGTGGCTCAGCACATACCCTCCTCCGATGAGGAGGGGGAGGACCTTGTGGAGGCGGATGAGTCAGCTGCAGCAGCACGCGAGCACATTGCTGCTGGGGATGCACTAATCTTTGCCAGATTCGCTTAGGTACAAGAATCAAACACATGTGGCTGGCACCTTCTAATCACACTATAGACAATGGATAAGAACCTGTGGGTTCCTATCACTCTGACCACCATCATTACAAATGCAAGTCAGCCTGAGCCCTCAATGTGGAACCTCCATTTCCGAGATCACATAGGCCAGAACATCAACTGTTTGCCATCACTTCTGATTAATCCATTCACAAAAGGATGACAATGGCAAAAATTATACAGAACAGAACACCCAAATGACTACCCTTGTGACTAATTGTGCTTTATCTTCCTCTTACGCGTGCTTCTACGTGGTGCTTCCCCTGTGGCTTCAGCAGATGTGGAGGCACTTTTCTCACTTTCATACTGCTCCTGCTTCCACACCTTTGGTGGGCGTCCTCTGGGTTTGCAACAGTCTGCTCCTCCTGCGTCTGTGCAGGGGCTGAGATGCCCATCTCAGTTGGGTGAGGACTCTGGTGGGGCTCTTACCGAGGGCTACTCCGTGGCATGGGAGTGTGAGCACTTGGAGAGGAGCCCCCACTTCCTTGTTGCCTGCCACCAACATCCCTCTCATGGATCAGCCCCATTTCAGTGCTAGCAAGTGGCTTGACAGCACCTTGCTGCACATCAGGGGGACCATGAGGACCCGTATCTGCACTGGCAGTCCTATTCAAAAAGTATTTCCATGAAGCTCTGGTTTCTCTGCGCAATAGCTGCCCATGCTCCTCCAGAGATGTCAGTCTATTCTGAACATTCACCATGTTTTCCAGACTCTGGCGACTTATTTCCTCCATGGCTGTAGCCATCCTCTCTACCGTAGCCACCCTTTCCAGAGAGGTAGCCACCCTTTCCGTGGTGGTGCGTTCATGCGCCAATGCCTCCACAAAGGCACTGCTCATTTTAGAGATGGACTTCTCCATCCTCTCCACACTCGCAGTAACCCTGGAGACAAAACCTGCTAGAGACTCCTGCACTTGTTCCTGGAGTTTCAGCACCGCTCTCTTTCTGGATGGACCCGGAGGTACAGGGTCAACATGCAGCTGAGCAGAGCTAGGAGCACCCTGCAGCCTCGGACGAGGACTCTCCACTGCTGCCCCTGTCTCCACCATCTGCTGATGCTCACTTGTGAGCTGTGATACACCAGGTGACAACACTACTCTGTCACAAAGGTCCCACCGAGATGTGCATATCTGTGCTGGTGCTGGGTACGCTTAATACTAATGACGCTGCACCCTCAGTGCTTGCAGGTTCTTCTGAGGAGTCTTCAGGCTCTTCCTCTTGGATAGTGGGGAGGGGGACTGTCGATGGTCCTGTGAGGGAGTAAAGGCATGAGTTAGACATGTGATATAAACGTAGCATGCACATGGAATTGTGCAGATGATCATAAGTCAATCTGTATTAGCATCAGAATCATTATCAGTCACTCATGCAATGCCAATGAGAGAGATGCAAATCTATTCTGTCACCAGCTTGCTCTGCTGCGCCCATCTGATCGTCCCCCACTTCCAGATCCTCATCACCGATGATTTCCAGGGCCGCCGCCTCGGCACTGGTGAGGTGGGCAATGGAATGTGGCCCTCTTCCTGTCTTAGCCCTTTCCCTCTTATTATGGGCTCTCTTTTCCTGCAATGAGGGACACAAGTGGAGTTTGAGTGAGAATGATGGAGTGAGTGTAGAGAACCCATAACATAGATGCTTAGAAGGAGACAATGATGGAGTGAGGTGCCAATACCAAGGGCCCTCCCTGTGCGTTGTTAGTTGTTGTCATAGCATCACAGTGATAGCGAGTGTGAGGGCAGCGTAGTCGAATAGTGAAGTGATTGTGTACATAGAGAGAGAGGGATGGTTAAGGGTGCACAGGATGTAAGGGTAAAGTGGGATGTGCAGTAGGTTGACAATGCAGAGTGCTGGTGATGAGAGGAGATGGGGAGCAGATTGAGGCCAAGTGTGATGTTATACTTTTCCTGAGTGGACCAGGTCATTGAACCTTTTTCTGCACAGAACCCAGGTTTGACTGCACATGGATCTGGAGCTCACCTCCTGAATAATTTGCAGCCAGACTGCTTTTGTTTGCTGTGGTGGCTTCTTCCTCCCAGCGGATGGGAACAGTACCTCCTTTTGACCTCTTACTCCCTCCACAAGAGCATGGAGGGAGTCATCATCAAATCGGGGAGAGGCCTTGGCCCTTGAGGTAGTCATGGCAGCAGTTGTCAGAAGGAAATCCAGCAGCAAATAATGAGAGAATGAACCAAGGCTGCATGGGCCCCTTAAATGCAGCTGGCTCACAGACGTCAGCAGAGGTGAGTTACAGACCCAAAACCACTAATTGGCCAGGGGAGAGCACACGCAGGGACTCAATTGCCCAGTTAGGACAAAATCGCAAATTTTTTACCGGCTGAAAGTGGCGGCAGGACTGGAACCCGCCGACCACCTGACCCGCACCCAACCCACCACCAATGGGAAAATCGCGGCCTTAACGTCCATTCTGCTGAACAAATTAAAATCCTCCAATACTGTGGCTGTTAAAAATTCAAGTACACTTTATGGGCAGTAATCTGATCAATAATTCTCCGTGTGCCTTATTCCAGCAACATATATTCAGCAGCTGCTGTGCCTGATGATGAGCACATACACGTACAGCATCTTCCAATATGTTAAAGTAGCAACTATCATCACTACGACTGGGTTCTTGAACTTTGCACGCATTTTTTAAGACCGTTATCTAAAATTGACTCTTGGAACTAGAAAGTGAAACAACATGGATTTCAAGATGGCAGCCAAGCATCCTTGCAGTTGATAAATTCAGAGGAAGTTTGGGCTCCCGTTGCAGAATCTCACATGACGGAATATATTGGAAAGTCAGAAGACAGTGTCAGCTGTGTGATATGGTAAACATCTCCTTTCATGGGGCTGACGACCTACTTGCAGCTCACGAGGGTATATTTTCCATATCTCACTGGCAGCCCTTCCATAGAAAGACTTGCATTAACGTAGCAACTAGTTAAATCTTTTCAGAAATGTCTCCACGTCCAATTAATTCATTAAGTACAGTGATTGTTGTGATGTAGGCCAGTATATAACTTCTCGAGATTACAACTTGTATGCAGTATTCTTGTACTCAATTTTTTTTATCATTATACCTACTTCCAAATAAAATATATTTACAGGAAAAGCGCAGGGCGGAAAGATCTGAGCAACACAGAATCCGAGCAGAGAAGGAGAAAGAACGGCTGAACCGAGTGGCTGTAAGTTACATGAATCGCTGTACACAGACCTGAAAGGTCCTAGGTTCAATCGTTGATCCAATGGCCCAGTAATTCGGGTCCAAATGCGTGAGTACGGTCTGGGTACTCACGCATCTGGCTGGATGAAATGCCGGCGTTCAGGAAACACCGTGCATGCGGAGAACGCCGGCATTTCCGGTCCTCTGAACGAAGGGGTTCAGAGGCACAGCGCGTGCGACTGCACAGGCAGCGCGTGCGCAGTGAACTTCGTCGATTTCATTCATGGATTCAGTGAGGGTAAGTCCTTACAAGTTACACTTGAAAAAAGCATGTGTAAAGTTGTTCCAAGGCTGCGGAGGAAGATATATTTTATCGTGGAGCTTCTGAAAGGCAATATTTTTGTTTGGGAAAGTGAGGAAGGTTATGTTAAGAAATGCTGAGGTTAGTTTTAAAGTTTAATTTTTTTTTTTTTAAACGGGTTTTCAGTACAGTAGGTAGAAGGAGCAATTGTGGCTGTGTGAAGAATGAGTGTTCTAAAATGAGTAATGTAACATTTCCAACACTTTTAAGAAAGAAACTTTTCATCAGTAATAAGTAATTATGTATGTATGTCCGCATATATTCCTTTACATATATGTATGTATGTTTTATATTCCTTTACTTATGTGTATGAATGTATGTTTTTAATTATGATTTTCCAATAAGTTACTTTCTCTGAAAGTCATAATTAAATACATACATTCATACACATAAGTAAAGGAATATATACATACACGCAAAGGAATATATACAGACATACATACATAATTACTTAAAAGAATATGTTACTGATGAAAAGTTTCTTTCTTAAAAATGTTGGAGTCATTTTCACATTTAATAAACACAGCAAATTCAATTCACATAGCCACAATTGATCCTTCTACCTACAGTACTGAAAACCCGTTTTAAAAAACAAAAATAAACTTTAAAACTTACCTCAGCATTTCTTAAAATACCTTTCCTCCCTTTCCCAAACAACTGCAGCCTCTGGAGCAACTGTACTCATGCTTTTTTCATGTGTAAGTTGTAAGGACTTGACCTCACTGAAAGCATGAATGAAAGCGGCGAATTTTACTGCGCACGCGCTGCCTGTACAGTCGCACGCGTTCTGCCTCTGAACCCCTTCGTTCAGAGGACAGGAAATGCCGGTTTTCCCCGCATGCTGAAAACCGGCATTTCCTCCGGACAGATGCGTAAGTACCCCGACCGTACTCGCGCATTTGGAAGGGAATTACTGGGCCAACATTTTACATGTCAATAAAATGAAAAATTTAACAATTGCACGATTTGCCCCCTCGCATCTGCGACTGAGGGTCCAAGGAGGTGCATTGCGCAACAGGTCATCGTCGTACGTATCCTCACACTGTTCCCTTTCGGGAACTGTATGAAGTGGTGGAAGGATTTCTGGCCACGTTAACACTCCTTCCGTGACCATAACCATCTTCATACCAGCCATTAGGGTGGTTAGTCCTATGGCGTGAGGGTTTTACGGGCTCCCACAACCCATCTGAGGGGGGGGGGGCCACCCACACCCGCGGACGCAAGTATCCCGCTGGATGTTCACCCAGAATTTATAGTTGGAGCTCCGACTCCACTTGCCAGGACTGTCTGGAGCGGGGTTCGAAACCCTACTCCTTCTGGCCCAGCGGCGGGGATGCTTACCGCTACGCAAAAGGCCCACTCCGCGCAAAAGGTGACGCCCATACGTTTCCTGCGCCTTTTCCCTCCCCGTGACTGGAGCCCTATGCTGCCACTTGAAAGACCAAGCTATCATCTGTCCTTTTTGCGGCGCCTTTGACTTCTCATTACCAATGATGAGCAGGCGCTGCGCCTCCACCTCCTTGAGGAGATTGCTGAGGTCATCATCAGTTCAATTGTGAGTTCTTTTAATGCCGTGAATTGTGCTCATTCCAGCCATTTCACGTTGCTAATCGGATTGGGCCTTTGGCATAGCGGTAGGATCCCCGCCGCTGGGCCAGACAGGGTAGGGTTTCGAACCCCGCTCCAGACAGTCCCGGCAAGTGGAGTCGGAGCTCCGGCTCTAAATTCTGGGTTGACATCCAGTGGGATATTTGCGTCCGTGGGTGTGGGTGGCCCCCCTCCTTGTATAGCTTGTGGGAGCCCGTAAAACCCTCCCGCCATAGGACTAACCACCCTAATGGCTGGTTCAAAGATGGTTACGGTCACGGAATGAGCGTTAATCACGGCCATAAATCCTTCCACCACTTCATACAGTTCCCCAAAGGGAACAGTGTGAAGACACGTATGACGACGACATTGCTAAATAAATAAATGGAATTAAAAAAATTCCTTTAGGGCTTTTAAAAGTCTTTAAATTGCTTTAATTCTGTTTAAAACTACTTCAGATTCTTCAAAATAATGTAAATGTTTTTAAAAGTTTATAAAAGTTACCAAAATCTTCAAAAAACTTCCAAAAACCTATTTAAACTGCTGCTTTGCACGTAAAAATGCTTAGCAGCTTGTCAGAAACATTGGGGGCGTGTCCTGTTAAACTGAGACCTCAAGGGGCGTGTCTCAGTTGCACAGCGCGCTACAGGCTTCGCGCTGGCTGCACTCCTGGGCGGCGTGACGTCAGACGCTGCCCGGGATTCTTTTGTTTCAAAATGGAATTCCAGGCGTTCCTGGAGGTGAACGGCAGGCGCGTCGGGTAAGTGCATATCGGGGGCTTACACGCGCGGCAAGCCTTCGACCCGAATTACTGCCCCATTATCCGACCTTAAGGACAGAGTCTGAGTGCAAAGAATGGCACAAATCCACACAGGTTCTTGGTGTTCATCACCATCCAGTGTAAGCTGTGAAACACACCCATTAGCTGAATGTTGGGGAAGAGCAGGAGCATACTAAGTTGTGTTGGCTACCAATCAAGTAGCCTACTGAGTCACTGATCAGACTTTGACATGGCCACTTGGGAGAGGTACAATAGAATCATAGAATCTTACAGCACAGAAGGAGGCTATTCGGCCCATTGTGCCTGTGCCAACTCTTTGAAAGAGCGATCATATTAGTTCCACTCTTTCCTCATAGCCTTGCTTTTTTTCCTTACCAGAAGGGTGGAAGTGTATCTTAGCATAAACAATGCCTTTTGTAGGGATAAGGGGAGAAAATCAGCTTGGAGTAGGTGGTGGTGGTGGTGGTGGGGAGGGACGAGGGGGGGGCGGTGAGTGAGGGAGATTACTCCAAGTATGTAAGTGATGTAAAATATGTACCTTGAAGTACCTACAATAACGCAAGTAAATCTAAAATGAATGAATTACCATGCTGCACAACCACGTACACTGGTAAATATTGAAGGACTGATGCAGGTCCAGCAGTAATGAAACCACATATCTGAGTAAACACTAATTGATTAGCATTTGGATACTTGGGGCTAAAGAGCAATAGGTTGAATGTTTGTTTTTAATTTAAGCTCACAATACAAATGAATTCTATCAGATTTCTGAGCTTGTTCTATCCCCTTCTGCCTGCAGTCTCCAAGGCTAGAGGCTTTTTTGGGGTAAATTGATAGCAATTTAGGATCTGTGTGGTAACCGCTGTATTTTAATCGTTTTAAGACAGTAATACATAGAATTGAAATTATTTTTAGAAAAAACAATATATTTTAACTTTTGCAATAAATCTTCCCCTTGTGAGTTTTCATGTTTATCGTGGGAATATTATCACAGACTTTCACAGAATCTACAGTGCAGATAGAGGCCATTTCGGCCCATCGAGCCTGCACCGACACATATCCCACCCTATCCCCGTAACCCCACGTATTTAATCCCCTAACACTAAGGGTCAATTTATCATAGCCAAATCAACCTAACCTGCACATCTTTGGACTGTGGGAGGAAACCGGAGCACCCGGAGGAAACCCACGCAGACACAGGGAGAATGTGCAAACTCCACACAGACAGTCGCCCGAGGCCAGATTTGAACCCGGGTCCCTGGCGCTGTGAGGCAACAGTGCTAACCACTATGCCACCATGCCCCCCTTAGACATATATATGGTACATATTGAGAGGCTGCTTCCTCCCTAAAGTTTGGACAGAATTGTGATACCAAAATGAAAGCATACTGGAAAAAGATATAAATGGACTGCTGTGGCGGTACCACTGGTTGTCCCTTACATTGAGATACATAATTCCCTTTAACTTACCTTACTGTATGTGTCTGTTACTATACTCAGGCTTCTCTCCTGTACTCTGACGTCATGACATCAGAGCTCGGAACCTTCCAACAGTAGAGCTCGGAACCTGCTGGCAGTTGGGCTCGGAACCTGCTGGCAGTTGGGTTCGGAACCTGCTGGCAGTTGGGTTCGGAACCTGCTGGCAGTTGAGCTGGGAAACTTCTAGTCAGTCCTCGTGGCGTCCCTGCTGGGGAAAGACCTACACCACGGTGCTCCTATAGTCAGCCATCTTACCTGCTACCTTACCTGTTGTATTTAACCTGTTCCTGTAAATAAACAACTTATTTATAGTTCGTCGAAGTCGAACTCGATTATTTAGTGGTGATGCACACGAATCGCTACACTGCTGAATATTTACTGAATGTAATGAAATGGCAGGTGAATAAAATAGGCAGAAGAAGTGCCTCACTCAAATCCCAAGGCAGTATTTTGCCACCAACACACTAAGGAATAGTAAATTGCAGCCCAAATTTTATCCAATTGCATGGACATAACATCATGTTCCAATGGAACACAAACAGTATTGTATGAATTCAAAATTCATGCCTGTAAAATTACTGTATCTTGAGAAAAAGAGACAATAAAAAGTGGCGGCAGCATGATATATTCGGGCATCTGCAAATGTTGTACATTTGATGACTTCACAAGATAGATACTATTGATGGGGGGCAGGAAATTCTTCGCTGATCTGTCAAGAATACTTAGCCAGCCCCCATGCCACCACCCCCCCAGCACCTAAGCCATCTATCTTTTTGAATAAATTGAAGGTTTTGCCTCCTCTACCCTACCTAGAAGACCATTCTGAGTGTTGATCACGCTTTGTCTAAAGAAGTGCTTCCTGGCTTCTGTCCCTAAACTTTCCTTTCACCAGTTTTAATCATGTGGTCCTTGCTCTCGTGTCTTGGCTTACTACTGCCGCAGACCAAAGTTTCTACAAATCACAAAATTTTCAACCAAGGCACCAGATGTTACACTGCAAACAGAACAAGCCCTGAATGGTTGAGTACTAATTATTTTATTGAGACTTGTAAGGCTGACCATTACACATTTGTGTGAATAGACATTGTATTCAATGGATGCCCAAAATATATTCTCATCTACTTCAGAAGCACTCATGCATTAAGTTTTGCAAGCTTAATGTAAGAATTGGAAGCCAAATCAAAGGAGCTCAGAGGGTGGGTTTGGCCCATGAGCTGCAACAGTAGAGGACTGGTAATGCTCTGCATCATTAATTCTGTCTTGAGAAAGGTGTTAGGACTAATGAATAAACATTGAAGCATATTAACAGTCAAGACCAACATGACCCAATAAAAAGGGCAATTTCTAAAGTTAATTATGGAGTAAATCTTCATCTTTAATTATCCGAGACTAAGGTAGGTACAGTAGCCTGGTAGTTATGGCAGTAGATTACCAACCCAGCAGTCATAAGTTCAAATATCACAATGGAAATGTTCCCAGACAAGAACTCCAGGCACTGGTAGCACAGATCAGGAATTGTGGCTTGTATCACACCGAATGCACTCAAGCTGCACAAAGCTCTGTATTGAGCGCACAAAGGACCAAAAATTAACCCCATTATTTTTTTAATTGATACTCTGTAGGAGGACAAGGCAAGAAAAGAAGATGAGGAACTTCGGAAAAAGGTAGAAGAGGATTTCAAGAAGAAGAAGGTTCTGTCCAATATGTCAATGCACTACGGAGGCTTCATGCAGAAGGTACTAGATGTTGTGTCTTAATCCTTAAAAGTACTTATAACATTTACTTGTATGAAACATATACAGGAAACTTTTTTTTATCCGGCACTGACAGGACCGACGTGGTGCCGGTTCATCAAAAATTCCAGATCACTGAGCGCTATAGTAAAAGATACGAGAGCTGAGAGCTCCGTATAAAGCAACAAACCCTGTTGCTTAGCAACAGGTTCAGAACAATGGCCACACGTTACAAGCGTCTCTGTAGCTTAGCAACAGCTGCAGCCACACCCTTGCACAGCAACACATGGAGGAAGGCAAGTAATATGAAGTATGAACCTACTCCTGAATTTTGCCGGTTAACCGAGATTTCCGGTTATTTAGGTGCCGGTAAATCAAAAGTTTCCTGTAAAACTCCTATTTATTTAGTAGGGTTAAGGATTGATATGCTTAGATTTAGTTATGTCAAAGGGTATCATTGGTTTCTATAATGTGGTAGATAGTTAAAAATGTATATATGCAGTCAGTGGAATGGGTATGATGTGATGGCAAATTACTCACAGTCAAATTACTATTTGATAGGTTGAGAACCGCAAAGGTGGCAAGAAGCAAACCGAGAGAGAAAAGAAAAAGAAGATTCTGGCAGACAGACGCAAACCTCTTAATGCTGAGCACCTTAGCGAAGGCAAACTCAAGTAAGAGCCTATAAGTAAAACCTACACTAGCTGCAAAAATAGTTGCTATGGTGATGTCTTGTAGCTTAGCACAAGTGCTATCAGGACCCTGTAACCTGTTATCAGTTTGTTAACTGTTACAGATGCTGGCTGATCTATTTAATTTGCATGCCGAACTGTTCCCTCAGTGTTTCGACTGCCAGCTATATACTATATATATTGTATACTTGGGGCAGTCATCTTGAAAATCAAGAATCAAAAATAAAATTTATATTGTCCCCTTCTTCAAACTAAAAGCTATTGCACCACTGCCCTTTGAAGAGCTGGGTTTCTCACAACAGTTCTGAGCAATGAGGCAAGATATTTCTAACTACATAATTTGCTGAATTAGGGCATTGATACATGTACACCCATATGTCTATAAGAGAATATACAATAAACGTAGCCTATCATATTATCTGTCATATTTAGGGATAAGGCGAAGGAGCTAGCAGATTGGCTGATGCAACTCGAGGGAGAGAAGTTCGAACTATGTGAAAAACTGAAGAGGCAGAAATACGAAGTATGTAGAGTTTTTACATCTTTTGTTCTAACATCATGTGCTAAATAGTCTTTGTTAGAATCATAGATTTTTACAGGACAGAAGAAGGTGATTCAGCCCATTTTGTCAATGCCAGCTCTCGGAAAGAGCTATTATCATCCTCATTTGAAAATTTCCACTTACCACATATGTATTGCCAAAAGTTTTTTGTCTTTAAAGAGTCAAAGAGGCCCAATTTCTGTTTAAGTTGTGATAAATGCTGCTCTACTACTCGTTGGTTTGGGTCATTCAGCCCATCTATCTTCCTCATCATGACCCACAAATGTACAGTAGCCTTAAGAACATAAGAACATAAGAAGTAGGAGCAGGAGTAGGCCATACGGCCCCTCGGGCCTGCTCCACCATTCAATAGGATCATGGCTGATCCGAATCTAGACTCACGTCCACTTCCCTGCCCTCTCCCCGTAACCCCTAATTCCCTTATCTGCTAGGAAACTGTCTATCTCCGTTTTAAATTTATTTAATGTTGCAGCTTCCACAGCTCTCTGGGGTAGCAAATTCCATAGATTTACTACCCTCTGAGTGAAGAAGTTTCTCCTCATCTCAGTTTTGAAAGGGCAGCCCCTTATTCTAAGATTATGCCCCCTAGTTCTAGTCTCACCCATCAGTGGAAACATCCTCCCCGCATCCACCCGATCAAGCCCCCTCACAATCTTATATGTTTCAATAAGATCGCTTCTCATTCTTCTGAACTCCAATGAGTAGAGGCCCAACCTACTCAACCTTTCCTCATACGTCAACCCCCTCATCTCCGGAATCAATCGAGTGAACCTTCTCTGAACTGCCTCGAGAGCAAGTATATCTTTTCTTAAATATGGAAACCAAAACTGCACGCAGTATTCCAGGTGTGGCCTCACCAATACCCTGTATAACTGCAGCAAGACTTCCCTGTTTTTATACTCCATCCCCCTTGCAATAAAAGCCAAGATTCCATTGGCCTTCCTGATCACCTGCTGCACCTGCATACTAACTTTTTGTGTTTCATGCACCAGGACCCCCAGATCCCTTTGTACTGTAGCACTTTGCAGTTTCTCTCCATTTAGATAATAACTTGCTCTTTGATTTTTCCTGCCAAAGTGCATAACCTCACACTTTCCAACATTATATTCCATCTGCCAAATCTCTGCCCACTCACTTAGCCTGTCTATGTCCTTTTGCAGGTTTTTTATGTCCTCCTCACTCACTGCTTTCCCTCCCATCTTTGTATCGTCGGCAAACTTGGATATGTTGCACTCGGTCCCTTCCTCCAAATCGTTAATATAGATTGTAAAGAGTTGGGGTCCCAGCACTGACCCCTGCGGAACACCACTAGTTACTGATTGCCAGCCCGAGAACGAACCATTTATCCCGACTCTTTGTTTTCTGTTAGATAGCCAATCTTCCACCCATGCCAGTATATTACCCCCAATCCCGTGATTTTTTATCTTGATCAGTAATCTTTTGTGTGGAACCTTGTCAAATGCCTTTTGGAAGTCCAAATACACTACATCCACTGGTTCCCCTTTATCCACCCTGTATGTTACATCCTCAAAGAATTCGAGCAAATTTGTCAAACATGACTTCCCCGTCATAAAACCATGCTGACTCTGTCCTATTAAATTATGTTTATCCAAATGCTCTGTTACTGTTTCCTTAATAATGGACTCCAACATTTTGCCAACCACAGATGTTAGGCTAACTGGTCTATAGTTTCCAGCTTTTTGTCTACTTCCCTTCTTAAATAAGGGTGTTACATTATCAGTTTTCCAATCTGCCGGGACCTTTCCCGAGTCCAGGGAGTTTTGGAAAATAATCACCACTGCATCCACAATCCCTACCGCCACCTCTCTCAAGACCCTAGGATGTAGGCCATCAGGTCCGGGGGATTTATCCGCTTTAAGTCCCATTATTTTACTGAGTACCATCTCCTTAGTGATTTTAATCGTGTTTAGCTCCTCCCCCCCCCCCCCCCCCCCCCATTGCCCCCTGTTTGTCCAGTGTTGGGATATTTTTAGTGTCCTCTACTGTAAAGACTGATACAAAATATTTGTTCAGCGTCTTTGCCATCTCCATGTTCCCCACCACTAGTTTCCTGGTCTCATCCTCTAAGGGACCAACGTTCACGTTAGCCACCCTTTTTCTTTTTATATAGCTGTAGAAACTCTTGCTATCTGTTTTTATATTTTTTGCTAGTTTACTTTCATAATCTATCTTCCCTTTCTTAATTAATCTTTTAGTTATTGTTTGCTGACTTTTAAATACTTCCCAATCTTCTATCCTCCCACTAGATTTGGCTATTTTATATGCCCTTGTTTTCAGTCGGATACTATCCTTTATTACTTTACTAAGCCTTGTTGCACATTAATCATTACAATTCTCATTAATGCACATGTTTACCTGAAAATGAATGTACTTTCCTGGTAAGCCACAAGGAAATAAATGCAAGTACGGCTTTTTAGACACAGTGGCCCAGAAATTCTGCAAGAGGTTTTTTTGGGGATGGATCTGGGTTGAGGTAGGGTGGGCTGGAAATTCTTCCCACTTCATAGATGTGCCCCTGAACCCATTCCAAATTCCAGGGTCGGGCATTTGCATACTGTTAGCAGGTACAACTGGGGCGCACACCACAGTTGGAACAAAAGGAAGAATCCTGCATCCTCATCAGTTTGTGAATTTGGCAATTTTCCTACTGTAATTAATCAATTGTTGTAAGTAAAGCAGACTTTTAAAATATAATTTCCCCTCTCCACCCAGAGGCTCTTGGCAACGCTAAATGCCAGTGACACACCCTTGACCCATTACGGCCAGGGCACAAATGCCTGGAAATATTTCCGCATTACGTATCTCCCTCATTTGCGTGGCATTATAATATGCCTGCCGACAAATCGAAGAAAAATGTTGGCAGTAGGAGAAAGGGTTGGAGATAGATGTCTTTGGGTCCCAGCCTACCCACCCAGATGATGGTGTTTTTGCAGATTTCAGGGTTGAAATTCAGATCAATTGGCTTTTAATATGGAAAAAAGATTCTTCTACTCACAGCTTAGCTGGTATTATATTCACTTCACAGTTCTTCAGTAACTGGTTCAAGCCTAGTACAGTAACTGAATGAAACTTAAATCATCCAGCCACTCTCGTGATGAATCTGTCATACGACAAGAAAATAAAAGCTGGCCTATTGAGCCTGTTCTAACCCAGCATAGTGCAGCTTACATGCTCCATCAACCAACCTCCCTGTCATACAATCTCTCCAATGTAATCACTTCTGTAGATGTTTGCTATAAAGAGAATTACATCTTGGAGAAGGAAACATTGATATAGTGGCTCTGTTGCTGTTAGTTCTGTAATTTTCTGTTGATTACTACTTTTGTGATGAATTTTCTTGTTTACTCATTAGCTAATGTAATGTGATAGCAAAATACTGCAGATGCTGGAAATCCGAAATAACAACAGAAAATGCTGGAAAAACTCAGCAGGCCAGGCAACATCCGTGGAGAGAAATTAGAGTCGACGTTTCGGGTGAACCCTTTTTCAAAACTGGAAAGGAAATGAAAAAGATCGAAGGCAGGGCTGCGATAGAACAAAAGAAGTAAAGAGACATTAAGAGGTATTCAAAACCAGACGAGATGGTAATAGGACAGTGGAGACAAAAGACGGCTCAGATAGGTGTGAAGTGTACCGGCAGGATGAGAGACAGCTGCCATGTGGGAGAGAGAAAAAAAGGAAAGGGGGGGGGGGAAGGTAAAACCCAAAACAAAGGGGTGGAAAAGAAATATAAGTAAAAATGTAGTAGGGGCCGAGGTTATGATCTGAAATTGTTGAACTCGATATTGAGTCCGGAAGGCTGCAAAGTGCCTAATCGGAAGATGATTTGCTGTTCCTCGAGTTTACGTTGAGCTTCCGTGGAACAATGCAAGAGGCCAAGGACGGTGAGGTCCGAGTGGGAATGGAGCGGTGAATTAAAATGACAGGCGACCGGAAGCTCGGGGTCACCCTTACGGACTGAACGAAGGTGTTCCGCAAAGCGGTCACCCAATCTGCGTTTGGTCTCCCCAATGTAGAGGAGACCGCATTGTGAGCAGCGAATACAGTATACTAGATTGCAAGAAGTACAAGTAAATCGCTGTTTCACCTGGAAGGGATGTTTGGGGCTCTGGACAGTGGGAAGGGGGGAGGTATAGGGGCAGGTGTTACATCTCCTGCGCTTACACGGGAAGGTGCCAGGCGAAGGGGAAGGGCTGTTGGGGGTGATAGAGGAGTGGACTAGGGTGTCTCGGAGGGAGCGGTCCCGACGGAATGCTGAAAGGGGAGGGGAAGATGCGTTTGGTGGTGGGATCACTTTGGAGGTAGCGGAAATGGCGGAGGATGATCCGTTGAATGTGGAGGCTGGTGGGGTGAAAGGTGAGGACAAGGGGAACCCTATCGTGGTTCCGGGAGGGAGGGGCAGGGGTGAGGGCAGAAGTGCGGGAGACAGAACGGACACGGTCGAGGGCCGTGTCAACCATGGTAGAGGGGAATCCTCAGTTGAGGAAAAAGGAAGACGTGTCGGAAGTACTGGTGTGGAAGGTGGCATCGTCAGAGCAGATACGGCGGAGACGGAGAAACTGGGAGAATGGAATAGAGTCCTTACAGGAGGCGGGGTGGGAGGAAGTGTAGTCCAGGTAGCTGTGGGAGTCAGTGGGCTTGTAGTGAATATTGGTCGATAACCTATCCCCAGAGATGGAGACGGAGAAGTCGAGGAAGGGAAGGGAAGAGTCAGAGATGGACCATGTGAAGGTGAGGGAAGGGTGGAAATTGCAGGCAAAGTGAATGAAATTGTCTAGTTCGGGGCGAGAGCAGGAAACAGCACCGATACAGTAATCAATGTACCGGTAAAAGAGGTGAGGGAGGGGACCTGAGTAGGACTGGAACAAAGAGTGTTCCACGTATCCCACGAAAAGGCAGGCATAGCTAGGACCCATGCGGGTACCCATAGCAACACCTTTGATTTGGAGGAAATGAGTGGAGTTAAAGGAGAAGTTGTTCAATGTGAGAACAAGTTCTGCCAGGCGGAGGAGGGTGGTGGTGGATGGGGACTGGTCGGGCCAGACTCTGTTCAAGGAAGAAGCGGAGCGCCCTCAGGCCATCTTGGTGGGGGATGGAGGTGTAGAGGGATTGTACGTCCATGGTGAAAAGGAAGCGGTTGGGGCCAGGAAACTGGAAACTGTTAAAGTGGCAGAGGGCGTCCGAAGAGTCGTGGATGTAGGTGGGAAGAGACTGGACAAGGAGAAAAGATAGAGTCGAGATAGGAAGAGATAAGTTCCGTAGGGCAAGAACAGGCTGAAACGATGGGTCTACCAGGGCAGTCCTGTTTGTGGATATTGGGAAGGAGGTAGAAGCGGGCTGTGCGGGGTTGGGGAACTATGAGGTTGGTGGCCGCGGGGGGAAGATCTCCAGAGGAGATGAGGTCAGTGACAGTCTTGGAAATGGTGGTTTGCTGTTCAGTCGTGGGGTCATGGTCCAGGTGGAGGTAATGGTGGTGTCGGAGAGTTGGCGTTCAGCTTCCGCTAGGTAGAGGTCAGTTCGCCAAACAACAACAGCACCACCCTTGTCAGCGGGTTTAATGACAATGTCAGGGTTGGATCTAAGAGAATGGAGTGCTGCAAGTTCAGAGGGAGGTAGGTTGGAGTGAGTGAGGGGAGCAGAGAAATGGAGACGGCCGATGTCACGGTGGCAGTTAGTGATGAAAAGATCTAGAGAGGGTAAGAGGCCAGGGGGAGGGGTCCAGGTAGAACGGGAATTCTGCAAGCGGGAGAAAGGGTCAGTCGTGCGGGGGGGAAGACTCCTGGCCAGAGAAGTGGGCACGGAGACGAAGGCGGCGGAAAAAGAGCTCAACATCGTGCTGAGCTCGAAATTCATTGAGGTGGGGGCGTAAGGGGATGAAGCTCAGGCCTTTGCTGAGGACTGATCGCTCGGGGTCAGAGAGTGGAAGGTCAGAGGGGATAGTGAAAACGCGGCAGGGGAGCCGTCTTTTGTCTCCACTGTCCTATTACCATCTCGTCTGGTTTTGAATACCTCTTAATGTCTACTTCTTTTGCTCTATCGCAGCCCTGCCTTTGATCTTTTTCATTTCCTTTCCAGTTTTGAAAAAGGGTTCACCCGAAACGTCGACTATAATTTCTCTCCACGGATGTTGCCTGGCCTGCTGAGTTTTTCCAGCATTTTCTGTAGCTAATGTAATGTAATAGCAAAGCTTGTTTATTCATTATTTAGTCACCCAGATCTGAGAATTATTGAAGAATTAGAATCATACAGCACAGAAGGAGACTATTCAGCCCATCATGCCTGTGCTGACTCTTTGAGAGAGCTATCCAATTAGTCCTGCGCCCTTGCTCTTTCTCCATAGCTCTGCAAATCTTTCCTTTTGAATTATATATCTAATTCACTTTTGAAAGTTATTATAGAACCTGCTTCCTCCACCCTCTCGTGTAGTGCAAATCACATCATAACAACTTGCTGTGTTAATGCATTTCTTCTCATCTTCCCTCTGGTTCTTTAGCCAATTATCCTAAATCCGTGTGCTCTGGTTACCAACGCTCCTGCCAGTTGAAGCAATCTCTCCTAATTTAACCTTATCAAAATCCTTCATAATTTTGAACACCTCTATGAAATCTCCCCCTAACCATCTCTGCTCAAAGGAAAATCCCAGCTTCTCTAGTCTCTCCACATAACTGAAGTCCCTCATCCCTGGTATAATTCTAGTAAATTACTTCTGCACCCTCTTCAAGGCCTTGACATCCTTCCTAAAGTGTGGTGCCCAGAATTGAACACAATACTCCAGCTGAGGTCTAACCAGTGACTTATAAAGTTTGATCATAAGTTCCTTGCTGTTGTACTCTTATGGCTCTATTTGTAAAGCCAAGGATCCCATATGCTTTTTAACAGCCTCATCAACTTTTCCTGCCACCTTTAAAGATTTGTGTGTGAAGTAAGAATTAGAATTAGTCAGCAAAAAGAGCTATTTTGTATTAAGTTGTGCCACAAATCATAGAACCCTACTCAAAATTATAAGACCCTAGTTGACAGATTTTGGTGCAGATATTTATTTTATGTACTTACCAGACTTCAGGTCATCGTCAAAGCTCTTATCAGCTCAAAACTAATCATTACCACATCAGCTGCACAGAAAAGAGCTAGAATAATTTTTCTTACTCTGTCAACTGGATTCAAACAAGTTACAGTACAATGAAATCGAACATTATTGCCATCGGGTCAGTGCATCTTGCCCCAGAATGAGCGAGTTTTGTTTCGGGAAGCACAGAGCAGAGTGAGCACGGGAATCATGGAGAGGCCCATGGCTGGCTCACTCACTTAAGAAAACTGTGTGGAGGAAATAAACATAAATGAGGAAAGAGGGTAAAGAGTCAATATAAAATATTTGACTATAAAACATAGTTATTGATGGTAATTAATGTATATTTTTTCTAAAATTAGCAGAACTAACTTGTAGTAATAATAATAATGTCCTGGCCAATATTGATCCCTCAGCCAACATCAGTAAAACAGATGAACTGGTCACATATCTCATTGCTATTTGTGGGACCTTGCAGCGAGCAAACTGGCTGCCATGTTTCTTACATAACACCAGTGACTATGCTTCAAAAGTACTTCATTGGCTGTAAAGCACTTTGGGACATCCTGAGGTCATGAAAGGCACTATTATATAAATGCAAGTTCTTCTTTAAATATTGACCGAGTTACTGAGGAACTCATTTGGCCATGATATTGGTGCTTTCTCGCTTTCACTCTGGTAATAAACTGTGCATATGTTTATCTTAATGCTCTAACAGTTGAAAAATTGACTGCAGAAAGTAAAACTCTGCACTTTTCACCTTGGAGCGAATGCATCAGGTAAGATTTAGTAATTAAGTTGGAAGCAGAGCACCACTGCACTAAAGCATATAGCTTGTTGTTTTCTGACACAGACTAGCTGCTCACTTCAGTGTGGGATCCCAAGCTCACTCTGGAGTTAAAGACTGCATATAATCTCACTAAGTATATTGTTGCTTCCAGATCAACCTGCTGCAGATTCGAGTCCAGGAGCAGATAGGGAAGTTGTAAGTAAAAACTCTAACAGAAATTTCCTTTTGTCTTGGACGTGTCAGTCCAGTGTCTTGCCTACAGAAGTTGAAGCAAAAAATGTTTCCAATGGACATGCAGTGCTGATGTTCAAGTACTAAATGAGCTGTACACCAGTGTTCAGACCCTTTAAAGTCACGTGCTAAAACGGCATTCTGTCAGATCTCTAATCACTGAAGATGCATGTAATGGTGTCAGAAAGAAAGTTGCAATCAAACTTTACAATCAAAAATGAACTCCATTAATATCATAACTTAACATCCTCAAAACTGTAAATCAGTTGTTTGAGGTAAATGAGATTCTAGATTTTAACACTTGAATTTTGATTTCCCCGCCCTCTCGTTTGCTTTGAGAGCTTCTGGAAGCTCTGCTATTTGGTCAAAATTAATCACCCATCATATCAATATCGTACAACAATCATAACTGACACTTATTACGTAAAGCCGGATTAATCTCACATCAGTCAAGATGGGGGAAGGATTATATGTAGTTGCTATGTAAGTGACATTGTAAATACATTTATGAAGATTTCCTCTGGTTGGCATTTCAAGTGAGATTGTAAAGCGAGTCATTCGAATGTGTTTATGATCTTGGCAGAAACATCAACCGGAGGAAATCTTCTTGAGCACACTTATAGGCCGGAATTTTGCCGGTGCTCAGTGGATGAGATCAGTGGCGGGTCAGCAGTTAAATGTGAATTGATTGATTGCGGGTCGGTAACCTGCTGTCAAATCACGCACACTTGCCTTTCCCGATGTCCGGTCTGCCAGCGTTGAGCGGGGGAACCAATTTAAATGATTAGTGGCTTGTTTACAACCACTTAACAATGGTTTTAAACTTGCTTTTTGAATTTGACAGCTCGCCCACGGGTTTCACGCTGTTGTTAGACTACATATGTGAAGCTGAGGCTAGAGGTCAGTGGCCATTGAATCAGCTGATGAGTTAGCAGCTTTAAATGTCAAGTAAAAGCTCCCACCTTACAGAGATATCTTCCCTCAGCCACAAGCTCTTCCTCACTGCATTTCCACAACAGACTCACCATGCTGCAAGTCTTTACGCAAGTCTCCATCCAGTCTGACCTCATTGCCTCTCTCACCATTGACAGATTGTTTACTTCACCTGCCATCTATTCCATCAGCATCAGTGCCCTTGAAACTATCTCACCTTGGTCTTCAGAATCCCACCACGATCAGCCACAACACCAGCAGCACCAGGCACACCAGCAGCACCAACAATAACACCAACCTTCTCTGCAATCACGTGATGCTGCACAGGACAGAGGGCATCAGCACCCGACCACATTACTGTCCAGGAGGCCAGGGATGGCCTCACCATGGCCAGATTTACTTCACTTGACGCTGTACACCCTGGCTGCCACATGATGCACCAGGTTGGCACCACCACACGCCAACACCATAAAGCATCCCTACAATGCCCAAGCCATTCCTTTCACACTCACCACCATTGCGGGGGGTACCGTTATGTGTCACCATTCACTGCAACTCACTAAGCCACTTCCAAAGGTGCACACAAATCTGTCCAAGAATGCAAAGTGTTGAAAATAAAGGTTTCAATGTTTGACACCACATTAACAGAAACTTTACATGGACATTACATAAAACACCCAAGTGGCTACCCTTGTGTGTTGTTAGTGGGTATGAATGCACTAGCATGAGGGTGAGTGTGAGGGGTGGCTAGTGAGATGGGGATGTGATAATATAGATAGGGATGGGTGGAGGTGCAAGGTAAGTTGGTGTGAGTAAGGATGTGCAGGAGTAGGGTAGGGAAGGCAGAGTGATGGGGATATGATGAGAGGCACAGCAGGATGAGGTTGAGTGTGGCTTTGTAGTAACATTTTTTGATCTACTGAGATAATTGAAATGTTTGCGGCACTGCAACCAGGTCCTCCTGACCACGTCCCTGCTTCTGCCCTCCTGTGCAATGTGCAACCAGGCTGTGTTGATCTCCTGGGGAAGTCTCTTCCGCCCATTGGAAGGGAAGAGGACCTTCCTGCGTGCTGTAATTCCCTCCATAAGCATATGAAGGGAGTTATGGGAGAGCCTGGGTGCAGCCCTGACCCTTTGTGCAGTCAGTGTCAGTGTTTGCAGCACCTCAATGCTGTAGAGCACTGACAGCACAAATTTCAAAATAAAGTTGTCCATGGTCCCTTTAAGGAAACCGGCTGATGACGCGTCATCAAGTGACATAATCAGACCCGCCTCCTCTAAATGGCTGGGAAATACGCTAGGTGAGCTTAACAAGCCCAATCAAGAGAAATTCATTTCGGACAGAGGGATGGAGCCAGCAGTGGGGTCGGGACCTGCCACTGACCTCACCCGCCACGGACCTGCCGAGGTAGGGGAAATTGCAGCCATAATATCTATATACGTATAAAACATTTAAAATTCTTAAAGGGCTTGACAGGGTAGATGCTGAGAGGCTGTTTCCCCTGGCTAGAGAGTCTAGGATTAGGGGTCATCGTTTCAGGAAAAGGGGTCAGCCATTTAGAACTGAGATGAGGAGACAGTTCTTCACTTAAGAGTGTTGTGAATCTTTGGAATTCTCTACCCAGAGTGCTGTGGATGCTCAGTGCTTGAGTATTTTCAAGACTGACAGCGATAGATTTTTGGGCACTAAGGGAATCGAGGATATGTGGCTAGGGCGGGACAGTGGAGTTGATGGAGAAGTTCAGCCATGATTTTATTGAATGGCAGAGCAGGCTCGAGGAGCCGAATGGCCTACTCCTGTTTTTATTTCTTATGTTCTTATTTTATGTTCTTAATGTCGCTACATAGCAACCAGGACAATCCTTCCGCTATAGTTGCTCTTAATGACATCGCCACTGTTTAAATAATAACTACCATCAGTTCTTTCAATAACATTTTCATATTTGTAAATCTAATTTCCAATCATGCCTTTTACTGCACAAGTGAAAACCAAATGTATTTAATGATGAGACTGGGGCGGGGGGGAGTGGGAGCGGGGGTAATTTTATGAATCCACACAGTTGTCAGGGAGCCTTGCCCACTGCCAGTACAAATCAGAAATTCAGAAACTTCACTGCCTGCTTGAATTAGGGCTGCAGACAACAGAGACTTGTAAAATTAACCTCCCCGCAGTGCAAAACCAAAAGGAGAAAACGAGTTTATTGTTCTGGAGAGTTACCACTTTGTTTTTAAATGATAACTTAATTATAGTCAATTTAATGTATCATTTAAATAACAGTGAAATCCATTAAATTGCATGATATTCACAACTTCACTATTTTGGCAGCAAATACACAAGTAATTGTTTCCATATTATATAATTTTGATTATTGTTCATTGGTGTTCGTCATTCATTATACACCACCTACCCTGGGCAGGTGTCTGAACCAACAATTATTATTCCAGATCCAAATAATCTTGTCTTCCAGCAGATATAACAGTCCTTCTCTCCTGCTTTCCTTTCAGTCCATGGGCATTAACTGACAGCACGGTTGCTCCTTGTGATAAGACAAATCCAATAGTATGTTGATCAATTGAATCATTTCCTAGCTATAATTAATTAATACGGCCTGAAAATTTGCAGGAAGGTGCAGCCTGGTGTATATTTCCAGCTTTTTCTGAGTTTTATGAATGTGTCTCCATCAACAGGGGTGGAAAAGAATTGGGGCCTGATCATTGATCAAACTGTAAAAGAATCTCGACAATGTGCGGCAGTTATCAGTAAGACAAATTGGAATGCATTGAATTAAAAGTACTTTATATAGGTGCTGTATAAGTCCCTGGTTAAGACAACATTCTAGAATATGGCAATTTTCATCACTGTAGCTCAAAAAGCATAAAACTACACTGGAAAAGATTCAGAGAGGTATGATGAGGATGATTCCAGAGCGTATAAGAATAAGTTATATAAAAAAAAAACTTGGATGACAGAACTTATTTTCACTGGAGAAAAAAAAAGACTAAGGAATCTGGTCTTCAGAATATTGAAAGATTGTAGGTAAGGCAGAGGGCAGTAGGTTATGTAGTTTGGCCAGTGAGCACAGAACTCGAGGACACAATTGCAAAATTCACAATATCAGACATGAGAAGAATTGTTTTCCCCACAGGATAGTGAATATGTGGAGCAGACTGTTCCATAGAATTAAATTGAATTTACAGCACAGAAACAGGCCGTTCGGCCCAACTGTCTGTGTCGGCATTTATACTCCACATGAGCCTCCTCCCACCCCTCTTAATCAATCTTGCCCTATCAGCATATCCTTCTATTCCTTTTTCCCTCGTGTGTTTATCTAGCTTCTCCTCAAATGCATCTACACTATTCGCCTCAACTACTCCTTGTGGGAGCGAGTTCCACATTCTGACCATTCTTTGGGTAAAGAAGTTTCTCCTGAATTCCCTATTGGATTTATTGGTGGCTATCTTATATTTATGGCCCCAATTTTGCTCTCCCCACAAGTGGAACATCTTCTCTATGTCTACCCTATCAAACCCCTTCATAATTTTAAAGATCTCTATTAGGTCACCCTTTCTAGAGAAAAGAGCCCCAGCCTGTTCAGCCTTTCCTGATAAGTATATCCTTGTAAATCTTTTTTGCACCCTCTCCAGTGCCCCGCTATCCTTTTTATAATATGGAGATCAGAACTGTGCATGGTACTCCCACGTGTGTTCTAACCAAGGTTCGATAGAAGCTTACCATAACTTCTCTGCCTTTCAATTCCATCCCTCTAGAATAGAACCCCAGTGCTTTGTTTGCTTTTTTTAAAATGGCCTTATTAAACTGCGTCGTTACTGTTAGTGATTTGTGTATCTGTAGCCCTAGGTCCCTTTGCTCCTCTGCCCCATTTTGACTTATTATGCAAGCAGTATGTGGCTTCCTTATTCTCCCTGTCAAAATGTAACACTTTACATTTAGAATATATTTTATATATATATATATATATATATAGAAATTCATTTGCCAATTACATCGTACAATTTGCTCATTCTGCTAGTTTATTAATGTCATCTTGTATTTTGTTGCAATCTTCCTCAGTATTAACTATTCCCTCACAATTTGATGTCGTCCGCAAATTTTGAAATTGTACTTCCAATTCGTGAGTCCAAATCGTTCATATAAATTGTGAACAACACTGGTCCCAGCACCAGTCTGGGTGGAACACCATTACCCACCTTTCGCCAGTCTGAGTAGCTACCCTTAACCATTACTCTCTGTTTCCTGATCTGTAGCCAGCTTGCTATCCATTCTGCTACTTATCCCCTGACTCCACATGCCCTGAACTTAGTCATGAGTCTACTATGCGACTATCAGAGAAAAAAACAATTCTGGATCAATTGATACCTTTTAAAAGGAACAAGATCAATACCTACCAGAATAGGGGATTAAGGGCTATCGGAATATTAATAGATCTTGTTCATTTTGGGTAGTGAAAGAATAGAGAGATCTTGGGTAGTATGGAAAGAGCCTTTTGTATGTTCTTAAAATTTGACGCCATCACTAACCTCCCTCTTATGATTTAACAGAAGGTCCTAAAGTATTGTTGATTCCATCACATATATAGAAAATGTAATCTTAAGACGAGTTGCCTAGTGATTGTCATCTTCTAGTCACAACTATGACACATCAGTGCTTTTGTAGACACACAGCACAGCAACTGCCAAATACATAAATAAACAGACCTTAGAATCCAAAGCATAAAAATAGGACAGTGGTGCAGAAAGTGAGACATCAGTCAATGGGCGACCAAGTGGCTGACCACATCAGCAGAAGCATAATCAAGTATCTCTTACAGACCTCGGACAAGAACATGATATTTTGCAAATAGCAGGCCTGCGTGCTTTCAGTGCGTGCATCAGTTAATTCTGATGTTAAACTTATTAATCTGGTGCGGCAGCAGTAGATCAGTATTCCCTGAAGAGAGAAATTACTGCTATTTTCACGTTTTTTGAAAGTGACTCCAAAGATCGAGGCGCAAGGCCAACTCATTTGGTTACAGACTGCAGTGAGGCCCAAGGAGCAGTGTGTCCTCCATTGTGTAAACATCAAGAGAGTCCTTTTCTGTTCTGTAAATAGGACTAAGGATGCCTATCAATCACTCTTATTTCTATTGGAAAACACAACTCTGATTTTCCCATTCAGTGCAGTATTTTGCACATTGACTGATGAATTGCACTGCATGTGCTTCGAATGTTTAGTAAGTAATGCACTCTTGGGACACTCAAATACATGTGCCAGATTTCATAAGGTAGCTTTGCCAAATGCAAAACCGCCATCTTTGCTAAACACTGCTGTTTAGTTATTTATTACTCAAAAGATCTGGGGGGAAAAATTTGGTTGTTTTGCGCCACCCGTTAGAGCCCAAAGAGGACGCTAACGGGGCGCAAAGCAACTAGCGCCCGGGCGCGCCGCTGCCAACGCCTCCTGTGAAATTCAGCGAGAGGTTAGCAGCGGTGGTAACTGTTAGCGCCCCATGGCGCTGTGCCGCCGGTGATGACGTCATCGCCGTGCACAGCGCCCCGCTCGCGATCTTCGGTAGCGCCCCCTGACTTACCGCCGGATACTATGTCCGACGGGGTCAAGGGGGCCTACCTGTGGCCAGGGCAGCGCTATTTAAAGGCGAGGTGTCGGGCGGCCATTTTTGTTGCTGGTCTGCTGCCAACACCTGCCTCTGCTGCCGTCCCCGGCCTCCTGACCCCCCCCCCCCGTGGAGTGCCGGCTGCGCTTCATGAGCCCGGCACTTCTCTTGAGTGCCAGGTTCTTTTGCTGGCACTCTGATCCCCGGTGGCCCAGCTGGGCCCCGGGTCGCTGTGTGCAAGGCCCCTCCCCTTAAGAAGGGGAGGAAGGCCTGCAATACTGCAGCGCGACATTCCCTCGCAGCGCCCCAAGAGGGAGGCGGGGCACTTCCAGTAGTGCCCCGCTTCCCTCTTGGGGCACTACCACTCAATTTTGGCCGCGGAGCGCTAATTTTTCCGGGGCGCTAAAAGTAGAGCTCCGGCGAAGTTAGCGCCCTAAAGGGGGCGCGACTCAATTTTTCCCACCTGGTATTTTGTATGGTTGCATTGGAGTCTGTACAGGGTCTACTATTCCCAGGTTCATAGGAAAGAATTATCTCCCTTATTTACACAAAAGAAAATAGGACTGATCAATGAAGAGCAGTTTCATAGTGGACATCTCGTATCATCATAAAAATAGCTGATGCTCTTTTGTAATATTGGAACAGGAGATTTCCCCCCCCCCCAAATGGATTCAGCATCAATCCATCGTGTGTGGAGTATACCTTCATTTGAAGATAGCATGCCGGAAATCCCAAGGAAACTAATATTGAATCAGGGACAGGGACTCAATAAAATTAACGTACGCAAAATAGCTGTAATTAAGAGAATAATGGCACTAAAGAGTGACAAATCCCCAGGATCAGATGGTTTCCGTCCTAGGGTTTTAAAGGAAGTAGGTGAGCACATTGCAGATGCCTTAACTATAATCTTCCAAAGTTCTCTAGATTCAGGAACCGTCCCTTTAGATTGGAAAATTGCGCATGTCACTCCGCTATTTAAGAATGGCAAGATAGGGAAACCAGGGAATTATAGATCAGTTAGCCTAACATCTGTTGTTGGAAAATTACTAGAGTCTATAATTAAGAATAGGGTGACTGAACACCTTGAAAATTTTCAGCTGATCAGAGAGAGCCTGCATGGATTTGTGAAAGGTAGGTTATGCCTGACAAACCTGTTTGAATTTTTGAAGAGGTGACTAAAGTAGTGGACAGGAGAATGTTTATGGATGTTATTTATATGGACTTCCAGAAGGCATTTGATAAAGTCCCTCATAAGAGACTCAGGTGGAAGCCCATGGAATTGATGGAAAATGATTGACCTGGTTAGGAAATTGGCTGAACGGCAGGGGACAGAGAGTAGGGATAATGGGCAGGTACTCTAATTGGCAGGATGTGACTAGTGGTGTCCCGCAAGGATCTGTGTTGGGGCCTCAATTATTCACAGTATTTATTAACGACTTAGATGATGGCATAGAAAGTCACATATCCAAATTGGCCGATGACACAAAGATATGCAGCACTGTAGGTAGGGAAAGCATAAAATTACAAAGGGATATTGTTAGATTAAGTGAATGGGCAAAACTCTGGCAAATGGATTTCAATGTAAGCAAATGTGAGGTAATCCACTTTAGACCTAAAAAGGATAGAGCAGGGTACTTTCTAAATGGTGAAAAGCTAAAAACAGTGGTGGTCCAAAGAGAATTGGGGGTCCAGGTACATAGATCATTAAAATGTCATGAATAGATGTAGAAAATAATCAAAAAGGCTAATGGAATGCTAGCCTTTATATCTAGAGAACTAGAATACAAGGGGACAAAAGTTATGCTGCAGCTATACAAAGCCCTGGCTAGACCACACCTGGAGCACTGTGAGCAGTTTTGAGCACCACACCTTAGGAAGGACATATTGGCCTTGGAGGGAGTGCAGCGTAGGTTTACCAGAATCATACCTGGACTCCAAGGGTTAAATTATGAGGAGAGATTACACAAATTATGGTTGTATTCACTAGAAATTAGAAGGTTAAGAGGTGATTTGATCGAAGTTTTCAAGATATTAAAAGGAACAGATAGGGTAGATAGAGAGAAACTATTTCTGCTGGTTGGGGAATCAAGGACTAGGGGGCACAGTCTAAAAATTAGAGCCAGACCTTTTCAGGAGTGAAATTAGAAACACTTCTGCACAATAAGGGTGGTAGAAGTTTGGAACTCTCTTCTGCAACTGGCAATTGATGCTAGATCAATTGTTAATTTTAAATCTGAGCTTGATAGATTTTTGTTAACGAATGGTATTAAGGGATATGGGCCAAAGGAGTTAGGTAGGTCACAGATCAGCCATGATCTCATTGAATGGCGGAACAGACTCAAGGGGCTAAATGGCCTACTCCTGTTCCTATGTTCCTAAGAAGATGAATTAAGTAAGTAAATACTTTTATTAATGTAGCAAACAAATGTTGAAAGGTTAATAGGTACTGTAAAATTGGACTCATCAATGCAGCCACTCCTTTCAGCAACATTTACATTAGTGTGCAAAGTTGTGATTGTACAACAACAACAACTTTTATTTAGATAGCGCCTTTAACATAGTAAAACATCCCAAGGCACTTCACAGGAGTATTATAAGACCAAAAAAAATTGACACCGAGCCACATAAGGAGAAATATGGGCAGATGACCAAAAGCTTGGTCAAAGAGGTAGATTTTAAGGAGTGCCTTAAAGGAGGAAAGAGAGGTAGCGAGGTGGAGAGGTTTAGGCAGGGAATTCCAGAGCTTAGGGCCTAGACAACAGAAGGCATGGCCATCAATGGTTGAACGATTATAATCAGGGATGCTCAAGAGGGCAGAATTAGAGGAGCGCACATATCTATGGGGAGTTGTGGGGCTGAAGGAGATTACAGAGATAGGAAGGGGCGAGGCCATGGAGCGATTTGAAAACAATTATGAGAATTTTGAAACCGAGGCGTTGCTTAACCGGGAGCCAATGTAGGTCCAGGAGCACAGAGGTGATGGGTGAACAGGACTTGGTGCGAGTTAGGACACGGGCAACCAAGTTTTGGATGACCTTAAGTTTACGTAGGGTAGAATGTGGGAGGCCAGCCAGGAGTGCGTTGGAATAGTCAAGTCTAGGGATAACAAAGGCATGGATGAGGGTTTCAGCAGCGGATGAGCTGAGGCAAGGCCAGAGACGGGCGACGTAACGGAGGTGGAAATAGGCGGTCTTAGTTATGCCGCGGATATGTAATGGTGCACTAACTTGTATTCATAGTTTTGCAGGTTATTAAGAGCTTCCATGAAGATGTAATCTATACATTATACTATGTATCTTCAAGAACCCTTTGCATTCTGTTGCCTACATTTTCTTCACCATGTTCCCAGAGAAATATACATTTAGAAATCAAGTATGGAATTAAATGTCATTGTCGAAAATCAAAAATCTTAGCAATGAATGCATCTGTTCATGTGTTAACTATGGAATGTATTTTCTAAAGAGAAAGAATAGTGGAACATAAACTCTGTTGGCGTCCACTTAACTGTGAGTTCTTGAAGAGCCTAACAAGTTGGCACAAGTTTGAATTTTCCAATCTTAAAGAAAAAGCTAAATCAAAAGCACCTAGCTAGCCAAGCAACCATGTAAAACATTATTGTTGCATTCTCCAGAACCAAATAAAGATCTCATTATTCTAGTATTTGAGTGTATCCATTAATTAGGAAAGACATTGGCCCAGATTTTGCTGGAGCATGCCCTGATAGACTTGTCCATGCACATTTAGGTTTTTAAATTCCCCCCCCCCCCAAAATTGCTGAAAGTGCGAGCTGATAACACTACAGCGAGGGCAACAGGACATCTGGGATCTTGGTGAACAAACAGTGTATCTCCTTAACCAATGGGATTTGAAGGATTGAGAAATAAATGGAGGAAGGACTGAGAAGGAGGGTGAATTAGAGTGGGTGAATTCGATTTCAAATCAGGTACCGAAAGAGAAATAAAGGGAGGGAAAGAACAATTAGATTAAGAGTGAAAAATAGAGACAGAAAGGAAAAGTAAGAAAAATAAAAAATTTGACATTTTTAAAATCTCCAACAATTCACAGCCAGAAGGAATTATAATTGTTCACTTAGAATTCTGGGTGAGAGAAGTTGATTGGCAGTCATTAACAATTATCGCATTATTAAGAGTACTTGTGTTGTTAATTACTAGACTTAACTTTCTGTGGCAAGGTTAATGAACAATTAATGTGTAACTGCAGCAACTTCATGAACATCATGGGGAGGTTAAACACAAGATGCTGTTTTCATGAAGCTAACATCTGGAAGGAGTGGTGCAAATTGTCCAGCAACTTGTAGCGATTCGCAATTCACGGGGTATTTCTTCCTCACCGCAAGTTGCTGGCTAATTTGCGCATTAATCATGGCATGCATCGTTCAGATGGTGTTATTTCTTCAGCAAAATCTGGGGGTTTAGAGTTGATCATAGATTCGATCACTGCAATTTTTAGGATTCCCCAACTTGGTACTTTTAGCTACTTTGTTGACTGTCAATGCTAGTTGCCATATGGTTTTGAACAATGTGAATAATAAATGTAGGCCCAGAAATTCGTGTCGGGGGCTTCCCGCGGGTGCAAGCCCCCGACCTACACTTACTGCGTGGATTTCCTGTCTGTGGCCCGGTCCAGCTCCCGGTGCGCTGTGCTTGCGTGACCCAGCGGCGTACTTAGTGCGATGCGTCGGCTGGGATCACGTGAGCACTGGGCAACCAATCGGAGGAGGGAAAAGTCCATTCATGAGTTTGACATAAGACCTGTCAAACTCATGAAAACTCCGGGCGCCCAAAACAGTACATAACCTTAAAATAATTTTTTTAAAACATCACACTATTTAAAACAACTATAAATAATTAAATAACCATTTTAAACAATAATTTAAATTTTTGAAAAAAATAATTTTATAAAAAGTCAGAGCTAAAAATACACTTACCTTACTGTAAAGTATTTAAAAATAATAAACCTGTGGAAAAAATGTTCTAATTTTAATTAATTGACCACTTACCTTTTAAAATGAAGTCCTTACGTCTGCTTTCTTAATGTGTAGAAAGTGGAGGCCTTCACGCACGGGCAAACCTGTCAAAAAAAGGAAGTTCAACGCGCACGCGCTGCCTCATACGTCGCACGTGTTTCACCTCTTAACCCCTGCTTTCAGGGGACCGGAAGTGCCGTTTTCCCGTGCATGGAAGAAACCGGCACTTCCATCGGGTCCACGCGTGAGTACCCCGTGCGTACTCGCGCGTTGGGACCTGAATTACTGGGCCAATACCTGTCTCGTCAGTAGCAGTTATTCACGTAACATCTTTGTATCCTTGCATTATACCACCTGCCGATATCGCAAAACATTTTCCAAATAAACCGTTTAATGAGCTATTAAAAAGAAACAGAGAACTGTTGCTTTTCCATGCTTAAACATGAGCCTGTAGTTCCCATGTAGGCAGAGGTATTTTTGCAGGTTGTTCAAGTTCAAAGTTGCCCTAACGTTATCAAGGATAACCATCCAGACATGAATATGATTGAACTATGATTCCAACTTCACAGGATAATATAACCATCTTACTTCCCAGTTTCTTAGGGTTCCTGCAGATTCAGAGTAGAAGTCTAACTGGACAAACACTAACTTTTGGAACAAAAAAGTATATTTATTATTATTTAAATTCCATACAAACATATTTTCTCATATTGGTATAATAACTCACTCTCCAGAAAACACAACATTACTCACTTTGCTGTTTCATCTCCCGTAGAGGTATTAAATAGTTATTCAGTAAAATGTTAAAATACTTAAATAAACTTTTATATTTGGCAGTCAACATTAAATGCAATAAAATTTGCAGGCAAGCCATAACCCTTCAAAATCACAATGATAGCTCTGATCAGTGGTGTTTTGTGAATGTCTTTTGTCTCTGTGTTAAATGGCAGTCTGATGTCTGGTTTTCATTTTCCTCCTCCCTGTGGATGTCTCTTTATTGTGGTGGGTGGTTTGAGTGCCTTTTTTAAGTGTAGTTTCTGCTATTGAGAAGACAACAAATAGTTTTCAGAATTTTTAAAAAAGAGCTGAAATAATTGAAATATAACTTACTTCGATGTCAGCATTTGCTCAGTAGGTATTACTCTCACCTCTGAGTCAAAAGGAGGTGGATTCAAGCCAGAAAATTACCATTTAATCTTGGCCGGCTGATCATCCAAATTCAGTACCCTGTCCCTGCTTTCTCCCCATATCCCTTGATCCCTTTAGCCTCAAGAAATACATCCAACTCTTTCTTGAATATATTTAATGAACTGGCCTCCACCGCCCTCTGTGGCAGAGAATTCCACAGGTTCACCACTCTCTGGGTGAAGAAATTCCTCCTCATTTCAGTCCTAAATGGCTTACCCCTTATCCTTAGACTATGACCCTTGGTTCTGGACTCCCCGGCCATCAGAAATATCCTTTCTGCATCTAGTCTGTCCAGACCTGACAGAATTTTATAGGTTTCGATGAGATCCCCTCTCAATCTTCTAAACTCCAGTGAGCTGAATTGTGCCATTCAGTTGGGGGAGGGGAAGGTGGAGTATTGTCCATTCATTGGTGGTCAAGAGATGGACAGGAGCCTCAGTCACTGACTGTTATATTGTGCAGCTATCTATCTTCCAACCACTGCTGGATCCTAACTTCCAGGTTCATAGTTTCCACTGTTTTATAATGCAGTTCTTACTTCTGTCTCCACTAACTTTTGTTGTGTAACTTATCTCAAGCAACTTACATCATGTAAAATAAACTTTTTAGAACTAGTGTGGCAAAAGTGCTCCATTGTAAAATATAATGAAAACAAATGGTTTTATGAGGACTTGATGGGTAGTGTGCCAACAGAACCACCTATATTTGGTATATACCTAGTGACAAACACTAGTTGCTAATTATAATGTCTGATAAATAACCACCTCAGATATTGCTTATGGTCCCATGTACAACACAAAATCTACAGTAATACCAGTCTGTATAACATGTTCTTGCCTGTTAGATGTTTTTTGATAATTCCAAGAGAAAACCTTGCAAAAGAATAGTATAAACATGAAATTCTTTATATATCCTTGAAAACTCAGATCTATTTTTCAGGTTATGAAGTTGTTGGATTTTTTTTTACTTATTGTACGAAACAATCACCAATTGGCCACTTACTGCTATCCCCCACCTGGGGCTGCTTCAAGTTGAGTAATGAAGTATTCAGCCACAGGTGGTGGTTTTTGCTCTGTTAATGTGGCTCTCAGGTCTTCAAACTGTTTCCATCAATTTACAGCAGGTCTGTTAAATCATTGCTCATCAGGAAATTGCAAACAAAACTACAGGAAACTCTCGTTTAAACGGCACCTAAATATCCAGAATTCTCTATTAACCGGCAAAATTCTCACTCCAAAAACAACACCTCAATAACCGGCAATGTTGCCGAGTCCAAGTCTCCCGCGGTGGCCGAGTTAAGTCAGTGGGGGTAGTTCTCCAAACTGCCACTACTCGGCTTCTTGGCGCTGTGGGAAGTCGGAACACCTCAATAACAGAAGTCTGACTCTCCCGCGCTGCCGGTAGTCTCTTCAGATCTGCCATTTTACAGGGGTACTGTGTGTCTCCCACGCTGCTGGTAGTCATTGCATTGCATTACCCTCACCTGGCAGTACTGTACTTAATCAAGCATCTTCCACCATCCATTTAACATAACATTCTGTAGGTGAGTACCCAATTACTGTACACTGCACATTTCTTGATTTTTTTATTTTGCTTTGTTAAAAATAGCCTCGGTAGATAACCCTCTCCGTCATCCGGAATTATTGATCAACCGACAACACGTCGGTCCCGTCGGTGCCGGATACCAAAGAGTTTCCTGTATTAATGTTCTATTGCACAAAATATGATTTGGTATAATAGAAATAGATACAATGGCTCTGTTACTGTTTTCATATTTATGTTATACTAGAATCACCGATTGTGAAATAAGAAATATGTATTGTTTAACGTCATTTTAAAAAAATGTCACCTTGGTGAATGATATTTTTGTTTGCAAACTTACAGCACTACAAAAGGAACTCGTGGCAAGGCTAAGGTGGGTGGCCGTTGGAAGTAATAAGTGACCTGGGCACATCGACAAAGGAAGCATCATCTTCTGATACATCTTCCTACCAACTATAGACCAGATTTCCAGAAAAAGATACTAAATATTAAAATGATTCAAAAAGTCATTATCACAAATCAATAAGTTAACTTTTTATGTGGAGAATTAAATGAATAATAGTCCCTTTGCATTAGTCACATTAGTATTTCATATCTCAGTCTCTGTGATGCTGTCTAAAATATTTGTTATTGCGGAAAATATGAATGGATTCCAATTAGTTTACCATACATCCAAAGTGTGTATTTCAAAGTCAGATCATGTTTAAAAATAATATTTTTGCTGGTTTCAAAGAAAAAATTAAATTTGTAAATGTGCACATTAAAACATCTCATTATTAACAAAATTATGTGGGTACTCTGCTATTTTTTACCGGTACAGAATCTATTCCAGGATTCAGTGTAAAAAATGTTGTTTTAAAAAATATGCTTAAATTCATTATTCTTCCATATAATGTACAGCAGAAAATTCTTCAACTCTTCTGGTATATTTTTAACATGCGCCCCACAGAAATGGGGCGGTTGCTTATTTATAATCAAGGCAGTTGACTTGCCAACCCGTTTCTGCTCTGCCACCATTTTAACTCTGGCCTTGTACTTAGGCAGCACAGATGCCTGCCTGAATCAGGCAGGTGCCTCATTAATCTATGCAAATTGGGATCTTATGAGAGGCTGCTAAACGGATTGTGCACCATGGATGCTCCAATCAGTAAAACCTGGCGGTCAAGAGAAGGAGACCCCAAAATGCTAATTCTAAATTTATTTTTGAGGGGCCAAGAGGAGCAGGAGTGCTCCTTGGGGCTCCACAAGAATAATATTGGTCACTGTAGCCCCAGGCTCTGCCCCACCCCTGCGATCGCTTTCCCCCCCCCCTCCCGCCCGGACCTAGCTTTCTGCTGGCCAGGTCAGCCTGATAACCACCCGATATTGAGCCGGAGAGCTGCAGTGGGACACCTGCTTGGTGCGTGCGGCATGCCATCGGCATGGTGATGAGGCCCGATGCTTAAAATGCCTGGGACCTCCGCCGGCAGGAATAGATGGGCGGCTAGCGAGCTCCGCCAATGGGCAAATCCATCCACCCACCCCCCACACACACCTCAAACATCTGTTCTTTTTTGTTTTTCTTCTAACAAATTTTGTTTTTTAGTTTAAAAAAAAAGAGTAAATGTGATTGTTTCAGAACGTGATCATTGAGGAGAATTATATGTACATTATTTGAATGCGGTTCAGGTGAAAATGTGGACAGGCCTAGCAGTATTATTATCTGAATGGCAATAGATTGGGAGAAGGGGACGTGCAAAGAGACCTGGGTGTCCTTGTGCACCAGTCGCTGAAGGTAAGCATGCAGGTGCAGCAGGCGGTTAAGAAGGCAAATGGTATGTTGGCCTTCGTAGCAAGAGGGTTCGAGTACAGGAACAAGGATGTCTTGCTGCAGTTGTACAGGGCCTTGGTGAGACCACATCTGGAGTATTGTGTGCAGTTTTGGTCGCCTTATCTGAGGAAGGATGTGCTTGCCATGGAAGGAGTTCAGCGAAGATTCACCAGGCTGATACCTGGGATGGCAGGAATGACGTATGAGGAGAGATTGGGACGATTGGACTTATACTCGCTGAAGTTTAGAAGAATGAGAGGGGATCTTATTGAAACTTATAAAATTCTAACAGGACTGGACAGACTAGATGCAGGAAGGATGTTCCCGATGGTCGGGGAGTCCAGAACCAGGGGTCACAGTCTAAGGATAAGGGGTAGGCCATTTAGGACAGAAATGAGGAGGAATTTCTTCACCCAGAGAGTGGTGAACCTGTGGAATTCTCTACCACAGAAGGCAGTAGAGGCCAATTCATTAAATATATTCAAGAAGGAGTTGGATATATTTCTAAAGGCTAAAGGGATCAAGGGGTATGGGGAGAAAGCAGTGACCGGGTACTGAAATTGGATGATCAGCCATGATTGCATTGAATGGTGGAGCAGGCTCGAGGGGCCGAATGGCCTACTCCTGCTCCTATCTTCTATGTTTCTATGTATTATGGGTCTATGATCTGACATGGCAAGAATTGGCAAAATACATGAACACTAATGCTATGAATTGAGACACCTACATAAACACAATGCTTACACAAAGGGGGGAATTTAGTGAATTAGCACTTCCGATGCAGACCTTTGCATGCTAGGAATGCATATCACCAATTCTGACAGAGGTCAGTACACTGCACATAATCTTCTGCCCACATGCATCACAAGTGCACGTTGAGAATTTGGGCGTGGAGCTTGACACGCCCTGGACAATTTTCCATCCATTAAAATGAATGGACAGAAACCCGAGCCAGATTGACCACTGCGTTTTTAATTAGAGAAAGATTTATATAATGTAGCTGTGATGGTTATTTATTGATCCAGCTGCAAGGGAAGGGAAACAATAATTACTTTTCAGGAACCAGTCAAAAAAAAATACAGGCTTCACTGTTTCTAGATGTTAGTCTTGGAAGCAAAGAAAGAAATTGCATTTATGTAGCACCGTATAACATCCTCAGGACTTCTCAAAATGCTTCACAAGCAATAAATTAGTTTTGAAGTATAGTCACTGCTATTATTGTTAAGTCCGTGAATGATTGAGACACAGGCCAGCAGGAGTGAAAACAAACAAGTCTTTACTGGTGGAAGTCAATAGCGAAACTAACGAACAGAGGCTCTCTAGCGCCTTTTATACAGGGGTGGTCACTGCCGGTACTGCAGTCTGAGACCAGTTATTCTCTTAAAGGTACATACACAACAATTCCTCCCCTTTTAGATAGTACATAACATTCATTTAACAACTAAATGATAACTAATTACAATCACAATTACGGTTGCTAGATACATTGGTTAAGTTTAAGCAATTATAAGTTCAGTCTTTGAGGAGGCTTCCTGATTCTGTCTGGATAACGCCTCTTTGGGGCATCAGGTTCTTCTGGCAATGTTGAGTCAAGATCAATGTCGTTGTTTGGTTCATCTGCTTCCAATATCACCGATTCTGCGGTAGCTGCAATTGGTACGTTGATTTCATTGCCAGGTGTATCAGATCGTGGTGTGGAGTTGACGTTTTCCAGTGACTCTAGAATCTGGTCAGCATGGCGTCTTACAATGTTCTCTCCAACGTCCACGGTATACATGAGAGGTCCTTGCTGTGTACAAATCATTCCTGGCGGCCATTTCTCAGTGCGGTGGTCCCGGGCCAAAACTGGTTGACCTATCTTAAAACTCCTGGTCGGCCTTTCATTCATATTCTGAAACTGCCTGTTCTCCACATCTCTTCGGACGTTTGGCTTAACCAAATCCAAGCGGCATCGTAGTCTTCGATTGAAGAACATCATGGCTGGGGTTTGGTTGGTAACCGCATGTGTCGCATTCCGGTAGGCAAACAAGAAGTTGTCCACCTTGTGTTGTAGGGGTATCTCTTCATTACACATTGCCTTGATAGCCTTCTTGAATGTTTGGACAAACCTCTCGGCCAATCCATTAGTGGCTGGATGATATGGGGCAGATGTGTAATGCTTAATGCCATTGTTCTTTAAGAACCTCCGGAACTCTTCAGACACAAACTGTGGTCCATTGTCAGAGCAAATCTGTTCAGGCAGCCCATTCCTGGCGAATATGGTTCGCAAAACTGTGATAGTTTTTTCCGTGGTGGTTGAGGACATTTTTATTACCTCTGGCCACTTTGAATGTGCATCCACCGCAATTAAAAACATCGAGTCCATGAAGGGACCAGCAAAATCAATGTGCACCCTTTGCCATGGAGATGAGGGCCACTCCCATGGATGCAGAGGAGCTTGTGGTGGGGCGTTTTGGACCTTCTGGCATCCTGCACAGCTCTTGGTCATCTCTTCGATTTCTCTATCGATTCCCGGCCACCGCACAAACGCTCTGGCTAAGTTCTTCATTTTTGCCCCACCCAGATGACCCTCATGAAGCTCATTGAGCACTCTATCCGTCAACTTAGGTGGAATTACTACTCTGGATCCACACATCAAGGTTCCTCTGCACACTGACAGCTGTTCTCTTCTCGGCGAGGATGCTGGCAGCAGTGGTTCGCCATGTGCTGGCCATCCCTTCACCGTTAAATCATATACCCGTGATAGTGTCGGGTCATTCCGTGTTTCCTTTTCTATGTTTGCATTCGTCACAGGGAGACATTCGACTATGGTTGAGTAGAATAACTCCATTGGATCCACTGCAAGGTCTTCTTCCACCATCGGCAACGGTAGGCGTGACAATCCATCAGCATTTCCATGCTGTTTAGTTCCTTTGTACTCGATGTCATATTGGTGTGCCCCTAGGAAAAGGGACCATCTCTGCAGCCGTTGTGCCGTCATTATCGGTACGCCCTTCTGAGGGTTGAAAATGGAGACAAGAGGTTGATGATCGGTTAGTAGAGTAAATTTTTGACTGTGCAGATAGTGATTGAACTTCTTCACCCCCCACACTAGGCTGAGGGCCTCTCTGTCAATCTGGGCATAGTTACGCTCGGCAGAAGTTAACGAGCGTGACGCAAAAGCTATCGGCCTCTCTAAACCATCAAGGAATTTATGTGACAGTACCGCCCCAATGCCGTAGGGAGACGCATCACACGCCAGCCTGATTGGCAGTGCTGGGTTGTAGTGAGCCAATACTTCCCTTGAAGTGATTAAGTCCTTAATCTTCTGAAAAGCACGCTTACAATCATCGTTCCATTTCCATGCCACCCCCGTTCGTAGCAGGGCGTTCAGTGGGTGCAGAATTGTCGACAAATTCGGCAAAAACTTATGATAGTAATTCACCAATCCAAGGAATGACCTCAGTTGTGACACATTTTCAGGCACTGGGGCCTTAACAACCGCTTCAATTTTGTCAGGGGACTTATGTAACCCCTCTTCATCAATCACGTGGCCACAATACGATATCTGTTTCTTAAAAAATTCGCACTTGGGGCGGTTGGCTCGCAGCCCATGTTCCCGTAGTCTAGTGAGCACCTGTTCTAGGTTGTTAAGGTGTTCACTGTCATCTTCACCTGTTACAAGGATGTCGTCCAAGTAACACTGAGTCCCCGGAATCCCTTGTGGGACTTGTTCCATCGCTCTTTGCCATATCGCCGGAGCCGATGCTACTCCGAATACCAATCGATGATACTGGTAAAGACCTTTGTGAGTGTTTATCGTGAGATACTTCCTCGAGGACTCTTCAACCTCCATCTGCAAATATGCTTGTGCTAGGTCAATTTTTGTAAAACGCTTCCCTCCAGACAGTGAGGCGAAAATGTCTTCTATCCTTGGAAGAGGATATTGTACTGTGTGAAGGACAGGGTTCACCGTCACCTTGAAATCCCCACAGATGCGAATCTTCCTTGGCTCTCCGGACTTATTGCTTAATGTTTTCTTCATGACAGGAACGATGGGTGTCGCCCACTCGCTCCAGTCGACCTTAGACAACACGCCCGCCTTCTCCAGATTCTCCAGCTCTGCCTCGACGGCTGGGCGAATTGCATATGGTACCGGTCTTGCTTTGAAAAACTTGGGAACTGCATTCTCTTCTATTTTTATCAAGGCGGTTACGCCTTTAAGCGTGCCCACTTCTTGTTGAAATACCTCTTTGGCGTTAGCTAAGATTGTTGACAATCGTCCAGGAGTGACGTCTTCATCTTTTTTACCGTCCACCGTCATTGCATGAATGGAATGCCAATCTAAGTTTATCCTTCTGATCCATTCCCGTCCCAATAACGGTGGTCCACCATTTGGCAGTATGTAGAGATACAATTTCTGAATTTTCTTGCCATTGTATTCGACAGGCACCCTTATTTTTCCTCTGGGGTATACTTTTTGCCCCGTATACGTCGTCAAGACGATGGATGTCTCCCTCAAGGGTATGTGTGAAAATAGCCGCTCGTAGTCTTGTCGATTCATGACGGTTAGCGCTGATCCTGTATCCAATTCCATTTTAACTCGGGACCCTGCTATCATGAGGGTAACCCAAATGGTTCGGTGATCCTCTTTTGCGATTACATTGTGAAGTTTGAGACAGCTTAGTCTCCTGTTTCCAGATTCACTATCGCTCATCTGGTCTTCGGAACTACTGTCCGTCATCTTTTGTACTTTCTTGTACGATTCCTTAGTAGCCTTTTTGTTGTCGCTGGTCTTCTTCCCAGACCTACAAACTCGTGCAATGTGTCCAATCTTCCCGCATTGTCTGCATATTTTGTCTTTGGACCAGCAGTCCTTCTGGTCATGGTTAGTTCTGCCGCAGCGATAACATTTTGCAAATCCCCGTGTCATTTCGTGGGTGCTGTATTCCTGTGGTTTTTGTTGAATTTCTGCAGCTCCCCTGGCTGCTGCTTCATACGATACTTCCACGCTGAAAGCCTTATCTAGCGTCAGCTCTTTTTCTGAGAGTAACTTCTTCTGTGTTCCTTCACTCGAGTCCACAGACAAATTTGTCCCGTAGGGTATCTGCCAGTCCTGCTCCAAACTGGCAGTGCTTTGATAGCTTGCGTAGTTCTGTAAGATACTCAGCATTGCTCTCATCTTTGTGCTGAGTTCTCCTGTGGAATTTAAATCTTTCTGCTATCAACAGCGGTGCAGGTTTTAAGTGTTCCTGTAGGACAGCAACAATTTTGTTAAAACTCTTCGCCTTCGGTTTGGCTGGAGTAATCAGGTCCCGCAATAGGCCGTACGTTCTAGCGCCCATTAAGTTTAGCAATATCAATACCTTTTTCCCCTCCGCTATTTCGTTTGCCTCGAAATATACCTCGACTCTTTCCACATACGTGGTCCAGTCCTCTAATGTATTATCAAAAGCAGTGATACAGCCAGTCTTTGGCATCTTGAAAATCTAAAATGGCACCTCCCGCGCTTTGCCTTCTTCCCCGATTTAACAAAATGACGCCTCCCGCGCTTTGCCTTCTTTCCCGCTGTTGTTAGCGCTGCTTTCCACGGTTTCTTGCACGTTAAATATTGATTCTTTTTCTTTTATTATTTTCCCGTCGTGGAGCGGACCCTCTGGGACACTTCCCTCCCTCTTCTTAGGTCCGAACGCTGCCCGGCTTCGAAGCTCCGGCCGCGCCCTGTGTGCTCCACCCTCTCTCTGCCTCCCGACTCGCTGCCCGGCCCAGTTGAAAAGCCACCCGATCGAGCTTCAGCCCGCCGCAGCCCAGGAAGGATCAGAGCATTTCCTGCCACCAACCCGATTAGCTGGGAAACCACAGACCGAGGAACCCAGCCTGGCTCTGGAAGGTCTCTCCTGCAAGTTTTCAAACCGATGATTGATGGTCGACGCCCGTTTCTCGAGTTTCTTTGGACTCTATTTTTTTTTTCTTTCTTCTGGCTCCGACCTTCAACAACGTCGTCTGAGATGCTGCCGAGTTGCTGGTAAGTTTGTTTCTTACTCGTCGCCAGTGTTAATTCCGTGAATGATTGAGACACGGACCAGCAGGAGTGAAAACAAACAAGTCTTTACTGGTGGAAGTCAATCGTGAAACTAACAAACAGAGGCTCTCTAGCGCCTTTTATACAGGGGTGGTCACTGCCGGTACTGCAGTCTGAGACCAGTTATTCTCTTAAATGTACATACACAACAATTATGTAGGCAAATATGGCAGCTAATTGCACGCAATAAACAACAGGGCCCAGATTTTGCTGCAATGGGGCATCTTGCGACGTGCCCCGTTAGATTTTTTTCAGTAACCGTTCAGCTCAAAATAAAATTCCCTTGTAAGTTGCTGGAAGTGTGAGCTGATAACGGGGCATCTGGGACCTTAGTGAACAACGGGTCCAACAGTCTATGTCCTTAACCAATGAGATTTAAGGATTGATAAAGAAACTGAGGAACAACAGAGAAGGAAATAGGGTGAATTAGAGTCAAACAGAAAGAGAGGGAAAGAAAGATTGGATTAAGAGAGAGGAAAGAGAAAGGAAAAGTACGACAAAAAAATTATATTTAAAATGTTTAAAATCCCTTAAGCTACTACCTGTAGGAATGAGACTCCACAATTTAAATTATTCCCTTTCTGGGCCGCAGAGGTTGATTGGCATTGCAAGAATATAAATCTCCTTGTTAAAAAGGTACTTACGCTGTTAAATAGCAGCAATAACTTTCTGCGACAAATTTAATTGGTAATTAATGCGCAAATGCAGCAACTTCAGGAAACTCACGGGGAGATTGAGGACGAGATGCTGCTTTTGCGAAGCTAATGGCGGAGCAGCACAAATTGCCCAACAACTTGTGCTGATTCGCATTTCATGGGGTGTCTTCCTTACCACAAGTTGTTAGACGATTTATACATTAATAACATTATTAACAATGGCGTGCGCTATGAAACTCGCCATTATTTTGGCAGCAAAATCTGGGTCCATCTGACAAGATGTATGATCCGTTAATCTGTTTTTGGTATTGGTTGAGACAGCAATGTTGAGAGTGACACTGAGAAAACTCTCCTGGTGTTCTACAAACAGTGCCATCTTTTACGTTTACCTGAACAGACAGACATGGCCTCGGCTTAATACATCATCCAAAGGACAACCACCCAACCACCCCAGCATTCACTCACACTGAACTGAAGTCAGCCTAGACTATGCACTTGTGTCCTGGAGTAGGATTTGAACCTACAACTGGGAGGGGGGAAGTGTGTTACAAACTGAGCCAATCTGACACACCTTCCTATATAACTATATACTGGAGCTGAGTAACTCGACTCCACTTCTACCCCCCACCTTTTACAATGGTGCAAAGCCCAACTCACCATGAGATTCACTTGTGCAATAATTTTTTAATATAGTGTTACATTCATTTTTCTGATACAATTAATATTGATTGACCCTCCATTAGCTACAATCACAAGAAATATGAATGTGACATCCAGTCGCACAAGCCTTATAATTAAATGCAGCATTAAATATGTTCTACATTTTTTTGCATATAAAATACTGCATATGTCCATTTTACCTTTCCAATTAAAATACTTCAAAACATTTGGAAGATTTGAGATGCAGTCCATAGACCAGAAAAATGAAGCGAATGAATAAATCTTACACATGACTGCTCTACAAATTCTCTCTGTGATCATTTTGGCCTGAGATAAATATAGACTGAGTTTGACGCATTGGCCTGCCATTCATTTGTCATCCAGTTAAATAAATAATGGAAATCACACAACAATTGGTTTGTGATGTTGGGCTTCTTTTGAAATATCAAGATGAAAAGGCAGCATCCTATAAGGGTTTGTTAATGGATCTATTTGGTCCTCCTCAGTGACTTTATCAAGACAAGGACAAATACTCAGGGCTGGATTTTGTCAATGGGGAGCTTTTGGAGGCGGGACTCCCACTTTTTGGGTTGTAGTCCCGCCTCCATCGACTTGTGGCCAACCCACGCTACTTTCCCTTGATTGACCTTGTTAAGCCCGCCCAGCGGGCTCAGCAGGCCAATTAAGGGACACCTGGTTACTGGTGACGTCAGCGATTGACATTTCATCTGTCAAGAGCTTTTGACAGATGAAAAATCAGCGTTTGACAGCTCTGTGAAGCGGTCAAACACTGACAATCTGTCTTCTAACTTGAGTCCTTCTACTCAGACTCAGTTAGAGAACTCTCCAGACCAGAAAGCAGAGGCTGCAGCTTTTGACAGTTCAGCGGCCATTCTGCTTTCTGTGCCGGTGAGCTGAGGGACTCCCGAGAACTGAAGGAAGGAAGCCTGCAGGAGAAAGTAAAGGTAAGTAAACTTATTAAAACACTTTACACTTACCTCACACACTTACCTCTGCACACATGCACCCATCGCTCACCTGCACAACGGACATCTCGACCTCTCCAACCCCTGCAGACCGACGGTCCGCCTCGCTAACTTGGCGTGGTTCAGAGCCGTTGGACAGCCCACACGTCAGGGCTAAAAATAGGGATTAGGCAAAAAACTGCCTGTTAACTACCTGTTGGAAAATTGAGCCCTCAGCTTCAGTCTATGCTCTGTCTATGCATTGGTATTTCTGTTTTAATTAGTCTCTTTTAATTAAATTGAAAGTAATTGCAATGAAAATACAGAAAATGCTGAAAAATGCAGTTCTGACGAAGGGTTACACCTGAATTATTAACCTCCCTTTCCCTTCACAAATTCTAATTGATCTATTGTGCATTCTCTGGTTTTGTTTCAGATTTCCAGTATTAGCAATGTTTTTTTCTTTTTATTTAAAATTAACTGCATCCAGTTATTTTTCCCCAAAATTTATTGTGACACGGGTTTGTTATTTTATTAAAAGGATTACATTTTAACTCAAACTGCATTGGTCAAGTGAACAAAAATGGAGACACATTCGGGCTTAGCAACATGCAGTTTAAGATTGTACCACAGTACATACATTTTCCGTTTCTAATTTTTATTATAATAAAGCACAACAACCTAATATAAAAAGTCTTGGAATTGGAAGCTAATGGCCTAGAAATTGCAGTCGGAGTCATACCCCTGGAGTACACCTCCGACAAGCGAAACAATTCCCAGGCTGCGAAGTGTTCCAGTCTCGGGCCTCCAGGCGGACGGCAGCGTAAAGGCCCACGGACCCCAGGGACGCAGGTGGTTCCGAAGCGCACCTGGGATCATGTGGGCCAGCTCCTCCAATGACAAAGGAGGATGCCACTGTAATCATTTACAAAGGGAATCCCCTAATGATATGCAATGGAATCCCCAAATAATTATACAATGTACAGAATTCTAATATTTATAAATGTATTGAATTGCAACTTTATTCATAAGTTATTTCATGGCACCAACCTCAATAATAATTACATTTTTTGCTAAATAATGTTAAACATCTTAATCTGGGCCAATATTTGCATAAACTCATTTAAAGTGTATGTGCATAATTTTGGATTTTTAAATGTTTTATTTATGCCCTTACGCTGATGAAAGCATACCCTATGCCCACTTTTACCAGCTGTAAGAGTTGTGTGGGCAGTTGTTGGGCAAATAGCGTAACTCTGCGCTGGCATTACTCATTTTTCAGGCGGTTCAGATGATCTGTCATGGCGTACCTTGACAGATCGCAAGTTTCAGATTCCATATCAGGGATTTGGGCACAGAATTCAAGAGGCCCAGATGATCTTCCGCTGATCACCACGCCCAAATTCCCAATATGCCCGAGCTGGTGTGCCAAGCTCTGCACAGGAAGTGTTATTCCTTGTATCTATAGTCTGGTAAAAAAAATGTATGCAAAACAATAGAATGAAACAAAAGAAATTTAACATAAGCATCTTGTTTTGTACATTTTAACTTCAATATTAAGCAAAAAAATGCTAAATAAATTACATTAAAACAATTAAAGAATGGGAGGATAAAAGAGAAATATTAAAAAAGGTAAAATAAATGAATAAATTCAGAGAAACAAAGGAAGAGATTGGATAGAAAAATTGTTTCAAATCCAGCCCAGATTGATGGTTGGAAGTGACTCCTTTGGGTGCAAGGACCCATGTAAAATGAGCGTGGACAATCCATCCATCTATAGCAAAAACTGGCAACAATAAGGAATCTGACTGAGAGACACCATATGGATGACTACATAGGAGTAATTTTCCAAACATCTGCTCTTGTTGCAGTTTCAAATATCAGGAATTCAGGTTCTGAGGACAGTACACCTGAATTTTAGCCTAAAAGACTTTCAATCCATTAATTTCAAAGGAGGGAAAATCGCTTGGGCCATGAACTGGTTGCGTGGGCTCCACCCCCGAGATCTCAATTTACTATCCCATTACGTGAAGCTGCAACAAGAGTGCAAACCAGTAAAATGGCACCTCATGAGAAATAACGGACAATCATAACTGATGCAGACAGGGTGTTCTGAGCTTGTGGTTATGATACTGGGACTTAGAAGGTTAAATTATGAGGACATATTACATCGACTTGGCTTGTGTTTCCTTGAGTATAGGAGATTGAGGGGTGATTTAATTGAGGTATTTAAAATGTTAAAAAATTCAATAGGATAGATACAAATACACTATTTCCTCTGATGGAGGAATCAAGAACGAGGGGACAAAATCTTAAAATTAGAGCTGGGCCATTCAGGAGGGAGATCGGGAAGTACCTTTTTCACATAGCGGGTATAGAAATCTGGAATTCACTCCCCCAAATGGTTGTGGATGCTGGGACAATTGGAGCTTTCAAGACTGAGATCTTTGATTGATTTTTGTTGGGTAAGGGGATCTGGGGATATGGATCAAAGGTGGGTAAATGGAGTTCAGGAACAGATCAGCCATGATCTAACTGAATGGCGGAGCATGCTCGAGGGGCCAAATGACCTACTCCTGTTCCTATGTTAAGGTGCCTTGTTAAGTAGCATGAAGGAAGCTGTAAAACACAGCCCATCAACGCAATGGTTGGAGAATCTTGCTGGGTGTGATGACCCACCTGCCTTCTTTTCTCCACCAGTGGAGAGGAGTGACATCAGTGGTCCTTTTTTTTCTACTACTGCCTCTGTGTGGCAGTAGTTCCCCACTTACTGTCTTGGCTGTACAAGTAAACAGAAATGGTGAGACCCACTGTTCCTCCTGCATTTCTTTAATACTGGGAGGCACAATGAAGTCCTGTGTAAATTTCACCAGAATAAAGCCCAGTGTGTTTCATTATACACAGGAAAATATGCATTGCAGCAGTCTTGTGTACAAAGTTCCCAACCATTTGTGATTGTTAATTGTCAATAGGCACCACCCCTTTCTGATCCAAATAATTTGGCCACTTGGGCTAACTTGTAAATAGAGAGGGCAGCATCGTAAACATGGTGAGAAAATTATATCTAATTGATATTTCAAGTGAAATTGTGAGCTTTTTTTTAGTAGATGTTTACGGATTTCCTAGCAATAGCCAATATAGGGAAACCTTCCTGCTATGCTTACACCGCCTCTAACACACAACAACCTGAGAACATTTCCATTCCCCTTCCCACGCCACCAACTCCCCCCACCCCCGCCACCCCCACGCCACCAACCCTCCCACCCCACCCCACCTCTAACAGACATGATTGTACATGTCAGACGTGTCTTAGAAATCAGCTGATACGTTCAACACACACTCCATTCGCCAGTACAGAGGAGTGCTAAACAGAGGAGTCCAGTCTAAGTCAAAAGACTCCAGGATAATTTTAAAATCAAAGTAACCTCTGTGCTAGATGGACCAAATCATGAACTAGATGGACAGACTGAGGAATTAGATAGGTCAAATCATGTACTAAGTGGACCAAATCATTCGCTATATGTGCCAAATCGGGAGCTAGATGGGCAAAATCATGAGCTAGATGGGGAAAAAAACATGAGCTAGATAAGCATAGGTACGAGCTAGAGGAGCTGAATCAAGTGCTAGATGGCCTCAATTATACAGAAGGGTGGAATCACGCAGTAGATGGCCTGAAGCATGCAGTAGATGGGTTGAGCTGTGCTTATCTTTGTGATCTTTATGGTTATCTTTGTGATATGCGCAATTTTTGGATTTAGAAAAGGAAGAAAGCCCTAAATATACTGTATCAGAGAATAATGTGTCATTCCTTCATTCCTTTATGCTATATGGAGCTACCAGGTAAAAGGAACTTAGCTAACTCTAGTAGGCTAAAGGGGTTACAGGGAAACATTGATTGAATCCAATGTGGTTTCGAAGCTCCGCTTTGTTTTGTTTCCCTTGTAAATTTTGCTAACCTGAAGCCCAAAGCAGTAAAATAAAATATAATCTACAGGAAAGCAGCTTTTTTCCCGAACCTTCTGGATCTAGTTTGTTTGAGCACAGAGCTTGGGGACAGAGCTGGGTGAATCACAATCGAAGTGGATTGCAAAATAGACTGGAAGAATGTGGTGTTAGTAGGAATTCACTGGTAGGTATAAGGTACGTAATCATCAGATTGGAATTGAGCTTTGTCTTGAAAGGTACAAAAAACTGTAAGGTCAGTGGCAATTAGCAGTTAACAGGCAGTCAGCTGTAAGTGGTTGCTTGATTAGGTGGTAAAAGCTGTGAGCTAGAAGCTGATTAAGCTGTTGTAACTTGTTTGACTCTCAAAAGGTATATATTAGGCACTGATACAAAAAGCAAAATACTGCGGATGCTGGAAATTGGAAATAAAAACAGAAAATGCTGGAAATACTCAGCAGGTCAGGCAGCACCTGTGGAGCGAAAAACAGAGTTAACGGGCTGGATATTCCGACCCCCACGGGTTCGTACGAAGTGTGTACGCACCCGTAAGGATCTCGCAAGTGCTAGTTTCAGGCATATGAAGCCCGTGCGCTAAAACCAACCTTTCAAAATCTTACGCCTGATAAAACCGTAAAGCCTGCTTTTACAGCATAAGAGTTTAAAAAAGTAAAAAAATAAAACATTTTCACTCATTTATAATTTTAAAATAAGGTAAGTTTATTTTCATAGAGCAGAGGCCCAGGATCAGAAGTCTCGGGACCTACGGAGCCAGCAGGTAAGTGCGTAAATTTTTTCTGATCGGAGGCATCTGCGCGCAGGTCTGAAGGGAGAGAAGTAAAGCTGGAAATGGAAGGTAGAAAATTAGTAAGTGAGTTTGGAAGGCAGAGGAAACAAAGGCTAGAAAATCGACAACAAAGGAATTTGGCAGTGCTTAATGGTATATACTTCAATGCAAGGAGTCTAGTGAATAAGGCAGATGAGCTGAGGGCACAGATAGACATGCGGAAGTTTGATATCATGGCTAATCCTGAAACATGGCTGAAAGAAGGGTAGAAATGGCAGCTCAACATTCCTGGTTTCAGGGTTTTCAGGCGTGATGGGGGATAAATAAGGAGGGGGGTCACAATATTGGTTAAAGAAACAATTGCAGCTGTGAGGCGGGATGATATATTAGAAGGATCATCAAATGAGGCCATATGAGTTGAACTGAAGAACGAAAAAGGGGCAATCACACTGCTGGAAGTCTACTATAGACCCCCAGATAGTCTGAGGGAGTTAGCAGATATGTAGGCAAATTTCTGAAGTACAAAAACAATAGGGCAGTAATAGTAGGGGATTTCAACTACCCTAATATTAACTGGGATAAAATCAGTGTTGTTAGGTCCGTGTATCTTAATGTTGTGTCCTTCAATAATCAGACAACAGACTGCAGGGAACGATTCAACAGGTGTTTACTGAATGAGGGTTACTCTAGAACTAAGTGTACAGATCACTACTCAGGGTTTATATACAGGTGTGGTCACTGCCGGTACAACAGTATACAGGAGCTGTAAAAAGTAGTTCTCCCCTTAAAGGTACATACATTACAATTCCTCCCCTTTTAGATTAACAGTACCATAACACTCATTTAACAATTAAATATCAAACTAATTACAATTAACACTTTTAACATGCAACATTAGCTGAAAATAGTCTATTTATAAATTCAGTCTTTGGGGAGGCTTCCTGATCCTTTCTGGATAGCGCCTTTCCCGAGTGTCTTGCTCTTGGTGCGGAGGCGATTCTGGCCCCCTGTCGTCGGTTGGTTCATCAGCTTCCGATGCTACTGTTTCTGGGGTAGATGCGACCTGTGCGTCGGGTTCATCACCAGGTACGTATGGGTGAGGCATGGGGTTGACTTGTTCCTGTGATTCTAGGATCTGGTCAGCATGGTGTCTCACGATGCTCTCCCCAACGTCCACTGTGTACATTAGTGGGCCCTGCCATGTGCATATCGTTCCTGGCTGCCATTTTTCTGTTCGGTAGTCGCGGGCCAAGACTGGTGGCCCTACATTGAAGCTCCTTGTTGGCTTCTCATGGAGGTGCTGGAATTGCTTACTCTCAACATCTCTTCGTACGTTTGGTCTGAGCAAATCCAGGTGAGATCTTAACCTTCGGTTAAAGAACATCATGGCTGGGGCCTGGTTGGTGACTGCATGTGTCGCATTCCGGTAGGCGAACAGGAAATTGTCCACCTTGTGCTGCAGCGGAATGTTGTCATTGTACGTAGCCTTTATTGCCTTCTTAAAGGTTTGTACGAACCTCTCAGCCAATCCATTTGTGGCTGGATGATACGGGGCAGATGCGTAATGCCTTACCCCATTCCTTTTCATAAATCTTCAAAACTCTTCGGACACAAACTGTGGTCCGTTATCAGAGCAAATCTGCTCTGGCAAGCCGTTCCTGGCAAAAATGGTCCATAGGACTGCAATAGTTTTCTCCGTGGTGGTGGAGGACATTTTGATCACCTCAGGCCATTTCGAGTGCGCATCCACGGCTATTAAAAACATTGAGTCCATGAATGGACCAGCAAAATCAATATGCACCCGTTGCCATGGAGATGAGGACCACTCCCATGGGTGTAGAGGGGTATGTGGTGGTGCATTTTGGACCTTCTGGCATCCTGAGCAGCTCTTTGTCAGGTCCTCGATTTGCTGATCGATCCCCGGCCACCACACATAAGCCCTAGCAAGGCTTTTCATTTTCACCCCTCCCAGAAGACCTTCGTGAAGCTCATTGAGCACTCTCTCCCTTAACTTGAGTGGAATTACCACTCGGGATCCACACATCAAGGTCCCCTGGCATACTGACAGCTGTTCTCTTCTGGATGAGAATGCTGGCAACAGTGAGTCGCCATGTGCTGGCCATCCCTTCACCGTCAAATCATATACCCGAGACAGTGTCGGGTCATTTCGGGTCTCCTTCTCTATACCAGCGTTAGTTACTGGCAAGCATTCAATTATAGTCGAATGAAATATTTCGACAGGATCCACTGCTGGTGCTTCCTCCGCAGTAGGCAATGGCAGGCGTGATAGCCCATCAGCGTTTCTGTGGTAAACCACTTTTATCGTTCACTATCGTTACACTATGGTTATCACTGTTTATATCGTTACACTATGGTTATCACTGTTTACACTGTTGTATCACTACACAAGGTCACCTCTTGTCACGCTGTTATACCTGGGCTGACCACAGCTGACTCCGCCCATGACTCCGCCTGCTTGCCCAGGTATAAAGGTGGTTGACTGGCTGGTATTCCTCCTTGTTGGACCCGATCACCCACGAGGGTGGGCTCTGTTATTTAGCCAATAAAAACCTATAGTTACTATCTTAACTCGTCGCTTTTCATTGGATGAATTGATAGGTATATCAGTTTCCATGCTGTTTCGTGCCCTTATACTTGATTTCATATTGGTGCGCCCCTAGAAAAAGGGACCATCTTTGTAGCCGTTGCGCAGTCATCACCGGAACGCCCTTCTTTGGATTAAAGATGGTGACAAGTGGTTGGTGGTCAGTCAGCAAGGTGAACTTCTGCCCGTGCAGATAGTGATTGAACTTTTTCACTCCCCACACTAGGCTGAGGGCCTCCCTGTCAATCTGGGCGTAGTTACGCTCGGCTGAGGTTAGAGATCGTGACGCAAAGGCTATTGGCCTCTCTGAGCCATCTGAGAATTTGTGCGACAGCACCGCTCCAATGCCGTAGGGTGACGCATCACATGCCAACCGAATTGGTAATGCCGGGTTGTAATGGGCCAATACCTCTTTCGATGTGATTAGTGTTTTGCTCTTCTGGAAAGCTCGTCTACATTCGTCACTCCACTTCCATGGCACCCCAGTTTGCAGTAGGGTGTTCAGTGGGTGTAGTATTGTAGACAAATTTGGCAAGAACTTATGGTAGTAGTTTACCAGCCTGAGGAACGACCTCAGTTGTGACACATTTTCCGGTGCTGGAGCCTTGACTACTGCCTCAATCTTCTCTGGGGACTTATGTAACCCCTCTTTATCGATAACGTGGCCACAATACGAGATCTATTTTCTAAAAAACTCGCATTTGGGGCGGTTAGCTCGGAGCCCATATTCCTGCAATCTAGTGAGCACCTGCTCCAGGTTGGCAAGATGATCACTGTCATTTTCGCCCGTGACCAGGATGTCGTCCAAATAACACTGGGTCCCTGGGATCCCTTGCAGGACTTGTTCCATTGCCCTCTGCCAAATAGCCGGAGCTGATGCTACCCCGAATACCAGCCGGTTGTATTGGTAGAGACCTTTATGGGTGTTGATTGTGAGGTATTTTTTTGATGCTTCTTCTACCTCCATTTGCAGATACGCCTGGGCCAGATCAATCTTAGTGAAGCATTTCCCTCCAGATAACGAGGCGAAAATATCTTCAATCCGCGGAAGTGGATATTGTACGGTGTGAAGGACCGGGTTCACTGTTACCTTAAAGTCCACACAGATGCGAACCTTCCTTGGTTCCCCAGACGTGCTGCTCAACGACTTTTTCATCACAGGGACGATGGGTGTAGCCTACTCGCTCCAGTCTATCTTGGACAGTACACCTGAACGTTCCAGACTCTCCAGCTCTGCTTTGACGGCTGGGCGGATTGCATAAGGTACCGGTCTGGCCTTAAAACATTTTGGGCTTGCTTTTCTTCAATTTTAATCATCGCTGTCATGCCTTTTAATGTTCCGAGACCTTGCTGGAACACTTCTTTCACGTTAGTTAGGAACTTTGACAGTCGCCCAGGTGTGACGTCGTCATCCTTTTTGTCAGCCACAGTCAGTGCCTTTATGGAATGCCAATCTAGCTGTATCTTCCGGATCCATTCATGTCTTAGTAGTGGTGGTCCTCCATCTGGCAATACATATAGGTCCATTTTTGGTGTTTCCTTGCCGTTATATATAACGTTCACCCTTATTTTTCCTTTGGGTTAGACTTTTTGCCCCGTGTACGTCTTCAAGACAATCTTTGTATCTCTCAAGGGTATATGTGAGAATAGCCGCTTGTAGTCCCTTCGGTTTATGACTGTTAGGGCTGATCCTGTGTCCAATTCCATTTTCACTTGGACTCCTGCTATCTTGAGCGTGACCCAGATAGTTTCGTGATCCTCCATTTTGATCACATTATGTAGTTTCAGACAACCCAGCTCTTTGCTTCCGGAGTCTGTATCACTCTTCTGTTCGTCTGAACTACTCTCCGTCACCTTATGTACCTTCTTGTACTTCTCCTGTGGAGATTTCTTGCTGCTGGTTTTCTTTCCCGACCTGCAGACTCTTGCTATGTGTCCTACTTTTCCACACTGTCTGCACACTTTGTCCTTGAACCAGCAATCATTATGGTCGTGTGTTGTTCTGCCACAGCGATAGCACTTCACTGTTCCATATGACATTTCATTTGTGCCATATTCTTGCGGTCTCCGTTGTATCTCTGCAGTGCCCCGTGCTGCTGCTTCATATGACACCGCAATGCTGAAAGCCTTTTCCAGCGTAAGGTCCTTTTCAGATAAAGCCGTTTCTTGGTTCCTTCACTTTGAAGCCCACACACAAACTTGTCCCTTAAGGTATTTGCCAGTCCCGCTCCAAACTGGCAGTGTTTCGATAGTTTGCGCAGTTCTGTTAAATAATCAGCATTGCTTTCATCCTTATGCTGGTTCCGTTTGTGAAACTTGAATCTTTCTGCTATCAGCAGCGGTGTGGGGTTTAAATGTTCCTGTAGTATCGTTACTATGTCTTCAAAACTCTTTTCCATTGGCTTCGTTGGGGTTACTAGATTTCGTAATAAACCATACGTCTTTGCACCCATTAAATTTTATCAATACCGATGCTTTCTTGTCATCTGACACCTCATTTGCCTTGCAGTACACCTCTATTCGTTCGACATATGTAATCCAATCTTCGACTTCATTGTCAAATGCGGTGATACTGCCACTCTTCGGCATTTTGGGTGTGGTTTAAAATAGCGTCTCCCAATGGCTTAAAATGGCGTCTCCCGCGCTTTCCTTCCTCCCCCGCTGCTGCCAACGCTGCTCCCGGCGGTTCTCGTGGCAATGGCGGCGCCCTGTATGTTTCACGCGCTTCTCCTGCGCTGCTGCCAACGCCGCTCTCGGTGGTCCTCGTGGCAATGGTGGCGCCTCGCGGGTTTCTGCGCGTATCTTTCTCCCTCTCTTCGACGCTGCTCGGCCCCTGAACACCGGTTGCGCCCTGTGCACTCTGCCCTCTCTCTCTCTTCCCCGTCGACGCTGCTCAGCCCTTTGCTGTGCCGCTCGGTCGGGCTCTAGCCCGCCGCTGTCCGGGAAGGGTCTGCGCACTACCTGTTGCCAGCCCGTTTCGCTGGACCACCTCGACTGGAAAGCCAAGCCTGGCTCTCGATAACCTCCCCCGCAATTCTCGAGTCTCTGCTGGATGACTGGGCGGTTGCCCGTGGTGAACGCCTGAGTCTCTGGCCTTGACCTCCAATCCACTGATCTCCAGGAACGAATCCCCGGGAGGTGATGCAGAGTTGCAGGTAGGTTCGAACTTGCCTTGTCGCCAATGTTATGTCCGTATATAATAAGACACAGACTGCAGGAGAAATGGTACAACAGGTGGTACCAACGACATAGGTAAAAAGAGGGATGAGGTCCTGCATCAAGAATTTAGGGAGCTAGGTAACAGATTAAAGAGCAGGACCTCAAAGGTTGTAATCTCTGGATTACTCCCAGTGCCACGTGCTAGTAAGTATAGGAATGGGAGGATAGAGCAGATGAATGCGTGGCTAAAGAGTTGGTGTAGGGGGGAGGGTTTTACTTTCCTGGATCACTGGGCCTGCTTCTGGGAAAGGTGGGACTTGTACAAGTCGGACGGGTTGCACCTGAACCAGAGCGGGACAAATATCCTTGCGGGGAGGTTTGCTAGCACTGTTGGGGGGGGTTTAAACTAACTTGGCAGGGGGATGGGATACAGAGGGGAGCTGAAATAGGGGGGGATGTGCTGCCAATTATAGAGAAAAAAACAAGTCAGCTTGGTAGACAGGGCAAATATACAAGGGCAAGGCTGGATGGCATCTATTTTAATGCAAGGAGTCTTGCGAATAAGGTGGATGAACTGAAGGTGTTGATAAACACATGGGAGTATGATATTGTTGCTATCACGGAGACATGGTTGAGGGAAGGGCAAGACTGGCAGCTCAATATTCCGGGGTACAGAATCTTCAGGCGAGACAGAGGGGGAGGTATAAGAGGAGGGGGTGTCGCAATATTAATTAAGGAGTCAATTACTGCAGTAAGGAGGGATGATATATTAGCAGGGTCCTCTAATGAGGCCATATGGGTGGAGCTTAAAAACAAAAAGGGGGCAAGCACTTTGCTGGGAGTGTACTATAGGCCTCCAAACAGTCAGGGGGAGATAGAGGAACAGATATGTAGGCAAATCTCAGAGGAATGTGCAAATAATAGGGTAATAATAATGGGGGATTTCAACTTCCCCAATATTAACTGGGATAGTCAGAGTGTGAAAGGCTCAGAGGGTGTAGAATTCTTAAAGTGCATCCAGGAGAGCTTTTTGAGCCAGCATGTAGAAAGTCCTACAAGAGAGGGGGCGGTACTGGACCTAATTCTCGGGAATGTGGCCGGCCAAGTGGAAAAAGTGCTAGTAGGTGAGCACTTTGGTGATAGTGACCATAATATGGTAAGATTTGAGGTGGCCATGGAAAAGGACAGGGATGGGCCGGAAATAAAGGTTCTAAATTGGGGGAAGGCCGATTTTAATAGGATAAGGCAGGATCTGGCCAAAATGGACTGGGATCAGCTACTTGTAGGAAAATCCGCATCGGAGCAATGGGAGGCTTTCAGAAGGGAGATTGAGAACATACAATGGCAACATGTTCCCGTAAAGGTCAAGGGTGGTTCCAAAAACCACAGGGAACCTTGGATGTCAGGGGATATACGGGAATGGATTAGGAAAAAAAGGAGGGCTTTTGGTAGATACAAAAGGCTAAAGACGGAGGAAGCCCTAGAGGAGTACAAAAAGTGCAGGGGGATACTTAAAAAAGAAATTAGGAGATCAAGGAGGGGCCATGAAATAACACTGGCAAGCAAAATAAAGGAAAATCCGAAGATGTTTTATAAGTATATTAAGGGTAAGAGGATAACTAGGGAAAAAATAGGGCCCATTAGGGACAAAAGTGGCAATCTGTGTGTGGAGCCGGAAGATGTAGGAGGGGTTCTGAATGAATTTTTTGCGTCTGTTTTCACTATGGAGAAGGACGATGTAGACATAGAAATAGGGCGGGGGGACTGTGATATGCTCGAACATATTAACATCGAGCGGGGGGAGGTATTGGCGGTTTTAGCTGGCCTAAAAATGGATAAATCCCCAGGCCCGGATGAAATGTATCCCAGGCTGCTGTGTGAGGCAAAGGAGGAGATTGCGGGGGCTCTAACACATATATTCAGGACCTCTCTGGCCACAGGGGATGTGCCAGAGGACTGGAGAACCGCTAATGTAGTACCATTATTCAAGAAGGGTAGTAGGGAAAAACCGGGGAACTACAGGCCAGTGAGCCTAACATCAGTGGTAGGAAAATTATTGGAAAAAATCCTGAGGGACAAAATGTGTCTCCACTTGGAGAGGCAAGGATTAATCAGGGATAGTCAACATGGCTTTGTCAAGGTAAGATCATGTCTGACTAATTTGATTGAATTTTTTGAGGGGGTGACTAGGTGTGTGGATGAGGGTAACGCAGTGGATGTGGTATACATGGATTTCAGTAAGGCCTTCGATAAAGTCCCGCACAGGAGACTGGTCAAGAAGGTAAGAGCCCATGGAATCCAGGGTGCCTTGGCACATTGGATACAAAACTGGCTTAGTGGCAGAAGGCAGAGGGTGATGGTCGAAGGTTGTTTTTGTGACTGGAAGCCTGTGGCCAGTGGGGTACCACAGGGATCGGTGCTGGGTCCCTTGCTGTTTGTGGTCTACATTAATGACTTGGATATGAATGTAAAGGGTATGATCAGTAAGTTCGCGGATGATACAAAAATTGGTAGGGTGGTAAATAGCGAGGAGGGTAGCCTCAGTCTGCAGGACGATATAGATGGGTTGGTCAGATGGGTGGAACAGTGGCAAATGGAATTTAACCCGGAAAAGTGCGAGGTGATGCACTTTGGGGGGACTAACAAGGCAAAGGAATACACAATGAATGGAAAGACCCTAGGCAAGACGGAGGGTCAGAGGGATCTGGGTGTGCAAGTACACAGATCCCTGAAGGCGGCGGAACAGGTGGATAAGGTGGTAAAAAAGGCATATGGGATACTTGCCTTCATTAGCCGAGGCATTGAATATAAGAGCAAGGAGGTTATGATGGAGCTGTATAAAACACTGGTTAGGCCACAGCTGGAATATTGTGTGCAGTTCTGGTCGCCACACTACAGGAAGGATGTGATCGCGTTAGAGAGGGTGCAGAGGAGGTTCACCAGGATGTTACCAGGGCTGGAGCGCTTCAGCTATGAAGAGAGACTGGGCAGGTTGGGTTTGTTTTCCTTGGAGCTGAGGAGGCTGAGGGGGGACATGATTGAGGTGTACAAAATTATGAGGGGCATAGATAGGATGGATGCTGAGGAGCTTTTTCCCTTAGTAGAGGGGTCGATAACTAGGGGGCATAGATTCAAGGTAAAGGGCGGGAGGTTTAGAGGGGATTTGAGAAAGAACTTTTTCACCCAGAGGGTGGTTGGAGTCTGGAACTCACTGCCTGAAAGGGTTGTGGAGGCAGAAACCCTCACAACATTTAAGAAGCATTTGGATGTGCACTTGAAATGCCATAGCATACAAGGCTACGGGCCAAATGCTGGAATATGGGATTAGATTAGACAGGGCTTGATGGCCGGCGCGGACACGATGGGCCGAAGGGCCTCTATCCGTGCTGTATTACTCTAGGTGTTTACTAAACGTGGCTCACACTGGAACTGCCTGTACAGATTACTACTCAGTGCTATATACAGGTGTGGTCACTGCCGGTACTACAGTATACATGAGCTGTATAAAGTAGTTCCCCCCTTAAAGGTATTTACATTACAAGTCTGAGCTTCCAGACTCATCAGAGGAAGCTGGAACTTCTGAGGGTGCTCCGTCAGCAGAATTAAGCGCACCCTGCACCAGTGCAGACACTCACACCTCGGTGGGACCTTCGGGACATAGAGTAGAGTTGTCACCTGGTGTATCACAGCTCACAAGTGAGCATCAGCAGATGGTGGAGACAGGGACAGCAGTGGAGAGTCCTTGTCACAGTGGAGAGCTCCCAGCTCGGCTCCGCTGCATGTGGACCCTGTGCCTCCAGGTCCATCCAGAAGGAGAGCGGTGCTGAAACTCCAGGAACAGGTGCAGGAGTCTCTGGCAAGTTTTGTCTCTAGGGTCGCTGCGAGTGTGGAGCGAATGGAGGAGTACATCGCTAACATGAGCTGAGCCTTTGTGGAGGCGTTGGCGCATGAACACATCACCACGGAAAAGATGGCAACCTCCTTCGAAAGGATGGCTACCTCCATGGTAAGGCTGGCGACCGTAGAGGAGGATGGCTACGTCCATGGAGGAGCTTAGTCGCCAGGGTATGGAAAACATGATAATTGTTCAGAATAGACTGACATCTCTTGAGGAGCGATGGTCAGCTATTGAGCAAACAAACCAGACCTTCATGCAAGTCCTCTGGAGTAGGACTTCCAGTGCAGAAACAGGTCCTCATGGCCCCCCTGAAGTGCAGCAAGGTGCTGTCCCGCCACTTGCTAGCTCTGAAGTGGGGCTGACCCATGAGAGGGATGTTGGTGGCATACAAGAAGGAAGTAGGGGCTCCTCTCCAAGCACTCACACGACCATGCCACTGCAGAGCCCTCGGTCAGAGCCCCACCAGAGTCCCCACCCAACGAAGATCGGCGTCTCAACCCCTGCACAGCCGCAGGAGCAGCAGACTGTTGCCAAGCCCGCACAGGTTTGCAACCCCAGAGGACGCCTGCCAAAGGAGTCGAGACAGGAGCAGCAAGAAAGTGAGCAAGGGGCCTCCACATCTGCTGAAGCCACAGGGGAAGCACCACGTAGGAGCACGCGTAAGAGGAAGATAATGCACAAGTAGTCACAAGGGTAGTCACTTGGGTGTAATGTTGTGTTTAATTTTGAAAAGCCATCAGTTGCTTATTGTCATAAAAAATTCTGATGGCAAACTGTTGCAGTTGTGGCGTATGCCATTTCCCTAATGGGACTTCCACATTGAGGGCTTAGGGCGACTTGCAATTGTCAGTATGGTGGTCAGAGTGATAGGAATCCGCAGGTTCTTGGCCATTGTCGATGGTCTGATAAGAAGGTGCGAGGCAAAAGTGTTTGATTGTGCAGGCTAAGCAAATCTGGCCAAGATGAGTGCGTCCCTTGCTTCCCGGGCAGCAATGTGGTCGCGCGCTGGCGCCTTCTGGCCTGTGCAGTTTCAGGTGGGTGAGCAGCAGCTTGACGCTCCTGTTGTTGCTGCTGCTGTTGGTGGTGGTGCTGTTGTTCATGGTTCTGCTGCTGCCATGGCTGCCGAATCTGATGTCCAGGAGGAAAGGAAATAAATGGTTCCCATGCTTCTGGTATATGCCTCAGTTGAGGAAGTGCTCAGTCAAGGTGGCGAGAGGGGTTTCCCAGGAGGTCACACTGGAGATGGGTGTCAGGCTCTAAACTTCCACAACAATGGGTATGCCTGCCAAAAGTTCCCCCAGACCTGAGACAACAAAGTTCTGCCACCTGCAAATGATGATTGCTGAAAACTCCTTTTTAATGGTGGAGCTGCAGCTGTTAGTAAGCAATCCACTTGTGAGGCTGCTAGAATTCACTGGCTTGTTCCAGAGGAGACGTGCAGCTGGTGGGAAAAGTGGTAAAATCAGAAAGGCCTCTCAAAATGGGATTATAGAGGCAATTGAGTGGTTGTTAAGGGCCTTAAGGGCCTATCCCGCCTCTTGGAGGCGGGATGGAAACGGGGTCAGAAAACACGCATTTGGGAAAATTGCTCGGATGGGATGGAGGCGGGATCAGGTCCGCCCGCCATTTTTTACGATTTTACCACCTCACCGCCTCCAATCCCGCCTCCTCGGGCCTGGCAAAATCAAGCCCAATATGGTTGAACTTGCAATAAGTCAGAGAAAAACAAAATGGAGGTGCTGATTTTCTGACTGTTGAGCAATGGATGATTGTAAAACATTGCAGTAACTTTATATAACACGATAAATAACATAAGATCACAAATCACATTCTGTTGCACCCGCCCGTATGTTTTAGAACAAAGGGCCTGTGGAGTGGGTCAATGTTTGTGGTGGGTCCTACACACAGGTGAGACTGGCCAGGGTTCGCTCCACACACACCAATCCCCGATTTTTACTCCCGTTCATTCCAATGGGAGGAAAATCAGAGGCCGGTGGCACAGAGGCTGAAAGCCCCAGATGCCATTATTAGACCACACTGATCTGTCCACTTTGGAACTGAATTAAACCTGAACAGACAGTGGAGTAAAACAGTCCAAGTAAATTATACTAACAGATTTACTACTACATCGGTATAGTTAAACAAAATATTTCATCCTGTTAACAATGGACAGATAAATCCCACATATATAAATCATAACTGCTTTTGAGAGACTTCTTGGAGGATTCAGTTGTATTCCAGTTTGCAGGACAAGATGGAAAGACCCTCAGGGAGGATCTTTTAGACTTTTATCTTCCATTAGACAGTTGCAGTGACCTTTCGCAAGACGCTTTCATGTTACTCTAGGTAGTTGTTTGTGTTGGGTCTCGGACAGACAGGGCATTGGTGAATGGAATATTTTAAAATAACCTCTTATGCTGTATAGTAAATACCAATAAAAAGCAGAGTTTCCACTTAGACCACCAACCAGGGTACATAGTGTGTCATATAGTCATCCTATTTGTCACTGTCACACTGGGGGAGACTCGGGACCTCCCTGGTAGGCGAAACACTGCAGAGAATTACTTTCATACAGACGAATATCACCATAAAGTAGCATGAAAAAGTAGCAACTTACACCCCAACGGCATTTACTTTCTGAAGGTATACTGAAGAATTAGTCAGGTGCAGGATTAAGAAAGGACCGCGAACTGTCTCCTGTTTCACATGTACCCATGAAATATGTGACATGATGAATTATCAAGAGTTTTCTCCCAGAAATTTGATAGATGTTTTGCCTTTCCACTTGAAAGAATTTTACAGATGATTAACCCTGCTAAATAAATGGAAACAGCCAGCCTTCACCTGTGTAACCTATCGGTTATGTTAAAGCACAATATATTATGGCATGCTTGTCTTAAAACAGTAAGTACTGGGAGGTATTAGAAAACCCTTTTAGGTGTCAGCCATGGCTCAGTGGGTAGCGCTCTCACCTCGAAGTCTGAGGGCTGTGGGTTCAAGTCCCACTCCATGGACTTGAGCACATAATCCAGGCTGACACTCCTGGTGCTGTACTGAGGGTGCGCTACACTGTCGGAGGTGTCGTCTTTCGAATGAGACGTTAAACCGCGGCCCCGTCTGCCCTCTCGTGTGAATGTAAAAGATCCATGGCATTATTTGAAGAAGAGCAGAGGAGTTCTCCCCAGTGTCAGGGCCAACATTTATCACTAAAGCAGATTATCTGGTCATTATCACATTGCTGGTTGTGGGGTCTTGCTGTGCGCAAATTGGCTGTCGCACTTCCTACATTACAACAGTGATTACACTTCAAAAATACTTCATTGGCTGTGAAGTGCTTTGGCATATTCTCAAAGGCGCTATATAAATGCAAGTCTTTCTTTTTATGGGAAGCTATAGAGAGGTTTTCCTCAGCCCACAGATATGGCAGGTGGTTAACAGCTTTGTCTGACAGAATATGAAGATATTTCTAATTAAATCAGGACAGCCATTCAGGTTTTGGGGGGTGCTTGTGGCTTTGAGCATCACCATTATTATTCTATACTGTTTGTCAATTTGATATCAATAGTATAGATGATACTGGTGGTATTTAAAATTATTGTCTAATTCTATATATTTGTTTAATTTTAACAGCTACAAGTTAGGTTTGAAACTTGCCCTTGGGTCCTGTGCTTCCTTTTATTAATAGATTTTGACAGCTAGACTGATCCTGAGGGGCTGGGCTTTGGGACGGTGGAATTATGGCCCCTCCCACCTCTGTGGGAAGGGAGGGGAAGTTGGGTACACCAGGCAAAACAGAGGGGGAAGCATTAGTGTGGTTTGCACCACAAGATGGTGCTAAAACTGTGTTGACAGCTGTAACAGCAGCTGATGCCAGTTCTAGCACCACATGCCATATTGGTCTTACCAGTAGCGCTGCCAGCAAAACTCACTCGCCATCATGAAGATTGTGACGTCAGTGAATATGCAACGCTCACTGGACGCCCGATCTCCCAACTTCCTTATAGCCAATGGACTTACCGGCTGAAGTTAACGACGACAGGTTGAGGTGGCATGCAGCAGCAGGAAGCCAGCTACAGTGACGCTATTTAAAGGGATCATTACCAATCGCTCGCACCCGACTGGTTTGTGAAGTTTGAGTGGTTGTGTGTTAGTTCCTGCTACTGCAACAGTTTTCTTTAGTAATTTCAAGGTTCTTTGATATCAGGAGTGTTCTGGCAAGTACAAAACTGCAAAATTATTTCTGGAAAGATTCAAACTATAACACTTGCTAAGATTAATGGGGGCTGTACTGGCAGACGACCTTGCACTCAAGGATCTATGACAGAGGGAGCGGAGGCAGCGAGAAAGATAGGAACATGTGCGCAGAGAGAGGAGGAGGGCCTTGCCCATCCGAGGGTATTCCGAGAGCACTTCTCCTGCCTCCAATTAAGTGAGAAGCAGTGTATCAGAAGGCTCCGCTTCACCAAGGAGGTCACAGAACTCTGCCACCTCCTGCAACCAGACCTCCAGCCTCAGACCAGGGCAACCACGGCTCTCTGGCAGTCAAGGTTACCGTGGCCCTCAATATCTTTGCCAATGGATCCTTCCAGTCTGCAGTAGGAGACATAGCTAACATTTTACAGTTTGCCATCCATTGCTGCATCCGGGAGGTCACTGAGGCTCTCTATAGTAGAAGAAGGGACTACATTGGCTTCCCCATCACCAGAGAGAAGCAGAATGAGCGTGCATGTGACTTTGCCAGCTTAGCGGGATTCCAGATGGTGCAGGGCACCATTGACTGCACCCACATGGCTGTGCGGTGCCCGCACAACAATCCTGAGGTCTTCCGTAACCACAAAGGCTACCACTCACTTAATGTACAGTTGGTGTGCGATCACACACATGAATCCTCACCGTCAATGCCCGTTAACCTGGCAGCAGCCACAATGCCTTTATCCTGCGACAGACTGGTGTGCCAGCACTCTTCCAGCCACCACATCAAGCTCGAGGGTAGTTACTTGGAGATGAGGGCTATCCGTTCACCACCTGGCTCATGACTCCCCTCCACAACCCCAACACTCGTGCCCAGCACTCATATAATGAGAACCATGCTGCCACCAGGAACATCATCAAACAGACCATCAGCTTATTGAAGCAATGGTTCCGTTGCCTTGACCACTCTGGAGGAGCCCTCCAGTACTCACCAGAGCAGGTGTCCCATTTCGTGGTGGTCTACTGCATGCCCCACAACATGGCCATCATGAGGGCGCAGCCCTTGCCAGCAGAGATTGAGGGACCACCTCAGGAGGACAAAGAGGACTAGGAGGAGGATCATGAGGAAGGAAGGAGGCAGCGAGACAATCTGCCTTCCGGACGGGCTGTCTGTGGCCGGCTCATCAGACTGCGATTCAACTGAATGAAACCCCAGATCCCCATTGCTCACCACATCCCCATCATACCATCCCTGTCTCACGCCATATCACAGCGTCCTCCTGGGCGCAAAGGTGAAATTAGAGAGACCACAAAATATTCCAAGCACCATTAATAAATTTTATCTATAAACATATCACACCTATTACATGAATTCTAATAACTAACAATACTTGTGCCTGCCATAGTTGAATAGCTGTCATTGCATGCAAGGTGTGAGATGTGGGTGTGAGTGTTGCTAGGTAGAGATTGTTGGTGGGTGAGTGCTGGGGGTGTGGTACTTTGGGCAGAGTGAGATGGTGGTATGTAGCATTTGTTGAAGCCTTCACTCACCCTGACCACCCAAATGAGCTCATTAAACTTCCTCCTGCACTGGGTGTGGGACCTGGAGAGCACAGTACTGCCCGTGACGTGGTGTGCCACCTCCCTCTACATAGTCTGGCACTAAAACCATGCCTCCAAAGCTTCATTAGAAAACCTCCGGACTCTCTCCCTGGGGCGGCAATCTGCCATCAGGATTTGTAAATAAGTGCTCCTTTTCTTTGTCCTCCTTCTTATGGTTGTTGAGGCAGCTACACACCCAACAATGCTGAGAATGAGGTGCTGCAGCATCAATGGACCTCCTCTTTAAGCAGTAAAAAAAAGCCCGTGGCAATTATTTCTTGAGATTAGACTACACCCGATAATGGTCCATCTTTTGAGTGTAACGCCAATGAGCTTGGATTTTTAGACTAGAATTATGACTGCAATCATTTTAATGAGGGGTGAGGATGAATTTTGCGTGCAGTCTAGATGATTTTCAACTGGCGCTACTTAACCATTTTTAGTCTAAACACTGCCCATTCCTTGGCTATAACGAATTTCTAGCCCAAACTTAGAATGCTATGTGTAGAAGGGGGAGGGGGTGGGGAAGAGAGAAGTGATGTTGCGGTTACAGTGATGACTGGTATCAGATGTTATCTCTACATACATAACATGTCTGGAGAAAATTTCAGACTCTATTGACTGGTGTTCCCATGGATATTTACATACTGCAGGCAGACTGACCAGCTGCCAGACTGCCTCATGCAGTATGCCATGAAATAATACCATGTGGATTCTATACTTCCATGCTTTACAACTTTGAGAATTGTTTCCACATTTAGGCTTTAGTAATGTAGCATTTTGCATTTAATATACATAATTTTATTAGCAACCCTGTTGAATAGAGACTCTACTCCCAAATCAGCCGGTGTAACACTGGTATATTGACTGCCTTCAAGAGTTTGTTTAATGTAAATGTATGGCCAGCAAATTGTGCTACACATGGTAAGTGATGAAATCTGTGGGATTTGTCACAGGATACCATGCTGCACCAAATCACTTGCTAACAAAGATGTCTGCCTGTCAATTAGTTGAACGCACACAAACTATATCTGTATTACTGCTGAATATTATATTTATTACAGGCTGAACTTGGGAGTCTGTAATCAGTCTGTAACTTTCATCATGCTTAGCATGGAATCTTTCAGTGAAAAGATAATGGCCCGGAATTTACGGTGGGTAATAACAGCAAATGAACAGCGTTTGCTGTTATTACCCCTTTGAAACTGACCGCAACTTCAGGATGTAGCGCAGGAAATCCTGAAGTTGCGGTCAGTCATTCACTGCTCCGACACGGGCTGTACTGTGGCCCGCCCCCCCCCCCCACCCCATCCCCCTCCCACTCCCCAGGGCCGACAATCAGAGTAACTGTGAAATCAGGGCAACTGACAAACTTGGGCTTTTCCATGGTAATATTGCTGTTAAATACACCATTAAAAGTTAGACCTTGTTGGATTAGATGTACCTGGGGTTTTAACAGCATATTAACTGCTAAACAAACGTTACGGCCCTGAAAAACTAATTTTAATTTTGTAGTGTCAAATTTCTCTATTTTCATAAAAATTACACTTTTTAAGAAACTTAAAAAAAAATTATTTTTTAAAAGTTTGTTCATATTTATTTCAGGTTTACCTTTTCCCCATGTGAGAGCCCTAATCTTTGTTTTGCTCTGTAACATTTTAAAAAAGTCAGAATAAAAGAAGCTTGGTGACTTCCTGTTTCCCTGTCTGTGAGAATTCTGCATTGTGATTGGCTGCTCAGACAACTTGTCGATGTCACAGCAGCTCGCGCTGTGGGATTCCCACTACACTGGACTCATCTCAACAGCACGTCGAAAAAGCCAAACTTCTCGCCACAGAGATCACGAGATCTTTGTGAGCAGCTTTCTTCAGGGGCCAGTGGTGAGCACCTTTGCTTCGCCACTGACCGCAAATTATGGGCCAATGAGGACTGGGGAAGGTCTTGTTGCTAATGATAAATGCTGTGAGATGCTACTGCCCTTCAGTAGTCTGATGTGAATATAAGCTATTTTTGCTGGATAACTGCCAGTCTTCAATTGTAAAGACAATAAACTCCTCATCACTGGAAAGTCATTTACATTTCACACTACTAAACACCTAGTCAGAAAAGCTTCTGTTGGGGAGCAGGTTACCTGCATAGTTGAGCAAGGAAGACACCTTGATATGTTTGTTCATGAAGCATAATTATGGATATGCCTGATTGATATGTTATTACAGGAAGCCCTGGCCAGGCTATTTGGTGAGAAGGGCAGGAGGTGACCTTAATTAGATTCTTCATTAAAATAAATTAGAGGAATTCCTAGTTATGGAAACATTATTGAAAAAAATTAAAAGTGCTATAATTCAAGACAAGGCTTAATCGGGGTGAGGTCTAGTCTCAGTAATTCTACATGTTGGATGGCATGAAGCTTTGGACTGCTGTTAAAGGTAAAATGTTGTTAATGCTAGCTATAGGAGCTTTGTGTTTTAAGGTCTTATGGGCAATAGCGAACTGGCAGCCTGTTTTACACCGCGTCCAATTTCCTTTTCTATTGAAGTCAATGGGAAAAATAAAACCGGGCGCCATGTAAAACAGGCTAGCAATTCGCTATGACCCATATTGCGGGACTGCCTCATGCCAATTTCAGCCCCCTCATCTCTAACATGCTACCTTTGAAGATACAGGACTCCCTCAGTACTAAAGTGTCAGCCTAGGTTATATGTTGTAGTCTCAGAGCAGGGCTTGAATGTACAAACTTTTGACTCCCAGTTACCAACTGAACCAAGCTGACAATTTGGAATAAAGCTGATAGATGACTATGGGGCTGATTTTCTGAAGGGGTTCTCCTGCTCACGCACCATAACTTTGGCAGACCAGCCACGGAAATCCCAGCAAAACAGCGTAAACAATACCTCATTTTTCCAGGGTTTCCACGGCTTTTGACTGAAGATACAGTGGGCCAGTCAGAGAATGCCCAGGAATATTCACAATCCATGTTTTAAATCCGATAAGAAAAGCACTGCATACCAATAGGTTAAAACACTTTTGATTTTTCATTTTCAAACATGTTTTATTCCCTTTAGTCTTGCAGTAAATTACTGTAAGTCTTTTCTATGATCCAAAGCAAATGATTCATATATTTAAAGCTTAGATTCAGGACAAAGTAAGTCAAATTTTTCTATTTTTGTTATTCTGGAATGTTTCACCTTCCTTCTGTTTGAGGTCAGTACATTAAAGCAGCAACAGACTCAGTATAAATGTTAGCAGTCAAAGCAACACAGCAGATTTCAGAATGCTTTTAGGTAGAGGTTTTGTTTTTACTGGCTGTGTTTCAGAAGCAATATTTGAAATTTATAATTACCTGGAAAAAAACCCGATGCCCATCAAAGTATTAAGAAAACACAATAGGAACCTGAGTGCGGGGATTTATCACTGAACTTTTACATTCAGCAGCTCACGGCATCTTATGCGCTTGGGACGTTATCACTAAATTGGTCGAAGTTTCAGCAAGCTTCAAAGCATTGCTCCTAACATAGCTTGCTACAGGACTGCTTGAAGCCAACATATTATCACTGAGTGCATTTACACTGCTGGTTTAGTGTTGTCGTGAAGCCGTGATAAATCGCATCACCCTGATGCTAAACTGGGTGGGTAAATCTGGTATAAAAACAGAGAATGCCGGAAACATTCAGCAGGTCAGGAAGCATCTGCGGAGAGCGAAGCAGAGTTAACGTTTCAGGTCGATGACCTTTCAGTTCTTTTGAAAGGTCATCGACCTGAAACGTTAACTCTGCTTCGCTCTCCGCAGATGCTTCCTGACCTGCTGAGTGTTTCTAGCATTCTCTGTTTTTATTTCAGATTTCCAGAATTCACAGTATTTTACCTTTTTTTTCAGTGTAATTATGATGTCCTGGTCCAACCTGTCTCTGGCGCTAAGCACAGTGTTATGTCTCCTATGAGACTTTGGTATTGTGTTTTTGTCTCCCCCTAGTGTTCTACTACTTACCTCCTTATTGTTGATTTATGTCATGTGACATTATTAGAAAGTGAAAGTAAAACAGAACCACGAGGGAGCTCTTGAATTCATGGCTGGTGATGTCTACAGTATCTAATGCCATCCTTCTCAGTTTCCCACTTGGTTGGCATTGTCTGTAAGTAGCCTTTTATCAGATGTTCTTTACGTTTGATCTATGTCACCATTTTTTGATATTTGTGGCCAGATGAGTTAATATATTGCACTTTGTGGAGCTCCGTGGTAGCTAGCTACTAGTCTTTCTCCTGGCATTCTTGTGTTAGACTTTTGATTGTTGTATCATACTTACCTCAAATTGTAATAGAACTGTTGAGTTATAGTAGTAACGTTTCATTCTACTACCCTAGGTTTATTCTGTGTATTCAGATTGTGATTGTGATACCAATCAGCCTTATTTGATGTTGTAATTTCTTGTTCCCTCTGTAGTTTCACCCTGTGTCATTAAACTGGATAAAAAAGTATCAACGCCTCCTGTTTGGTGATGAGGGTTTAGTTGTCTGTCGAATCATAGTCATGAGGAGAACAGAATAGTGAAAAGACACCTTTCCCATGGGCGAATCTACTAAAGGTACAGATACTCAACACTAACACGAGTCAATGCATCTCCGAAGCCACACATTCCAGACACCAGTCACAAAAGCTAGAATGGAGGAACAGTCACCATTGAAACAAGCAGAGGAGACCAGATCTCACTGTTCTGGCTCCTCCAGGTATTCAAGTAGGTCTGTTACTGGTGCAGCAGCAGTGATGGCCAGAGCCAAGGCCGAAGCAGCCAAAGCAAAGATGTCCTTTGCTCAAAAGGAAATGGACATAAAAATGGAAAAGGCACGTATTGAAGCAACATTAGCCATATTGGATATGGAAAAAGAGGCAGCAGCAGCTCTAGCGGAGGCAGAAGTCCTTGAAGCAGCTGTTGAAGGTGAAGCAACAGGCAGCAACCTTAACCTTCATCTCCCTCATCAAGATCCAGTGCAACGCACCACAGAATACATACAAAGCCACTCCAGGTCACAAGCTGTTAACTCTTCAATGCCCGACATAGAGCCTGTTCCAGAGTTAATACACGAACAGGAAGAGCCTGGCCATGCATCTCAGCGCCGTTCTGAGCTCAACAAAAACACTGTGGAAGAGGACGAACACAAGTTCCAACCAGAAGACCAAAGGCTAACCCATCATTATCGTTCACAACATCTGCAGACCTATCACAGTCCAGCTGCTCTACCTCACCACGAACAGACCCAAGGCATGTCAGATTTCGTGAGGTTCTTCGCACGTCGTGAACTCGTCACCACCAGGCTGCTACAGTTCAACGACCAACCTGAAGACTACAGAGCATGGAGGTCTACTTTTCAGAACACCATAAGAGGGTTAGACCTGTCAGCAAGCAAAGAAATCGACCTACTTGCTAAATGGCTGGGTAAGGAATCCTCTGAGCACGCCAAGAGAATTCGAGCTGTGCACATTAACCTCCCGGAAAGGGGGTTGAAGATGATATGGGATCATCTGGATGAGAGCTATGGCTCCCCGGAGGTGGTTGAGAATGCACTGTTTAAGAAGCTGGAGAACTTTCCCAAGATCCTCAATCGAGATCACCTGAAGCTCAGAGCGTTAGGTGACGTCCTAATGGAAATTGACTCAGCGAAAACTGTGGGAAGTCTGCCAGGTCTTCTGTACCTTGACACGGCACGCGGGATAAATCCCATTGTTGAAAAGTTACCATTCAACTTGCAGGAAAAATGGATAACTCAGGGCTCAAAGTATAAGGAAGATCACAACGTTCCCTTCCCACCTTTCTCCTTTTTTGCCAAGTTTATCTGCCAGCAGGCTAAAACAAGAAACGACCCAAGCTTCTTCTTCTCCACTCAAAGCCCTGGGCCACCGAAGACAGCACAGTCTGCTACAAGGTACAGCCAGAGAACTCCAGGGACAGTTCATAAAACTGAAATGTCACTGTCCACCACCTCCTCCAGCGACGACGCAGATGGGAAAACGGATGACCCCGTCAAGCAATGCCCCATTCACAACAAGCCGCACCCGCTCAGGAGGTGTCGGAGCTTCAGCGAACAGACTTTGGAGGATCACAAATTGTTCTTAAAGGAACGTGGCATCTGTTATAAATGCTGTTCCTCTTCAACTCACCTGGCACAGGACTGTAACACGGCCGTCAAATGCGCAGAATGCAATAGCGAAGGCCACAACACAGCACTCCACCCAGGTCCAGCCCCCCTGGGTCTCAACAGCCTCTACCGCCGCAGCAGAGCACGGCGGGGAGGAAGAGGAAGACATTCTGACACCTGAAGTAGCCTCACATTGCACCAAGGTCTGCGGAGCACACATCAGCGGCAAATCCTGTTCCAAAACCTGTCTTGTGACGGTCTACCCTGAAGGACAGCAAGAGAAAGCCATAAAGATATACGCCATGCTGGATGATCAGAGTAACAGATCAGTCGCCAAGTCTCAGTTCTTTGACCACTTCAACATAGAAGGAAACAGCTCCCCATATTCACTGAAAACTTGTGCCGGCCTAGTGGAGACATCAGGAAGGAGGGCCAGTGGTTTCGTAGTGGAGACCCTTGATGGAAAGACGAGTCTGCCTCTGCCCACGCTAATAGAGTGTAACCAGGTGCCTAATAACAGGTCAGAGATCCCTACACCTGAAGCAGCGCTTCATCATGCTCATCTCAAACCAGTGGCTTACCAGATTTCACCGTTGAACCCTCAAGCTCCCATCCTGCTTCTACTAGGCAAATAAGGTGGATGAACTGAAGTTGTTGTTGAACACATGGGAGTACGATATTGTTGCTATCACAGAGACATGGTTGAGGGAGGGTCAGGACTGGCAGCTAAATATTCCGGGGTATAGAATCTTCAGGCGAGACAGAGGGGGGTGTAAAAGGGGAGGGGGTGTTGCAATATTAATTAAGGTGTCTATTACTGCTGTAAGGAGGGATGATATATTAGCGGGTTCCTCTAATGAGGCCATATGGGTAGAACATAAAAACAAAAAGGGGTCAAGCACCTTGCTGGGAGTGTACTATAGGCCCCCAAACAGTCAGGGGGAGATAGAGGAACAGATATGCAGGCAGATATCAGAAAAGTGTGAAAATAATAGGGTAGTAATAGTGGGGGATTTCAACTTCCCCAATATAAATTGGGATAGTCAGAGTGTGAAAGGCTTGGAGGGAGCAGAATTCTTAAAGTGCATCCAGGAAAGCTTTTTGAGCCAACATGTAGAAAGTCCTACAAGAGAGGGGGCGGTACTGGACCTAATTCTAGGGAATGTAGCCGGGCAGGTGGTGGAAGTGTCTGTAGGAGAGCATTTTGGCGATAGTGACCACAATTCGGTGAGATTTAAGGTGGTCATGGAAAAAGACAAAGACGGCCCGGAAATCAGGGTTCTAAATTGGGGGAAGGCCGATTTTAATAAGATAAGACAGGATCTGGCAAAAGTGGACTGGGAGCAGCTACTTATAGGAAAATCCACATCAAAACAGTGGGAGGCTTTCAGAAGGGAAATAGAGAGAGTACAACACCAACATGTTCCTGTAAAGGTCAAGGGTGGGACCAACAAGCAAAGGGAACCTTGGATGACAAAGGATATACAAAAATGCATTAGGAAAAAAAGGGGGGCTTTTGGCAGTTACAAAAGACAAAAGACGGTGGAAGCCCTAGAGGAGTATAAGAGGTGCAGGGGCATACTTAAAAAGGAAATTAGGAGGGCGAGGAGGGGCCATGAAATAACACTGGCGAGCAAAATAAAGGAAAATCCTAAGATGTTTTATAAGTATATTAAGGGCAAGAGGATAACCAGGGAAAGGGTAGGGCCCATTAGGGACCAAAGTGGCAAGCTGTGTGTAGAGCCAGATGAAGTAGGTGAGGTTTTAAATGAATTTTTTGCCTCAGTGTTCACTATGGAGAAAGACGATGTAGACATAGAAGTCGGGCAAGGGGACTGTGACATACTTGAACATATTAGCATCGAGAGGGAGGAGGTACTAGCGGTTTTAGCAGGCCAAAAAGTGGATAAATCCCCAGGCCCGGACGAGATGTATCCCAGGCTGTTGTGTGAGGCAAAGGAGGAGATTGCAGGGGCTCTGACACAAATTTTCAGAACCTCTCTGGCCACAGGGGATGTACCAGAGGACTGGAGAACAGCTAATGTAGTACCATTATTCAAGAAGGGTAGCAGGGATAAACCAGGGAATTACAGGCCAGTGAGCCTAACATCTGTGGTAGGGAAATTATTGGAAAAAATTCTGAGGGACAAAATTAGTCTCCACTTGGAGAGGCAAGGATTAATCGGGGATAGTCAGCATGGCTTTGTCAAGGGTAAATCATGTCTGACCAATCTGATTGAATTTTTCGAGGGGGTGACTAGGTATGTGGATGAGGGAAATGCTGTGGATGTGGTTTACATGGACTTCAGTAAAGCTTTTGACAAGGTCCCGCATAGGAGACTGGTCAAGAAGGTAAGAGCCCATGGGATCCAGGGGGCCTTGGCGCGTTGGATCCTAAACTGGCTGAGTGGCAGGAGGCAGAGGGTGATGGTCGAAGGTTGCTTTTGTGACTGGAAGCCTGTGTCCAGTGGGGTACCTCAGGGATCGGTGCTGGGTCCCTTGCTGTTTGTGATCTACATTAATGATTTGGATGAGAATGTAAAGGGTATGATCAGTAAGTTCGCGGATGACACGAAAATTGGTGGGGTGGTAAATTGTGAGGAGGAAAGCCTCAGGCTACAGGACAATATTAACGGGTTGGTCAGATGGGCGGAAAAGTGGCAAATGGAATTTAACCCGGAAAAGTGCGAGGTGATGCATTTTGGATGGACAAATAAGGCAAGGGAATACACAATGAGTGGTAGGACCCTAGGAAGTACAGAGGGTCAGAGGGACCTTGGTGTGCATGTACATAGATCCCTGAAGGCAGCGGAACAGGTAGATAAGGTGGTTAAAAAGGCTTATGGGATACTTGCCTTCATTAGCAGAGGCATAGAATATAAGAGCAGGGAGGTTATGATGGAGCTGTACAAAACGCTGGTGAGGCCACAGCTGGAGTACTGTGTGCAGTTCTGGTCGCCTCACTATAGGAAGGATGTGATTGCTTTGGAGAGGGTGCAGAGAAGATTCACCAGGATGTTACCTGGGATGGAGCGCCTCAGCTATGAAGAGAGACTGGACAGGCTGGGGTTGTTTTCCTTGGAGCAAAGAAGGCTGAGGGGGGACCTGATTGAGGTGTACAAAATGATGAGGGGCATAGATAGGGTAGATAAAGAGGAACTTTTCCCCTTAGTAGGGGGGTCAATAACAAGGGGGCACAAGTTCAGGGTAAGGGGCAGGAGATTTAGGGGGGATTTGAGGAGGAACTTTTTCACCCAGAGGGTGGTTGGAAGCTGGAACTCACTGCCTGAAAGGGTGGTAGAGGCAGGAACCCTCACAACATTCAAGAAGCATTTGGATGAGCACTTGAAATGCCATTGCATACAAGGCTATGGACCAAATGCTGGAAAATGGGATTAGACTGGACAGGGAGGGATGGGCGGCGCAGACACAATGGGCCGAAGGGCCTCTTTCTGTGCTGTAAAACTCTATGGCCTAGAAATTCAGTGCCCTTAGCGCCGATTTTGCGGCGCTAGAGGGCCTAGCGCTGCAATTGGCGCCGGCGCCGAAATTGCCTGGGGCCCTTCCGCCGCGGTAGACCGGTAGCGCTGCGCCGGCACCGATGACGTCATCGGTGTGCGCAGCGTCCCGGTTGCCATGCCGACGGGCCCCAGCGCCGAAATTCAGTTGCGGCCGCCTCGCCCGTGGCAGCCGCAACTAAGACTCTGGCAACAGAGTCTTACATGACTTTGCGCCGGCGCATTAAAGGCACCGCGGCGGCCGGCCGCTTTCCCGCCGGCCGCCTGGCCGCAGCTCCCTCCCCGGACTTCCCCCCCCCCCCCCCCCGGAACAGAAGCAAGCCCGGCACTTGTCCGAGGTGCCGGGCTCATTTTTAAAAAGATTTTCGCGGGCCGCGGCCGGGTGCAGGCAGCTCCTCCTTAAGGGAAGGAGGAGGCCTGCACTTCCCGAACCTGCCGCACCGCAGCGGGCGCCGCAGCGCCGGAATAGCGCCGATATTCAGCGCGTAGCGCCAGTTTTCAGGCGCAAACAGCTCTCAGCAGCGCCGGCAGCCGTTTGGGCGCAGAATTGGTGAATTTTGGGCCCGACCAGCGCGACTTAGCTCCGGCACTAACTTCCGGCGCTAAAGCCCTGGCTGCGCCAAAACTCAATTTCTAGGCCTATGACTCTATGACTCTATGACATATTGAGAATCCACAAAGTACGTGAACAGATAAATGGTCCACACGACTCACCTTATGCTCAGAGACTTGACCTAGGGTGGGTCATCATCGGTGATGTTTGTCTGGGAAACACCCACAGACCTGCCAAAGTGAACACATTCCATACAAATGTGCTGGAGAATGGTCGCCCCTCACTCTTTGATCTGTGCCCTAACAGCTTTCAAGTGAAAGAAAGATACAGCATACAGGTTCCAAGCTCTCTCTCTGATGATCCTACTGAGCAACCAGAACACGGAAAGCAAGAGGATCATCTTGGTCAGGCAGTCTTCAAAAGGATGAGTGACGATGACAAGTTAGCTCCTTCCATTGAGGACAAACTCTTTATAAAGAACACGGATGAAGAGGTCTTCATGGACAGTAGAAATAACTGGGTCGCTCCTCTACCATTCAGAACTCCAAGACGACGGCTTCCTAACAACTGAGGACAAGCACTCATTCGACTCATCTCTCTCCACCGCATGCTGGAAAGAAAGCTGGATACAAAGGACCACTTCATTTCATTCATGCAGAAAGTGTTTGACAATGGGCACGCAGAAGTAGCTCTGCCCTTAAAAGAAGGTGAAGAATGCTGGTACTTACCTACGTTTGGAGTGTACCATCCTAAGAAACCCAGTCAGATCAGAGTCGTCTTTGACTCAAGTGCGAAACATGATGATGTCTCTCTCAATGATGTCCTTCTGTCAGGACCAGACCTTAACAACAGTCTGCTTGGGGTCCTCATGCGTTTCAGGAGAGAATCCGTTGCCATCACAGCCGACATCCAGCAAATGTTTCAGTTTCGTTGTCAGAGAGAGTGACAGGAACTTCCTCAGGTTCCTCTGGTACAAAGATAATGACCTTGATAAAGAGATTGTGGAGTACAGGATGAAAGTACACGTCTTCGGGAACAGTCCATCTCCAGCAGTTGCTACCTACGGCCTCCGACGTGCAGCTCAAGAAGGAGAATAGGACTACGGCACTGATGTAAGACGATTTGTGGAAAGAGACTTCTACGTTGACGACGGATTGAAGTCATTACCCACTGCAGAAGCCGCCATCAGCCTGCTCAAAAGGACTCAAGAGATGCTTGCCTGTTCCAACCTGAAGCTACATAAAATAGCATCAAACAGCAATTCAGTGATGAAAGCCTTTGCCTCAGAAGACCACGCCAATGACCTAAAGGACCTGGACCTTGGAGTTGACTCACCTCCTCTACAGCGCAGCCTTGGGCTCAGTTGGGACCTGAATACGGATACCTTTACCTTCCAAGTTGAAGACAGCGAAAAGCCCTTCACTCGTCGTGGTGTCCTTTCTACGGTGAATGGCCTGTTCGACCCCCTTGGCTTTGTGGCACCAGTCATCGTCCAAGGAAAAGCTCTGCTTAGAGACCTCACGGCAGACACAAACGATTGGGATTTACCACTACCTCGAGAAAAGGAGAGATCTTCGCACACATGGAGAAACTCTCTCCAAGACCTCAGAAAGCTTCAAATTCCAAGACCCTATACTCTCATCTCTCCCTCTGAAGCTCAACACAAAGAAATATGTGTCTTTTCTGATGCTTCAAACAATGCCATAGCTGCAGTTGCTTACCTCAAGGTCACAAACCCCAATGGAGATTGTGAAGCAGGCTTCATCCTCGGCAAGGCAAGGTTAACACCACGTCCCGAACACAGCATTCCACGACTGGAGCTCTGTGATGCCATTCTGGCTGTAGAGATGGCAGAACTGATCACCTCCGAGATTGATCTCAAGCCTTCCTCTATCCAGTTCTACACAGACAGTAAGGTGGTGCTGGGCTACATATGCAACCAGGCTAGAAGGTTTTATGTATACGTCAATAACAGAGTCCAATGCATCAGAAGGTCAACACAACCTGAACAATGGCACTACGTGCCTACCCACCTGAATCCAGCCGATCACGCCACCAGATCTGTCACTGCAGCTCGCTTAAGGGATACCACATGGCTTATAGGACCTGAATTCCTGTGTCGTCCCCAGCAGAAAGTCACAGAAGTGTCATCCTTCGATATAGTGGACCCCGATTCAGATGTGGAAGTCAGACCTCAAGTGACCACTATGAACACAATCGCCTCAGACATGCTTGGATCCAAACGTTTTGGCCGCTTCTCTAGCTGGAGGTCCCTTACCAGAGCAATTGCCCTACTGACTCACATCACCTACCTCTTCAAGAAGTCTACAAGCAACACACCAAAGCACTGCAACAGTTGGCACTACTGTAAGGAAGCTTACACTGTGAACACACTTGCACTAGCCAAGAACATCATACTTCGCTGTGTGCAACAGGGAGCCTATGCCAAAGAGCTTGAATGTATCAAGAACCAGGAAGAAGTTCCCAAAGACAGCCCGCTCAGGAAACTTTACCCGTTCATTGATGGGGACGGCCTCATTAGAGTTGGAGGGCGCATCAGGGAAGCCAACCTTGAATGCGATGAGAGAAACCCTCTGGTTGTACCTGGCGGCCACCATATCGCCACTCTTCTTGTACGTCATTATCATGAAGAAACCCATCACCAAGGTCACCTCATCACAGAGGGAGCACTCCGCACAGCAGGTTGGTGGATCGTTGGCACCAAAAGGTGTGTGTCCAGCAACATCTTCAAGTGTGTCACATGTCGGAAGCTCAGAGGCAAACTACAGGTGCAGAAGATGGCAGATCTCCCCGAGGATAGGCTCAGCACCGAGCCTCCTTTCACCCATGTCGGATTAGATGTCTTTGGGCCTTGGACCGTCATCTCACGAAGAACAAGGGGAGGCCAGGCAAACAGCAAGCGTTGGGCAGTATTATTCACATGCATGAGCATCAGAGCAGTACACATCGAGGTGATTGAATCTATGGATACCTCAAGCTTCATCAACGCCCTGAGAAGGTTCTTCTCCATACGTGGACCGGCCAAGCAGCTTCGATCTGACTATGGTACCAACTTCATCGGAGCCTGCAAGGAGCTCAACATTCCTTCCTCTAACGATGACAACACAGTTAAGAGATACCTCGCAGACCAAGATTGCACCTGGATCTTCAATCCGCCACTTTCCTCACATATGGGAGGTTCATGGGAACGAATGATCGGCATCACATGCCGCATATTGGATGCAATGCTTCTGGAACATGGATCTTCCAGACTCACTCATGAAGTCCTCACCACATTCATGGCTGAAGTGGTAGCCATCATCAATGCAAGACCACTCGTCCCTCCGTCATCAGATGCAGAGTTCCCATTCATCCTGATGCCTGCCACCCTCCTCACTCAGAAAGGAGAAGCCATTCCTACACCTCCAGGAGAGTTCGGCAGCAAGGACCTCTACAGACGTCAGTGGAAGCAGGTACAGAGTCTGGCCAACACCTTCTGGAGCCGTTGACGATGCGAGTACCTGTCAACTCTCCAAGCACGTAGCAAATGGCAGTCATCAAAGACCAACGTCCAGACGGGGAACATAGTTCTAATGAAGGACAGTCAGAACAAAAGAAGTGAATGGCCGATGGGGATCATCTCAAAGGTTTTCCCCAGCAAAGATGGTAGAGTTCGGAAGGTAGAAGTCAAGATCCCAAGCAGTGATGGGACAAAGCTCTTCTACAGGCCAATCACAGAGATTGTGCTTCTTCTCTCCAAGGAAGACCAGACGGTTGCTCCCTGATAAGTTGTATTTTCTTTATTATGCGGCATCTTAGAGATACCAGATGGGGAGTGTTATGTCTCCTATGAGACTTTGGTATTGTGTTTTTGTCTCCCCCTAGTGTTCTACTACTTACCTCCTTATTGTTGATTTATGTCATGTGACATTATTAGAAAGTGAAAGTAAAACAGAACCACGAGGGAGCTCTTGAATTCATGGCTGGTGATGTCTACAGTATCTAACACCATCCTTCTCAGTTTCCCCCTTGGTTGGCATTGTCTGTAAGTAGCCTTTTATCAGATGTTCTTTACGTTTGATCTATGTCACCAATTTTTGATATTTGTGGCCAGATGAGTTAATATATTGCACTTTGTGGAGCTCCGTGGTAGCTAGCTACTAGTCTTTCCCCTGGCATTCTTGTGTTAGACTTTTGATTGTTGTATCATACTTACCTCAAATTGTAATAGAACTGTTGAGTTATAGTAGTAACGTTTCATTCAACTATCCTAGGTTTATTTTGTGTATTCAGATTGTGATTGTGATACCAATCAGCCTTATTTGATGTTGTAATTTCTTGTTCCCTCTGTAGTTTCACCCTGTGTCATTAAACTGGATAAAAAAGTATCAACGCCTCCTGTTTGGTGATGAGGGTTTAGCTGTCTGTCGAATCATAGTCATGAGGAGGACAGAATAGACAGTGACAGTCTGTGGAAGGGCAATCATCTCACTGAGCTTTGGTTCAAACCTAGCTGGGTATTCTATAAACCCACCTGACCTCAATTTAAATGTGGAGAAAGCAAGGATTCTCCCCTTCTCACTTTCTAAATGTTAACATAGAATCATAGAGTCATAACGGCACAGAAGGAGGCCATTCGGCCCATCGAGTCTGCGCCGGCTCTCTGTCGAACAATCCAGTCAGTCCCATTCCCCTGCTCTATCCCCGTAGCCCTGCAAGTTTATTTCCCTCAACTGCCTATCCAGTCTCCCCTTGAAAACATTGAGTATCTCCACTTCCACCACTTCCGTCGGCAGAGAGTTCCAGGTCCTCACCACTCGCTGGCCTCAGGCACCTCCCCCGCATCTAGGGAAGATTGAAAAATTATGGCAAGCCTGTAGTGTATGTACCCGTTTACCTTTAAGGGAACTATTGAATGTAACCGTTCGCCTTTAAGAGCACTATTTTAGGTGTGGCACTATTTGTTGGCTCATGTATACTGTAATACCGATAGTGACCACACCAGTATATAAGGGCTGGGATATGTTAACTAGGGCAGATTCGCCCGAACCTCTGAATAGTAAAGACCTGTTTTATTTGTTAATCTTGGAGTCTGTGTATTATTTGCAATACAACCCACAGACTTTACAATGGCGACGAGGACGATCGTACCCTGCGGCAACAGTACTTCCTAAGCTACTAAGGAGCGTCGAAGTGAGGCAACCGCCTTCGTCGTGCTGCTGGAAGAACACACGAGGCTGCAGCAACAGACAGGAAGCAGACTAGCAACGAAAGTTCATCAGCAACAGGCACAACTACCCTTTTACCACGGTGCGGAGTGCGTCGATCAACTAACAAAAGAAAGCAACCGGCGACCGCAACGACTGTGAGTAGGGGAAAGTGTGGAAAATATCCGGAGGATAAGGGCAGTGACCACCACGGTTGAGGGAGTGAAAAAGGCCGGACAGCGACCGGGATCACAAGGCGCGGTGGCGATAAATAAATAAATAACTAAATAACCCGCGAAGAATCAGCCGCAGCCGGGGAGGAAAGGGCCGGACTGCGGGAGGTTGGGGAGAGGCGTTTGAATCCGCTGAGCGAGAGCCCGAGAGGGAGCGAGCAAGAGCCGCGTGAGCGGGTGAGCCAGAGCCCGAGAGGGAGCGAGCAAGAGCCGCTTCGAGCGGGAGGCGCTTCGCGAGCCAGCGATCGCACCAGCGATAAGGGCCGAGAGCTGCTTCGGGCGAGAGGCGTAGCGCGGGCCATCGATCGCATCCACTGATAAGGGCCGGGCCGCTTTGAAGTGAGGGGCGCAGCCGGGCCATCGATCGCAATCCCTGATAAGGGCCGCACTCGGGCTGGTAGGGCAGAGTCGACAGACACTGAAGGCGCGAGAGCCGCGGTGAACAGCGCGGGCCATCGATCGTGGCGGAGATAAGGGCCGCACTCGGGCTGAAAGACAGCGTCGGGGGTTGGGTGAAGACCGCCAAGCGCGGGAAAACCGCCATTGAAGTGGGCGGGGAGAGCGAGAAGCGCGGGAAAGCCGCCATTTTTCGTGGGGAAACCGCTGGGGAAGAAGACAGAAGCGGGAAACCGCCATCTTAGAAAATTAATAAGAATTTTCAGAAATGCTGGTGTGTTCTCAAGAAGAGAGGAAAAATAAGAATAAGTAAAGCAATACTTGTGTTGTTCTCAAGAAGAGAAGAAGATGCCTAAGCGAGGAAATATTAATGATTTTAATGCTGAAATAGAAGACTGGGCCACGTATGTGGAACGCATAGAAATATATTGCGTAGCCAACGAAATTGAGGATGACGACAAGGCAATAACTTTGTTAAATTCGATGGGAGCAAAAACATACGGGCTCTTGAAACATCTAATAGCACCAGTTAAACCAGTGGACCAGACCTTCGAAGAGATCGTAGCAGTGCTGAAGGATCACTTGAACCCCACACCGTTGATGCTGGCTGAACGATTTAAATTTTACGCAAGAACCCAGAGGAAAGATGAAAGCAATGCGGAATACTTAGTCGAACTGCGTAAGCCAGCGAAATACTACCAGTTTGGAGGGAATTTGACAGAGGCGCTGCGGGACAAGTTCGTATGCGGCTTGGCCAAAGAAGGAACGCAGAAGCGACTTCTGGAAGAAAATGACCTCACACTGGACAGGGCTGTCCTCATAGCTTCATCGCACAAAGCCGCAGCGAAAGGAACGGCGGAAATGCAGCTAAAGGCGGCGGCACTCGGGGTGGACCAAATTACTGCAAGCACTTCCAAATGCTACCGTTGTGGAAAGACAACGCACGACCAGAATCAGTGCTGGTTTAAGAACCAAGAGTGCAGGAAATGTGGCAAACTGGGTCACATCGCGAGGGTATGCAGGTCCAGAAAGAAGACCAACAAGCAAAGGAAGCCACCACCACAAGAAAAGTACAACAAGGTACATCAGGTGGCTGAAAAGAGTTCAGACGAACAAAATTCGGACTCAGACCCAAACAGCCAGGAGCTGGATAGTCTGAGAATCCACAATGTGGGTAAAGTAACTGATCTACAGACGATCTGGGTCACACTAAAAATAGCGGGAGTCCAAGTACGAATGGAGCTGGACACGGGATCAGCTGTATCAGTCATCAACCAAAAGGACTACCACCGGCTATTCTCTCACATACCCTTAAGAAATACCAAGTTCGTATTACAGACATACACGGGGCATAACGTATACCCCATGGGGAAAATAAGAGTCAAGGTGAGAGATAGGGGTAAAGTACACCCAAGAATGAATTTATACATACTACCTGAGGGAGGACCACCACTTCTAGGACGGGAGTGGATCAGGAAAATAGACATGGAATGGCACTACCTACAAGCAATGACGAGTGAGGACTCGGTGCAGACAAGCAGCTCAGACTCCGAGCCGGAAGACGATAAGTCCAGCTTACGTATGAAAAACAAGGTTAACATGAACTCACGGACTAAGGTTGGAAAATCGATGGCGTGCATAAAGACAGAGAATTCTGAGTCTGTTCAAGTTACAGACATATGCATTATGGAGGAACACCGGGCTCGAACTCAACGTTATTTCAAAGTACGACAACAATTAGAACAATTAAGTTACCTCGTACAAGAGATGAAAACAATGAAAAAGTTCTATGACACCGAATGGGAGAGTCTGGAAAGACAACAGAACCTACTGACTCAAGCAGAGAGCGACCATAGAGCCATCGTGACCAATTACCGATCACATCTCCCTTATGATGTTCAGGAGTTAGAATATTTGCATGATCTAGAGATACAGCAGAAGGGCAAACCACGCTACACTGAGGATTTTGTTCTGCAATTGGAGACGGAGCTAGTGCAGGCAAGGTTAAGAGAAGTTGAATCGCAGTGTGCTCTTAAGGAGATGCAGAAACAAATCTTGGACATGGAAAAGAGAAACGCTTCTTTACCTGATGTGAATAATGTGGACATGTTGCGAGAGGGGATTATTGAGGCGAAACTGAAAGAAGCTAAGCAAAGGATGTTGGAACTTGAAACACAGAACCAAATCAGCAGAAATCAGCTATGTCGAGCAGAGAAGGAGTGCTATGGTCTACATGAGAAGGTGCAATATCTCTCAGCCCAGAATAAGGGGCTACTCACTCAGTCAAATGAGAGTAAACGGGAAATGGCTGAGATAGACTGCAAGAATAAAGAAGAATTGATGGCAGTGAGACTTCGAGAGGCAGATAGCATAGCAGCCTTGGCTGAACTCCAACAGGAAATTGCAAAAAAACCAATTGCAGAGGAATCTTCAGGAAGCCAGGATTTTATTCCAGTCCTTCTCTACGACTCCTTACAAGCAGAGTGTGAGAAGTTGAAAGAACAGTATGGACAGGCCCAGGCTACAATTCTGGAGGGGATTAACTCGGCAACCCCCGAAAAGCTAGTTTCAGTAGAAGCATATGAACAACTAAAGGTTGAACATGAGCAAGAAGTCCAAAGGCTGCAGGAAATGTTTGATGAGCTCCAGGCCAAGGCTGCCTCATCGGTAAAGATTCCATCCATAGATGAAACATTAGTGGTGGAAGAGGAGAGGGGTTTGGAGCTCTCAAAAGTTATTGAAATAGCTGAGGTTGCAACACAGACTGAGAAGATGGCAGCAGAGCAACCCTTGGATACCAAAAGTACGCTGACTCACGTCAATGTAGAACAACAGACCGCTGAAACAGCTGCTCCGGTAGAGGGATTGAATAGTCCGATCAATCAATCTCCAAAGGAAGTTGAAGTATTAAAATCACAAATGAGGTCATTAGTAAACGACTTGCTGAAAGCCCAGAAAAAGCTGGATGAAGAGGTACACATGAAGAAGTCTCTTCAGGAAAGATGTCTGGATTTGGAACAAGAGCTGGCTAACGTCCAGCTGGGTATGGAGGAAATAGACGACCCTCTCGCTGGCCTAGCTCAGGACGACACCGAATATTACCATGACCTGGTGGACTACACCGAATATTACGATGTCCTGTCCTGCCCAGCTTGTAACTTCGACTCCCAAAGTGCAGAAATCATGGAGGAGCACCAAAAGTCTACGGAACATCGGGAGAAGGTGGCTCTACTACGGAAAAAGGAGGAAGAGAAGGAGGAACTGCGCATGCAGCTGGCAGCTGACAGTGGAGCCCAGAGAGTCTCCAAGAAGCAGAAAAGGAAAAGTCGAAACAGAAGATGACCCATCTGAACCATTATCACCTCTACCAGATCACACACGTGGTCCCTCCGAACGGAGCCAAATCAGTTCGGAAGTTCAAACTGTTAAATCCATGGAAGGACTATTGAATGAGTCACTCCAGCAATGTGAACCGACTACACCACAGAGACTGAATCTGTGAACTGTTTTCCGCAGAGACTGAATCTGTGATCTGTTTTGACATGAAGTTATATATGTTATTATGTTATGTTAAACATGAAGTTATATGACGTTGACTCCATCGAGAGTATATCTGTAAATTGTTATATGACGTTGACTCCATCGAGAGTATATCTGCAAACTGTTTATATAAAGTTGAAGATTGTATGTTTAACGGGATTCTGTAAGTAAAAAGCTCAAAAGGGAGGATTGTAGTGTATGTACCCGTTTACCTTTAAGGGAACTATTGAATGTAACCGTTCGCCTTTAAGAGCACTATTTTAGGTGTGGCACTATTTGTTGGCTCATGTATACTGTAATACCGATAGTGACCACACCAGTATATAAGGGCTGGGATATGTTAACTAGGGCAGATTCGCCCGAACCTCTGAATAGTAAAGACCTGTTTTATTTGTTAATCTTGGAGTCTGTGTATTATTTGCAATACAACCCACAGACTTTACAAAGCCCTTCCGCTATCTCCTCCCCCAATTTCCTTAGCAACCTGGGATGCAAGCCATCTGGACCAGGCGACTTGTCTACTCTAAGCATACCCAGCCTTTCTAGTACATCCCATCTATCAATTTTCACCCCTTCCATTGCTTCTACTGATATTTTGTCAGCATCCAACTCCTTAGTAAACATGTTTACAGGCGCCTGTATCCAGGCAGCACAAAGCTCTCTCCAGGGCCAAACAGTTACATTTCCAGCCAAGAAGGAGCCAGGAAATGTAAACACGGTTCTACCTGGCTGGAACCCAAACCGCAACTATCTGTTTCAGACCACTCCTGGCAGCATAAATGCACGAGTTACTCTATCATTTAATACAAATGAATCAGTTGTGTTTTAAATATTAAAAATACCTTTACAGGTATCAATTTAATCAGACACAAGGAAACTGAATCACAGAACTGCAAAGCCCTGCTTCATAACAGCACAGTATTGTACGCTAATGAAATTCTTCAAATAAAAATTCTTTCGGAGCACTGCAGTAACTCCATTTGATTCTGCACTTTTCATTCATCTGTATTTCTAGAATTCTGCCAGCGATACCTCTCTGAATAGGAGTCTCTGCAAATCCACTAGGAAGTTATATAAGAGGACTTTAGAAGCCTAATGATGTGAGAACACGATCTAGTGCAGCTTTTCAAGTTCAAATACAAGATCTGTGCGGTGCTGTGTGATGGGAACGTGTTACACAGTCTTATTTCACATTCAGGAAACTTGAAAACTGTCGATGCCACTGCATGTTTGGTGGAAATGAATCATGAACTGAGTGGGGCAGGTCAAACAGCATCAATTATTGTTAGCTTCCCCCACCCCACCCCCGGATTAAACACCTTGGCCGGAATCTTTACCTTGCAGCTGGACGGGTCAGGAACCTGAAGATTGATCTGCACTGCACGTTTATCTCAATGGCCCCAATTAAAACAGTCATGCACGTTTCCCGGCCCAATTAAATGGAGCGGATCCGATGATGTCACTGATGACTTGTTTTCAGGGTGGGTATTTAAAGCAGCCTTGCACACATCTCATTTGAAGGGTGATGTAGGAGAGCAGAAGGTGGATTCCAGAGGTCTCAATAACGCAATAAAACTGTTCAAACTGTGGGTCATGGAGCCAAGACCGAGGGCAGCGCCAAGATTCACCGATGCCTCCCTGGAAGTGCTGGCACAGGCAGTAAGAGCACGCAGGGAGGTCCTCTTCCCTGGCAATTGATGAAAATGACCACCCAAGGAGACAAAAGGGCCTGGCTCGAGATCGCAGAGGTCAGTAGCAGGGTTGTCGTGAAGAGGACGTGGATCCAGTGCCGGAAAAGATTCAATGATCTCATCCTAATGCAATCATAGCAAGTAATACCACAGAAGGAGGCCATTTGACAATGTTACCCCACTCCCTCATAGTCACCGGCTACAGATGTAGCGCATCCATTCCTTACACTCATTCCATCATTTTCACTCAAAGTTCTCTTCTTTCCCTCCTTGCAGGAGAAGAGAGCCCAGAACACGTGGGAGAGGCAGTCATTTGACTCCAGCAGAGGAGGAGACCCTAGAGATCTCTGGAGTTGCAGAGCTGCTGGCGATGGGAGACGGAGAGAGGGGGACCTCCCAGCAACCTGGTGACAGAATTAAATCTCATAGAGCCACATGGCATACAACAGTCACTCATATGGTCACTGATGTCAGCAGCCAGTGAAATGTCACCATGTGCATAATGGTAACGTTACGCATTCTTATTATAACACTTCTAACTCATCTCTTTACTCCCCCACAGGTCCATCAAGTGGCCCCCACCCCCCACTGTCCAGCCGCAGGAGGAAGACGACTCCTCAGAGGAAGCTCCAGTCTCTGAGGACGCACCGTCAGCAGACCCAAGTACACCCAGCACCAGCGCAGATACGCACTCCTCGGTGGGTCCCGTGTGAGATAGAGTAGTGTTGTCACCTGGTGTCTCTTACATCACAAGTGAGCAAGAGTAGGTGATGTCAACAGAGACAGCAGTGGAGACTCCTCACCGGAGGGCGCAGGACACTCCCAGCTCTGCATGCAGACGCTGAGCCTCGGGGGCCCTCGAGAAAGAGGGTGATCCTGGAAGGGCAACAACAACTGTATGAGGCTCTGGCAGCTTTTGCAGCTGCGATGTCTGCAAATGTGCAGAGAATAGAGGAGTCCATCCCCAGCATGAGCACCACCATCTCGCAGGTGATGGCGACGATATGCTGTGCCATGGAAAGGATGGCCACCTGCATGGAACAGCTAATGCGCCAGTCAAATAAGAACATGCTTGCTGTGGACAACAGATGGCAGGCGCTCATTGACCTCCTCTCGAGGAGGGATACTAACGTAGATGTGGGCCTTCATGGCCCCACTGATGTGCGGCAAGGTGCTCTCCAGTTCCTTGCTAGCAGGGAAGTGTGGGTGGCCCGTGAGAGGGATGATGGTGAGGGGGGACATGGAAGTGGGGGCTCCTCTCAAAGCCCTCCCACTTCTCCCCCATTGTCTCCCCCTCAGTCAGGGCCCCAGATGCCTCCCTGGACAGCAATGGCTGAGTCTGCCCATGCACAGTGGCAGGAGGAGCAGACTTTGGCGGGTCCATCACAGGCTCCAAAACCCAGAGGACGTCCGCCAAGAGTGTCTAAGCCGTCGCAGCAGGGAAGTGAGCAGGCTGCCTCTACCTCTGCTGAAGCCACAGGGGTTGCACCGCATAGAAGCACGCAGAAAAGAAAAATGACACAATCCGAGATGCACAACGGCATGCACATGGGCGTATGAAAAAATGTTAGTGATAAGTTTCAGTTCTATTTATGATGCACATAAATTTATTTCTTTGCAACACTTTCCGGTCTTGTCCATTTTTGCCTGCTACCTGGGAAGTCGCTTTGTCACTTGGAGTGAATGGTGAGACATTAGTTAACTTCGAGCACTGGGGGGTTTGGGTGAGATGAATGGCTTGGTCATTGTAGGGATGCTTTATGGTGTTGTTAGAGTGGGGGGGTGGTTACTTAGTAAAGCATGTGGCAGCCATATGGGTGCACTGGAGCAAGTTAAGTAAATCTGGCCATTATGAGGCCCTCCCGGGTAGCAATGTGTGCCACTGCTGGTGGCATCTCCACCTCAGGTTTGTCCTCCCTCCTCCTCCTTGTCTTCCACCTGTTCCTCCTCCTCTTCTGAAGAGGCTGTGTGCTCTGCGCCTTGTTCCCTCCAGCAGCTCCAGTCCTCGCTGCTGCACTATCTTGTGCAGCGCGCAGCAAACAACGATGATTCTGGAGACCCTGGCTGGTGTATACTGAAGGGCTCCTCCAGATCTGTCAAGGCATCTGAAGTGCATCTTCAGCATGCCGATTGCCTGCTCTATGACACATCTGGTGGACGTGTGGCTGTCATTATAACACTCCTCGGCATCAGTACTTGGCCTCCTCAAGGGCGTCATCAGCCACGTCTTCTGTGGCTAGCTATTGTTTCCAAGCAACTAGCCGGTAAGTCTGTTTGGAGGTGCCAAGAGCTGAGGGAGGGTGGACTGGCGCAGCATGAAAGAGTCATGACAGCTGCCAGGGAATCTGCCACACACATGCATGATGATCTTCCTATGGTTGCAGTCGAGCTGCACATTGAGGGAGTGGAAGCCCTTATGGTTCACAAACACTCCTGGGTGATGAGGGTGTGCTTTGATGGCCACATGTGCGCAGTCGATGATGCCCTGCACCTGTGGGAAGCCAGCCAGAGCCGCAAAGCTGAGCGCCCGCTCAGTAACACTGGCTTCATCAGTGGCAAAATCTACATAATTGGCTGACTTGTCAAACATGGCATCGGTCACCTGGGTGATGCACCTGTGGGCGGCCGACTGTGAGATCCTGCAAATGTCTGCTGCAGATCCCTGGAAGGAGCCTGAGGCGAAGAAGTTGAGGGCAGTGGTGACTTTGCCAGCCACAGGTAAGGCGTGTCCACCAGGTCCTCTTGGCAGCAGGTCTTCTTCCAGCAAGCTACAAATGTCTGAGATGACCTGGCGCGATAGTCTGAGCCTCCTGAAGCACTGCTGCTCAGTCATGTCCAGGAAGCTCATTCTCTGCCTGTACATCCTGTGTTGGGGGTATCGTCTCTGGTGCGGTGCAGCCCTGTGCTGACCCCCTCTCTCCTGAGGGGAAGGCTGCTGGTGTTGTGGCTGCTGCTGCTGGTGTGGCTGGTGTTGTTGCTGCTGGGGCTCATCTTGGTCCAATTCTGAGGTCCAAGGTGAGACAGTATAAGTGGCACCCATGGTGATCTAATAGATGGCAGGTAAAGTGGAGATCAGAGGCCCAATTCTTCAATGTTCTGAAAGTGACTAGCAATGTGGTGAGTGTGGCTTCCGAGGTTGCAGAAATGACCTGCAAACTCCTGACAGCTAAATCTCTGCATAAAATGGAGTCAGCAAGAGCCTTTCCATTAGGCAAGGAAGCAGGTGTAATGGGAGTGTATTTGTGTTTTTCCCAGCTGTCAATTAATGGACTCGTACAATGGCCACTGAGCTTCCGCCTCCCCTTCACAGGCGAGGTTCCCGAGATGTGTGAATCCTGTGCTCAAGAAGTTAAAACCGAAACCTGGTGTTAAAAAGCTTTTTATGGGTCTCTCAACAAGCACTTAAGTATTTCAATGAGGCCGCCCGCCTCTTCTGAGCAGGTCCGTGGCACGCTGGGAAACGTGCCCGAATTAAATGCGGATGATGGCGAGTTCTAGACGCGCTGGCAATTTCTGCGATTTTTACTGCTGACCCGCCCCCAAACCCGCACGCTCGGGACTGGGAAAATTCCGGCCCTTGTAATCATATAACAGCATCATGACTTTCTTAGCAAAAGGTTAGTTTGATCGACTGGCAACCCAGGGATGGGTTTATGATCTGACTTAAAGTGGCAGAATTTTTGGTACTCCAATAGAATTAAGAACAAATGAACTGGCATTTATATAGCACCTTATCATGTTCCATGGTCCTGCACAACCTATGGATAATTTCTGAAGTGGCGTCACTGTTGCTATGCAGCGCCACCACTGGCAGGAGGCTGTAATTACAGCGTGACATGTTTACACAGGCAGTTCCAATTATAACTGTGGATTGAGGGATTTCCATTGAAAATATAAATAGACAGGCAGAATGTGTGACTTTAAAAGGGGGAGCTGAACTACGTCTGTGTGCCCTGATCCAATTAGTCCCCTCAACCCCACTTCACCCGAACACTACACTTGGTCTTGACTCCATCTGTGCAATGGCAGGTGGTTCTAAAAAACATCAGATGCTCTTAAAACAGACAAAGTGCCTGGCTTGGACAACTTGTTATAAAAGAGTTAGGGATGGAAATGAGTAATTTTTTTTATGACATTCTTATCAGCTCACTAAATTCACTAGAGATTCGTGAAAATTCTGGTGCCAGAAATTCAGGTCGGGGGCTTCCCGCAGGTGCAAGCCCCCGACCTGCACTTACCTTGCGCGTCGGCCGTTGAGCTGTGGGCCCCCGTGGAATTCCGATCCGGGGCCTGGTCCAGCTCCCGGCGCGCAGTGCTTGCGTATCCCAGGGGCGCAGCTAGTTCGATGCGTCCCCTGGGATCACGTGGTCCATGGGCAGCCAATTGGAGCAGGGAAATGCCCATTCATAAGCCTTGACAGGAAGTGCTGTCAAGACTTATAAATACTACGGGCCCAAAACAGCACTAAACCTTCAAATAAATTTTTTAAAAACATCACATTTTTAAAATAAACTATAAATTACATTAAATAACAATTTTAAACAATAATTTAAATTTTTGAAAAAAATAATGTTATATTCTAACGGGGTTAAAAATAAACTTACCTTGCTTTAAAGTATTTAAAAATAATAAACCTGTGGAAAAAATGTTTTAATTTTAATTAATTTACCACTTACCTTGTAAAAAGATGGCCTTACGCCTGCTTTTTACATTTCTAAATCCTGGAGGCTTACCCTCGCGTGAAAACCTGTAAAAAAAAACCTAAGTTCGATGCGCACGCGCAGCCTCTCCTGCACACGCGTTCGACCTCTGAACCCCTGCTTTCAGAGGAACGGAAGTGCCGGTTTCCCGCGCATGCGCAGTGCATACAGGAAACCGGCACTTCCATTGGGCTTACGGGTGAGTACCCCGGGCGTACTCACCCATGGAGACCCGAATTTCTGTGCCATTATTTAACAAGGGCCATACTAAGTTAAACATATGTTATAGACAGTCTTTGAAACAGTTTGGGGAAATCAAGTAGAAAAACACTTGGAAAAGCATAACCTGTAGAAGGAGAGTCAGAACTGCTTCAGGTCAGGGAGGTCATATTTAATTAACCTAAGGGCTGTTTGCAAAGACTTTACTGGTGGACGAGGACATGCTGTTGATATATTTTTTTGATTTTTTAAAAGCGTTCTGCAAAGTTGTACAGCTGATTAATGGCTGAGTCACTGAATCGGCGGCAGAGTATGGAGCTTCACTAACAAGAGCCGATTCTCCTGTCCCCCACAGGCAGGTGCCGGGCATGCGGACTGCATCCAAAATGGACTCCGCCCTCTATTACCTCAGCTCGCCTGTGTTTCTGGATTCAGGTCATTATCCTGCTCCTAACCCCCATGACAGGGCCTTGTTCTGGAATGACAGCCACTGCTACATTTCTTGTTCTGTTATAAATTCCACCAAGAATGCGGAGTTGCCGAAGCTTTTTCTCCGTAAACTGGAACTTGGGGAGTGCATTTTCCCAATGCATATTGGAGAAGCGCTGCCGGACTGTCTTTACAGTGAAGGCTCTGTCTGGCAGGTTGTTGTCGTCATGTGCACCATTCCTGCCTAACCGAGAGGGTAGCGCTGATCTGAGCTGAACTGCTCCTCGGCCTCTGCCTGTATTGTGGCGGCTCCTGTGAATGGGATAGATTTCCCTGGATTCCTTTGCCTTCCAGAGATTTGTGTACCCCTTTTTGTGCAAACAATAAACAAATAGACTGTAACGTAACAAAAAAAAATGAAAGAAAACTTAACAACTTAAAATTAAAATGTGGTTGCCGAGGGTGATGATGCACTCCAGTCCCTGCGGCACCCACCGGTCGCAGAAGGCCTCGAGCATGCCGGCGGACACCGCGTGCTCCATCTCCGGGGCCACCCGGGCGTGAACGTGGCCGTGGAAGAGAGGCAGGCAGTCGGGCCGACAGTGATCTGAGTAAGAGCAGGAACTCTCAGCATTAAGGAGAACGTGAATAAATGCGAGGTTATCCACTTTGGTGGCAAAAACAGGAAGGCAGATTATTATCTGAATGGCAATAGATTGGGAAAAGGGGAAGTGCAACGAGACCTGGATGTCCTTGAGCACCAGTTGCTGAAAGTAAGCATGCAGGTGCAGCAGACGGTTAAGAAGGCAAATGGCATGTTGGCCTTCGTAGCGAGAGGGTTTGAGTACAGGAACAAGGATGTCTTGCTGCAGTTGTACAGGGCCTTGGTGAGACCACATCTTGAGTATTGTGTGCAGTTTTGGTCGCCTTATCTGAGGAAGGATGTTCTTGCCATGGAAGGAGTTCAGCGAAGATTCACCAGGCTGATACCTGGGATGGCAGGAATGACGTATGAGGAGAGATTGGGTCGATTGGGCTTGTACTCGCTGGAGTTTAGAAGAATGAGAGGGGATCTCATTGAAACTTATAAAATTCTGACAGGACTGGACAGACTAGATGCTGAAGGATGTTCCCGATGGTCGGGGAGTCCAGAACCAGGGGTCACAGTCTAAGGATAAGGGGTAGGCCATTTAGGACAGAAATGAGGAGGAATTTCTTCACCCAGAGAGCGGTGAACCTGTGGAATTCTCTACCACAGAAGGCAGTAGAGGCCAATACATTAAATATATTCAAGAAGGAGTTGGATATATTTCTTAAGGCTAAAGGGATCAAGGGGTATGGGGAGAAAGCAGGGACCGGGTACTGAACTTGGATGATCAGCCATGATCGCATTGAATGGTGGAGCAGGCTCGAGGGGCCGAATGGCCTACTCCTGCTCCTATCTTCTATGTTTCTATGTTTCTAAGCCATGTGCTGCCGTACGCATATCATGTGTTATTACCGTCTGTGACAATAATGGATCGTTTTGTAATTAGAAAAAAAGTTCGGAAACTCAATTATCAAATCCATCTATATCTGAAAATGAAAAAAACAAGTGTAAGTACGTCGTCTGCAACAGAAAGATCTAGTAACAACAGACAGACTTCTGCCATGTCAACCTTGTCTGGAGCACCTACTAAGAAGAAAACCAAATCGTGGATGAGGCAGTGTATTGATGCTTTCTTGAAATATGGTTTCATCAATTGTGCAAACCCAAACCAAGATTCACAGCCCCAGTGTGGTGCTTCCAAACGAGAATTTAAAACTGTCAAAATTAAAAAGACACTTAGAAACAAAACATGGGGAAATCGTTGATAAGCCTATTCAGTGTTTTCAAAGGAAGCAATGGGAATTAAAGTTATCAGCGCAAGTTCTCAGTTGGTCAACTACTCTGAATGATAAGGCACAACTGGCGTCACATTTGGTTGCATACTGTGCGGCAAAAGAGAAAATGGCCCATACAGTTGCTGAAAAACGTATTCTTCCAGCATCTCTGGATACGGTGCGTACAATTTTCAACGAGAAGTCTGCTGAAAAATTGAGAAGTATATCTCTCAGTGATAACACAATGTCTCGGTGAATATGTTCTATTGCAGAGCATTTGGAAGCCAAGCCTATTACTCGGTTACAGTCAGCTGGGGATTTTGCTATTGACGAGTGTACTGACATTTCAAATTGTGCAACGCTGTTCGTTTATGTGAGATATGTACTTCACGGAAGATTTGCTGTGTTGTCCGACTTTACCAACAAACGCAACAGGATCACAGATATTCGGAGCACTGCATGACTGCGTAGTTGGGAAAAACAAATTGGACTGGGTTAATTGCAAAGGAATTTCAAGTGATGGTGCAGCAAATACGACTGGTAGAAATAGCAGAGTTGTGAGAAGAATATATGAGGCAGCTGGTAATGATGCTGTTTGGAATCACGGATTGATTCACCGCGATGAGTTGGTGTCCAAGGGTATCCCCCTGAACTTATGGCTGCACTGAAGGGAGTTGTGAAAATTGTTAATTTCATTAAAGGAAGCTCACTGAACAGCAGGCTTTTTGAAGTGTTATGCTCAGAAATGGGAGCGGATCATACAGTAACTGGGCATCACATTGAAGTACGGTGGCTGTCACGAGGCAGGGTGCTTACAGGGTGTACGACCTCAGAAAAGAGATTCACATTTTTCTGATAGAGAAAGTTTGATTTGGCAAATTTGTTTTACCATGACAGTTGGTTAATGGAGTTGCTGACATTTTCTCAATTTTCTGAATTTGAAGTTACAAGGAAGAGGCAAAGATCTGTTTCGACACTGTGAACAGATACAAGCACTCCCAAAGTCATTTCAGTCATGCGTGCCACAGTAGTAAAGTAATCACCCGAGCTACTACATGTTCCCAACACTGTTACAACGCATTGTGGAGAACTGCATCAATGAAGAAAAAGTGAATGAAATTAAATGCGCTATACAATTACATCTCACTGCTCTGTCTGACAATTCTAGTCGCTACTTCCCTGCAGAGGGGATTGAAAATTTGAAGAAAAAGCGTTGGGTGAAAGATCCCTTTGCCTTTGAAAATCCTGATTCAATAATGAAGCTAAACTTGATGCCTGAGCAAGAAAACAAGCTGCTGCAACTCACCTGTGATAGCACACGTCACGAGTCTTTAAGTTTGTTATCATTTTGGATCAGTGTTTTCAAAGAATATCCACTGTTAAGTAAGATTAGTGTTCTGTTGCCGCTGCTGTTCACAACAACCTACATGTGCGAACTGGGATTTTCGACTTTGACAAGTTTAAAAATACAAGATATGCATGTAGCGCTTTCATCTTGTGATCCAGATTGGAATGAGATAGTGAACAACAGGCAGGCCCACCCGTTATATTAAGTAAAGTAAACCTCGACCTGATCTTTTTTATTTGCTGTATTTATACTGCATTTAAAATGTTTTTCAAGTAATGTTGATGTCTAGTTATTACTTGAAGTGAAGTGGTTAAAGTATTGCCCTTTAATGTGATTTTATGAAAACTTTAGTCAGTAGATATTATTGTTTTGGGTTGCGGGGATAAGTGTTTTTCTTCCACTGGGTCGCGAGAAAAAAAGTTTGAAAAACACTGTGATAGAGGCCTTTAAGATTATGAAAGGGCTTGATAGGGTAGACGTAGAGAAGATGTTTCCACTTGTGGGGGAGACCAGAACTAGGGGCCATAAATATAAGACAGTCACTAATAAATCCAATAGGGAATTCAGGAGAAACTTCTTTACCCAGAGAGTGGTGAGAATGTGGAACTCGCTACCACAGGGAGTGGTTGAAGCAAATAGCATAGATGCAATTAAGAGGAAGCTAGATAAACGCATGAGGGAGAAAGGAATAGAAGGTGATGCTGATAGGGTTAGATGGAGAGGGATGGGAGGAGGTTCGTGTGGAGCATAAACACGAGCCTGGACCTGTTGGGCTAAATGGCCTTTTTCTGTGGTGTAAATACTATGGCCCGGATTTTATGGGGCCTATGACCACGTACGCTTCGTAAGTGCCCCGCAGGTTCCGGGTTTCCGTGTGCGCTGAGCCTGCGCGAAAACTCGGAACTTGTGATCTGTCAAGTTTCAGCTTGGCAGATCATCCGCAGGTACAGGAAATGGACATTCGCTGGTGGAGAGTTGGGCTGTTTGCCCAACTACTGCCCAGCGAATGCCCACCAAACCCTTACGCCTGGTAACGGCAGGCGTGGGGCCTTCTTTACCAGCGTGAGTGTTCAAATAAATATTAAAGTAACATTTAAAAAAATCATTTAAACATTCAAAAACCTTTAAAATTAGTTTAGGCTATTTTTGGCCCTTTTAAAAATGTTTACATTTATTTTTCAAAAAATTACATTTTTGTTTTAAATGTTTAATTAAATTGTATTTTAATTAATTTTAAACATGTGATGATTTATTTTTATTTAGGTTGTGTGAAAGTGTACTTTTATGTCATTCCTATTATACTTATGGGGGTTCTGTACATGAATGGTTTGTCATTGTCCTTTGTGATTGGTTGGGCCGGCCCACGTGATCCCAGGGATGCTCGCGAACCGCATGCGCCCCTGGGATACGTGGGCCTTTACGCAGGCCTACGCCCGCAGGCCCAGGACCGCAAGAGTCCGAAGATACAGAGGCAGCAGGTAGGTGCGTACTTTTCTTGCGGGTCGGAGGCATTCGCCCGCGGGAAGCCTCCGACCGCAATTTCAGGTCCAATATATGAAAACCTGACAGGATTTGTAATTGCAAAATCTGACCACTGGATGGCGCTGTGCTCAATTTTTAAAAAATTCCGAAGCTGTTGTAATTACTATTATTAAAATCTGCTTTTTTTTACAAACTTCGTTTGAAATTTAATTTTTTCCCTTAGATTCTTGCCGTCTTTTGGCCTTTTGCCTCTCCCAAGATGGCTGCTGTTTGGTAAATTTATTTAAAGATTTTAATAAATATGTAATAGCGCCTCACTACCTCTAAGAATTTCAGCGTGGTATAATGGGGCTAAATTGGGCTGTGTATCTCCCATTTGTTTAGGCATTTCATGGCCTCCTAATGCTCGAAAATGGTGTCCAAGGTGCACGCGCACACTTCCGACGGGAAGTGCGCCAGACGCCACCTTGGTAAAGGGGTGTGCGCACGTACATCTAAAGACCGCCAGTAGCAGGCAGTGCAACACTGATTTGATGCCAGAGCTGCCATTTTTGAACACCAACTCCAGCCTACGCCCTGTCTTAATCTCGCACAGCTGAACACGACCTTAAACAAAATGAGGACCCCCCCCACCAGCCCTACTTAAAGGGGTCATGAACTACTTACAGGTTAGTTGCTGGATTATTTCTTCTGGCAGCTGATGCAATTGTACGCATTTTTGGAGCTTTCCTACACTTGCCTAAAGTTTGAATAGTCTACAGTGAGTGGTCTGGCTGGTGCTGAAGTACATTTTTGTTCATTTAAAAGCTTGTGCTGAAACAAGTTGCTTCCAGACATGGTAGTGCGTCCTCTGGGAATTGAGCATGACTGAGAGAATGAAGAGAGGTCACGCAGAGCAGGGCAAGCTGCTGGAAGAGGGAGGAGGAGGAGATGGAGAAGGGCTCTCAGCAGGAGGTAATAAAAGAGGTCATGATTGAAATCTGCCAACTGCTGCAGCCACAACTGCCACCTCAAAGTAGGGCAAGGGCAACATTGCCTGTGGCTGTCAAGGTGACCGTGGCTCTTAACTTTCCTGCGTCTGGCTCCTTCCAGGCTGCTGCTGGAGATATTAGCAAGCTCTCGCAGTTTGTAGTACACTGCTGCATATGGGAGGTCAGTGAGGCTCTCTATACACAGAAAGACAGCTTCATCTCATGCCAGAAACAAGCAGGAGCAGGGAGCATGTGGGTTTTGCACGGGGACAGCCCTTGCCACCATCTATCAGGCAAGAAGCTGCAGAGCAGGAGCACAAGGAAGAGGAGGGGGAGGAGGAGGAGGAAGTGGAGGAGGAGGAAGTGAAGGAAATGGAGGAGGAGGAAGTGCAACAGGAAGTGGAGGACCAGGAAGAGGAAGGGAGGCTACAACCCCTTCCTGCCCGGGCGCTACATGATCAAATAATTCATGAGTGATATCAGTAGCTCAACCACACCTCCTCATTCACCAACAGTCCCACACTCCCTACCTTTCCTCTATCACTGACCATCACATCGCCCTCTTTCCAACAACGCATAAATAAAAACCATTGGAAAATGCACATTCCAATTAAATTTTATAAATACAATCCTTACATAATGCATACAAAAATAAACGAATCACCCTGTGTATTCCCTTAGCGCCTGTCTTCCCTGTGCCTTTGCCTTTCTTAGTGCTCCCACGGGGTGTTTCCCCAGTGGCTGCAGCATTGGGTGGTGGAAGGCTGCTGACCTTCAATTGATGAGATGTAGATGGCCTTGAGGGTGACCTCGCGCAGTTCTGGGCCTAGAAGGCCCAGCTTCAGACGGCACCATCTCAGCCTGGGCTGCAGCAGTCTGGGCTAGCTGGCTGACAGACAACAGCAAGGGCACTGGCGGAGTGGCGGTGGTGGGAGCAGGAATGCTGTCATCCTGAGAGAAGAAAGCAGGTTTGAGCTCCCTGGAGCCGCTGCCACTCTCCTGGGGCGGAGCTTCAGCAATTCTACTGGTCTGTTGGGGAACAGATTGATTTTCTGCTGTGACGCCCTGGAAGCCCCTTTGACCAATGGTATCCAGAGCCATGATTGAAGCAGTCTGAGCTTCCACTGCAGCACTCAGACCTTTGATAGAAGCTGTTTGTGCTGCAATGGAAGCTCTGACATCGGCCATCAGATGCTGCATCATGGTTGGTTCCACAGGTGAGCTGATGGAGGTGACCACCCGTTCCATGTTGGAAAGGATGGACTCCAAGCTCTGCACAAAGCCCTGTGCCAAGTTGGTGCTGGACTCCTCCATGCTCCTTGACATTGAGCACAGGCTTCGACTGCACCAAGCACTTGGTTACGTACACCCAACAGCCTTCTTCTGTAGCCTGGCCCTTCGAAGTTCCCCCCCTGGCTCAGTCAAGACCTGACATAGGACTCCAGACAGAATTGTGGAAATGGGCTTCATTGGATGGGTGGGGTTGGGAGGGCATAAAAAAGGGGAGTCTTGCCCAAATAACGACCAATCAGGTTGCAGAACCAGAGAGGAAAAGGCAGCCATGACAGTTACCACTGTGAAGATTGGTAAGACAGTCTGTGGGAGCTTGGAATAGCATGGAGTGAGTTTTGGTCACCCAACTCAAGCGATAGCAGCAGGTGGTCAGTGAGTGACGATAGCAGCAGGTGGTCAGTGAGTGACGATAGCAGCAGGTGGTCAGTGAGTGACGATAGCAGCAGGTGGTCAGTGAGTGACGATAGCAGCAGGTGGTCAGTGAGTGACGATAGCAGCAGGTGGTCAGTGAGTGACGATAGCAGCAGGTGGTCAGTGAGTGACGATAGCAGCAGGTGGTCAGTGAGTGACGATAGCAGCAGGTGGTCAGTGAGTGACGATAGCAGCAGGTGGTCAGTGAGTGACGATAGCAGCAGGTGGTCAGTGAGTGACGATAGCAGCAGGTGGTCAGTGAGTGACGATAGCAGCAGGTGGTCAGTGAGTGACGATAGCAGCAGGTGGTCAGTGAGTGACGATAGCAGCAGGTGGTCAGTGAGTGACGATAGCAGCAGGTGGTCAGTGAGTGACGATAGCAGCAGGTGGTCAGTGAGTGACGATAGCAGCAGGTAAGGGCCCACGTGGGTCCGCAGAGCAGGACCACAGTTAATCTCAGAAACCACATTCTGGGCACCAGACTACCTGTGAGTAACACAAAGGTGACTGATTAGTAAATGTAGAATTTTAGTTAAATCCCAAAACAATAAAATGTACAATGGATTACCGAGTACATACTCTATTTAAGCTCCTTCTATAATCAACGTGCTCAAATACCATTCTATGCACTTTTAAATGTTTTTCATAGTTTGGGGAGCGTAGTTTTATATTACTGAAAGAAGGTTTGGACAATTTACCACCCAAATAAGAAGGAGGATTGAAAAACACCAGTTTATCTGGTAATATAAGTAATTGTCTTTATTGATTTATTTATATATATGTAATATATATCACATATATAATGTGATATATATTACATTATTTAATATGTAATGTTAAGCTGTTACATATACACATATATACATCAGCCTAAAACCCTACTAGTCACTGTTGAGTACCACAACATTAGGTCTAATTTACCTAGTTGACCAGTACAAATTGACTAAACTGACTACTAAACAACAGAAAATGCTGGAAACACTTGGCAGGTCAGGCAGCATCGTGGAGCGAGAATCAAAGTTAACGTTTCAGGTCGATGACCCTTCATCAGAACTGGAAAAATTTGGAGAAGTAACAGATTTTTAAGCAAGTGCAGGGGCTGGGAAAGGGGGGAGGGGAGGAAAGAACAAAAGGGAAGGTCTATGATAGGATGGAAGGCAGGAGAGATTAAAAGACAAAAGGGATGATGGTGCGAGGAAAAAGGAGATGGTAATGGGACAAGTTAAGAAACAAAAGATGGCTCTAGAGGAGGTGTAAATGGCACTGGCAGAATGATCGACAGCTGCCATGTGAGATTATTGATACTTATTAATGATTTAATCTTATTCTGTGCAGATACCTGTACTGGTTACTTGACAAAATATATTACAGTAAATATAGGGAGATTTTGAATTGGGCCTTTTTAAACTAAACTAATGTTGAAAATCCCATTTCCCCCTCAATACTGTGTAGATGGCACAGCTCCTTTGATCTTATTGGCCACTAATGCAAAACATAAGGGCTGTGGGTTGCATTCCCTCATGCACAATGCTTCATTTGGCCCATGAATTATTGTCAGTATACAGGAATCTTTTATTCATCGTCTGTTATCCTTAAAGCATAAAACTTATTAAAGTATAATTCTCATATTTAAAAAATAAAATGAACAAGTGTTCCAAATCAATGTGATGTTAGATTATCTTATGATTATTAAAAATATTCTGTCATTCTTGAATCAATGTTTATGGCTTAACTGGCACACACACCACACATCTTTAGCAAGCGCTATGTGATTAAGGGCTCCTAGATGCAGCTTGGCTCAGCTGGTAGCACTCTTGCCTTTGCTTCAGAAGTTCGAGGGTTTGAGTAGCACTCCAGAATTTAAGTACATAATCCACGCTGGCACTTCAGTACTGAAGGAGTGCTGCATTGTCATCTGTTGGATGAGCGATTAAACCGAGGCCCTGGTGCTATTTGAAGATGAGATGTGAGTTCTCCTAGTGTCCTAGCACAACATTTTCCCTCTAACTAAAAAACAGCTTAACTGTTGGATTTGCCTATATAGCAACAGTGACTACACTTCAAAAGTCATTCATTAGCTGTGACGCGCCTGAAGATCTGAAAAGTATTATATAAATATAAAATCCTGTAGGGGGTGGCGTGTGCCCAGTCAGTTATGCCCCTGACTGCCTGTGAGCAGTTAGAATCGCTCCCACACCCCTGGGTTCTCGAAACCAGGCTTAGGTACAGGCGGCGATACAGAAAACAAGCAGACAATTGGTTTGGTGCAAGAAAGCCAGGATTTTATTAAAACAGGAATAAAAATTACAAATACTGAAAAATCACTATGTAGTTACAGGCTTATCAAAAGAATACACTTAAATGGGAATGGGGAACACACGGCACATCGAGGGAACAACACACATTAATAAAATCCCTTAACCCTTATTCCACCTATAATACCTAACTAGATTAAGCTAAGAGGGGCCAGGAATTCATGCTCACCAATGGGGTTCCTTTGACAGTTCAAAAACCTGTCGATTAAGCCGGTTGCGGTTTTTGGGGTTCGCTCTTTGTGCTCTCTGGGGCTTGTCGTCGTCACGTGGTCTCAGGGTGCAGCAATGGCGTCGTCCCGGTAAAGTACCCCGAGATTAAAGTCTTTGCTTGGGTACTTTACCTCGTGGGGATGATGGTTCTTCTTCTTTGGGTGGCAGTTGAATTTTGCATGAAGATATTCGCAAGTAAGCTGGATTGAAGGCCCGATTATTCGAAGCGCTCTTCAATCTTCTTCCAATTCGTCTCGTCTCATCTCATCTCGTCTCGTCTCGTCTGGCCTGGTCTGCCCGTGTTTGCCTGGTGCTGTACCGGGCGTCCCTGATGGATTTGGGGAAGACATGGGCAGTGGCCAGGTAGCAAGCGCAGGAGGAAGAGAGCATGGCTACCAATGGGCCTACAATTATACTCCCGTCGAAGGCCCTTATCTGCGCGTCTAATCAGGTCAGTCTTTTGTCCAATTTAGGCGGGCTCGTTTAATATAATTATACCAATCTAAGTTAACTGGCTTTAGATGACCGTTTATCACACCTGATGGCCCCGGTGTCCGGGTTGTATTGTCATTCATGCATTTTAACCGGCCTGTCCAGCCTTGGTGGCTCCCTTGAGCTGTTTCTGATTATTTATGCGGACAAACTAATGGCCTTATGCTTAGGCTTAACTGGGCTTGGTCTGTTTTGATCTGACGCAATGCATATTCAGTGTTTGCCTAGCTGTCTGGTTTTCTCAAACACAAAGTCCTTTTCACAGAAATGCATTTTAAGTTTCGATTTCCCAAAGCTGCCTGCTTAGAGTCATAGCGTCATAGAGTTATACAGCACAGAAAGAGGCCCTTCGGCCCATCACGTCCGCACCGGCCATCAAGCCCTGTCTAATCCAATCCCATTTTCCAGCATTTGGTCCGTAGCCTTGTATGCTATGGCATTTCAAGTGCTCATCCAAATGCTTCTTGAATGTTGTGAGGGTTTCTGCCTCTACCACCCTTTCAGGCAGTGAGTTCCAGATTACAACCACCCTCTGGGTGAAAAAGTTCTTCCTCAAATTCCTTCTAAACCTCCTGCCCCTTACCTTGAAACTATGCCCCCTTGTTATTGACCCCTCTACTAAGGGAAAAAGTTCCTTTCTATCTACCCTATCTATGCCCCTCATAATTTTGTACACCTCAATCAGGTCCCCCCTCAGCCTTCTCTGCTCCAAGGAAAACAACCCCAGCCTGTCCAGTCTTTCTTCATAGCTGAAGCGCTCCAGCCCAGGTAACATCTTGGTGAATCTCCTCTGCACCCTCTCCAAAGCAATCACATCCTTCCTATAGTGTGGCGACCAGAACTGCACACAGTATTCCAGCTGTGGCCTAACCAGCATTTTGTACAGCTCCATCATAACCTCCCTGCTCTTATATTCTATGCCTCAGCTAATGAAGGCAAGTATCCCATATGCCTTTTTAACCACCTTATCCTCCTGTTCTGCTGCCTTCAGGGATCTATGTACATGCACACCAAGGTCCCTCTGATCCTCTGTCTTTCCTAGGGTCTTACCATTCATTGTGTATTCCCTTGCCTTGTTAGCCCCTCCAAAATGCATCACCTCACACTTTTCAGGGTTAAATTCCATTAGCCACTGTTCCGCCCATCTGACCAACCCATCTATATCGTCCTGCAGACTGAGGCTACCCTCCTCGCTATTTACCACCCCACCAATTTTCGTGTCATCTGCGAACTTACTGATCATACCTTTTACATTCACATCCAAATCATTAATGTAGACCACAAACGGCAAGGGACCCAGCACCGATCCCTGCGGTACCCCACTGGACACAGGCTTCCAGTCACAAAAACAACCTTCGACCATCACCCTCTGCCTTCTGCCACTAAGCCAGTTTTGGATCCAATGTGCCAAGGCACCCTGGATCCCATGGGCTCTTACCTTCTTGACCAGTCTCCTGTGCGGGACTTTATCGAAAGCCTTACTGAAATCCATGTATACCACATCCACTGCACTACCCTCATCCACACACCTAGTCACCCCCTTGAAAAATTAGAATCAAATTGGTCAGACATGATCTTCCCTTGACAAAGCCATGCAGACTATCCCTGATTAATCCTTGCCTCTCCAAGTGGAGACTAATTCTGTCCCTCAGAATTTTTTCCAATAATTTCCCTACCACTGATGTTAGGCTCACTGGCCTGTAATTCCCTGGTTTATCCCTACTACCCTTCTTGAATAATGGTACTACATTAGTGATGCGCTATCAATTACTCATAAAAGACTGAGAGTTAAGAGAGTAACTAAAGGCTTTTATTAACAAAAGAATGAAGGTCTGCCTCGAGTGGTCGACCGGTCCAGAAATACAAAGGGCTGGGGAGCAGTCACCTTTATACTAGGACTTGTGGGAGGAGTCAGCCGAGGCATGTCCAGGCATGTACACAGTGGAATACAAACAGTGGTTTACCACATTCACCCCTTGTTTAAAATTGAGTCCGGCGGGGTGAAGTGTATTAAAAGTTAGTGTATTGGAGTCTCTCCGGAGGTCTTGTCTGCCGCTGTGATCGGCGTGGCGATGGCAGGGGTAGTGGAGCTTCCGGCGTCGAGTCCTGCGTAGGCTGTGGCACAGGCGTGTCGTCCTCGTAGATGTCGAGCGGGTCGCGGGGCCCAGGCCTGCCGTCTGCTGGGGCTGGATATCGGATCGTGGGGGGGGGAGTGGTAGTGAGTAGTGGGTTACTGCGGCCCCCGAGGGTGCAAGGTCTCTTATGGAGACTGTGTCCTCCCGCCCGTCCGGGTATGCAATGTAAGCATACTGGGGGTTGGCGTGGAGGAGGTCGACCCTCTCGACCAGGGGGTCCGTTTTATGGGTCCTCACGTGTCTTCTCAGTAGGACCGGCCCTGGGGACATCAGCCATGGCGGTAGCGATGTCCCCGATGTGGACTTCCTTGGGAAGACAAACATTTTCTCATGAGGGGTGGCGTTAGTGGCAGTGCAGAGCAGTGACCGAATAGAGTGGAGCGCATTGGGGAGCACATCCTGCCAGCGGGAGGTTGGAAGGCCCCTAGACTTTAAGGCTAGCAGGGCGGCCTTCCAAACTGTCGCATTTTCTCTTTCCACCTGTCCGTTCCCCCGGGGGTTGTAACTGGTGGTTCTGCTTGTGGCAATACCCCTAGTTAGCAGGTACTGACGGAGTTCGTCGCTCATAAACGATGAGCCCCAGTCGCTATGGATATAGCTGGGGAAACCGAACAGGGTGAAGAGGTCGTTCAGACATTTAATGACCGTGGCACTGGTCATGTCCGGGCAGGGGATGGCGAACGGGAAACGGGAGTACTCATCAATAATATTGAGGAAGTACACATTGCGGTCGGAGGAATTTTTCGAGGTTTGCGTCATGGTCCTGCAAGTCACGGCCGCAGATGGTCACATTGTCCAGATATGGGAAAGTGGCCTGCAACGCATTTTGATCTACCATCCGGTCCATCTCCCTTTGGAAGACGGAGGCCCCATTGGTGACGCCAAAGGGAACCCTAAGGAAGTGATAGAGGCGGCCGTTTGCCTCAAAGGCAGTATACTGGCGGTCCTCAGGGCGGATAGGGAGCTGGTGGTACGCTGATTTCAGGTCAATGGTCGAGAAGACGCGGTACTGCGCGATCTGGTTGACCATATCAGCTATGCGGGGGAGTGGGTAGGCGTCCAGCAGGGTGTAGCGATTTATTGTCTGGCTGTAGTCGATGACCAGGCGCTGCTTCTCGCCGGTCTTAACGACCACAACCTGGGCTCGCCAGGGGCTGGTGCTGCCCTCAATAATCCCTTCCTTCAGGAGCCGCTCCACTTCGGTTTTAATGAAAACCTTGTCCCCGGCACTGTATCGCCTGCTCTTTGTGGCGATGGGCTTACAGTCGGGGGTGAGGTTAGCAAACAGTGGGGGGGGGGTGACTCTGAGTGTGGAGAGGTTGCACCTGGTGCGCGGCGGGCAATTTGGAAGCTGCTGGCTGCGGACTGTGAGTGGGGGTAGGGGTCCACCGTACGCCATCGTAACACTTTTAAGGTGGCACTGAAAATCTAACCCCAGCAGGACAGCAGCGCAGAGGTCGGGCAGGACCAGAAGTTTAAAATGATCGTACACAGTCCCGTCTACTACGAGTGTCACCACGCAGTAGCCGCCGATGTCCGCCGACTGGGACTCGGAGGCCATAGAAATCCGCTGGTGCGCAGGCAGGACTGGGAGAGAGCAACGCCGCACCGTGTCGGGGTGGATGAAGCTCTCCGTGCTCCCAGAGTCAAAAAAGCAGATTGTATCGTGACCATTTACCTTAATGTCCATTGTGGAACTGGCCAGCTGGTGCGGTCTCGCTTGGTCCAGTGTAACGGATGCCAGCGTAGGGGTCGGTGTGTTGCTGCGGGTATCAGATGAGGTGGTGTTGGGGGCCTGCTGCGTTCCGGCTGTCGTCCAAGATGGCGGCGTCCATGATCCCCATGTGGCTGGAGGCGTCCAAAATGGCTGCTGTACCGGTGGTTCGCACATGGCCGGGGAGGCCCAAGATGGCGGCCCGCGCGGCCCGCATGGCCCACACGCGGCGCTGCTGCGGTTCGGGGTGGCTTTGGCCCTGCAGACGCTAGCGTAGTGTCCCTTCTTCCCGCAGCCCGAGCAGATCGTGTTTTTCGCCGGGCAGCGCCCTCTGGGGTGTTTTGCCTGGCCACAGAAGTAGCATTTCTGGCCTTGGGGCACTGCTGTCTGGCCTTGGGACACTGCTGCGGTAGTTGGGCCGTTGCTGGGGTGTGGCTGGGGTGGCACGGCGCTATGAGGTGGTCCTACCGTGTCCCAGGCTGTCATTCCCCGCGGCGTCCACGGTGCAGAGGAGTAGGCATCCATGCCCCGGTAGGCTGCATCCAATGATAGTGCGAGTTCAGAGGCCTTGTTGAGGTCGAGGTCACTCTGCTCCAACAGTCGCTGTCGGGTGTAATTGGATCTGTGGCCCGCTACAAAAGCGTCCCGGATAAGTTCCTCTGTGTACACGGCGGCCTTTACATCCTTACAACCACAGGCCCGGCCAAGCACAGACAGTGCCTGAAGGTATTCCACAGTCGATTCCCCAGGTTGTTGTTTACGACTCCCCAGAAGGTGCCTGGCGTACACTTCGTTCACTGGGCGCGTGTACTGGTCCTTGAGGAGCTTGATAGCGTCCGCGTACGAGGTCGCGTCTTGGATGACCGAGTACACTCGGTGGTTCACTTTGGAGGTCAGGACATCCAGTTTGTCCTCGTCCGATTTGATTGCTGCGGAGGCGGTCAGGAATTTTTCGAAACACTTAAGCCAGTGAGTAAACTTGGTGGATGAGTGCGCCTCCCGATGATCTAAGTCCAGGCATGCTGGTGTGAGGATCTTCTCCATTATAAAAATTTTGTTAATAAAATTGATGCGCTATCAATTACTCATAAAAGACTGAGAGTTAAGAGAGTAACTAAAGGCTTTTATTAACAAAAGAATGAAGGTCTGCCTCGAGTGGTCGACCGGTCCAGATAAACAAAGGGCTGGGGAGCAGTCACCTTTATACTAGGACTTGTGGGAGGAGTCAGCCGAGGCATGTCCAGGCATGTACACAGTGGAATACAAACAGTGGTTTACCACAATTAGCTGTTCTCCAGTCCTCTGGCACATCCCCTGTGGCCAGAGAGGTTTTGAAAATTTGTGTCAGAGCCCCTGCAATCTCCTCCTTTGCCTCACACAGCAGCCTGGGATACATTTCGTCCGGGCCTGGGGATTTATCCACTTTTAAGCCTGCTAAAACCGCTAGTACCTCCTCCCTCTCGATGCTAATATGTTCAAGTATATCACAGTCCCCCTGCCCGATTTCTATGTCTACATCGTCCTTCTCCATAGTGAACACAGATGCAAAAAATTCATTTCTGGCTCCACACACAGATTGCCACTTTGGTCCCTAATGGGCCCTACTCTTTCCCTACTTATCCTCTTGCCCTTAATCTACTTATAAAACACCTTAGGATTTTCCTTTATTTTGCTCACCAGTGTTATTTCATGGCCCCTCCTCGCTCTCCTAATTTCTTTTTTAAGTACCCCCCTGCACTTTTTATACTCCTCTAGGGCTTCCTCTGTCTTTAGTCCTTTGTATCTGCCAAAAGCCCCCCTTTTTTTCCTAATCCATTCTCATATATCCCTTGACATCCAAGGTTCCCTGGGCTTGTTGGTCCCTCCCTTGACCTTTACGGGAACATGTTGCCATTGTACTCTCTCAATTTCCTTTCTGAAAAACTCCCATTGCTCCGATGTGGATTTTCCAACAAGTAGCTGATCCCAGTCCACTTTGGCCAGATCCTGCCTTATCATATTAAAATCGGCCTTCCCCCAATTTAGAGCCTTTATTTCCGGTCCATCTCTGTCCTTTTCCATGACTACCTTAAATCTCACCGAATTATGGTCACTGTCACCAAAGTGCTCACCTAACACTTCTACCACTTGCCCGGCCACATTCCCTAGAATTAGGTCCAGTACCACCCCCTCTCTTGTAGGACTTTCTACATGCTGGCTCAAAAAGCTCTCCTGGATGCACTTTAAGAATTCTGCACCCTCTAAGCCTTTCATACTCTGACTATCCCAGTTAAAATTGGGGAAGTTGAAATCCCCCACTATTATTACCCTATTATTTGCACATTTCTCTGAGATTTGCCTACATATCTGTTCCTCTATCTCCCCCTGACTGTTTGGGGGCCTACAGTACACTCCCAGCAAAGTGCTTGCCCCCTTTTTGTTTTTAAGTTCTACCCATATGGCCTCATTAGATGACCCTGTTAATATATCATCCCTCCTTACAGCAGTAATTGACTCCTTAATTAATATTGCGACACCCCCTCCTCTTTTACCCGCCCCCCCCCACCCCCGTCTCGCCTGAAGATTCTATACCCCGGAATATTGAGCTGCCAGTCTTGCCCCTCTCTCAACCATGTCTCCGTAATAGCAACAATATCATACTCCCATGTGTTCATCAACAACTTCAGTTCATCCACCTTATTTGCAAGACTCCTTGCATTAAAATAAATGCCATCCAGCCTTGCCCTACTCCCTTGTGCCGTTACATATTTGCTCTGCTTTCCAAGCTGACTTGTTTTTTCCTCTATATTTGGCTGTACATCACCCCCTATTATAGCTCCACTCTGTATCCCACCCCCCTGCCAAGTTAGTTTAACAGTGCTAGCAAACCTCCCCGCAAGGGTATTTGTCCCGTTCTGGTTCAGGTGCAACCCGTCCGACTTGTACTGGTCCCACCTTCCCCAGAAGCAGACCCAGTATTCCAGGAAACTAAAGCCCTCCCTCCTGCACCAACTCTTTAGCCACGCATTCATCTGCTCTATCCTCCTATTCCTATACTCACTAGCACGTGGCACCGGGAGTAATCCAGAGATTACAACCTTTGAGGTCCTGCTCTTTAATCTGCTACCTAGCTCCCTAAATTCTTGCTGCAGGACCTCATCCCTCTTCCTACCCATGTCGTTTGTCCCAATGTGAACCACGACCTCTGACTGTTCACCCTCCCCCTTCAGAATGTCCTGCAGCCGTTCAGTGACATCCTTGACCTTGGCACCAGGGAGGCAACAAGCCATCCTGGAGTCACGTCTACTGCCACAGAAACACCTATCTGTTCCCCTTATGATAGAATCCCCTACCACTATTGCTCTCCCACTCTTATTCCTCCCTTCCTGAGCAGCAGAAGCACCCCTGGTGCCAGGAAGTTGGCTGCTGCTGCCTTCCCCTGGTAAGTCATCCCCCTCAACAGTATCCAAATCGGTATACCTATTTGAGAGGGGGATGGCCACAGGGGTCCCCCTGCTCTACCTGCCTGCTTCTACTGCTCTGCCTGATGGTCACCCATTTCCCTTCTGCCTGTGCAGCCCTCACCTGCGGTGTGACCAATTCACTAAACGTGTTATCCACGACCCTCTCAGCATCGTGAATGCTCCAAAACTCATCCATCCGCAGCTCCAGCGCCTCAATGCGGTCTGCTAGTAGCTGCAGCTGGATACATTTCCGGCACATATGGTCGTCAGGGACACCTGAATGCTTGTGCTGCAGAGTCCATGCTTTTAAAATCTTACAGGCTTTTGGTCACGAGGTGCGGACGCCATCTTTTTGGGTACCCTTTTTTAAAATTGTCCATACAGGGTCCCTTTTATTAATAACCTTGGGGGAATGTGGGAATTTTGAGAACCTGTAACTTACAACTCCTCCTTTCCTTTTTTGAGATGGAAAATGTACACAAAATGTAAAAGGCCGTCAGGAATGGATATTTTTTTTTTTAGAGGACTCAAGTTATGCTCTCCCACTTCTTTCCATTAATAAACCACTCTGCTTTGGAACTTACTGATTCATTACCATAATGTATGCCTATTCATTAACATAATATATGCACATTTACTTAAAATAAAACAGACCAATGTTACCACACTCCAGTGTGATAGGATGTGTATCATACCAAATGATAAAAGTAGGACCGAGTTTCAGGGTGTTGGTACAAGTGTAGACAGCTTGCCAACAACCACAAAAAAAACAGGCAACTAATCAATCGATGGGTGTGGGCCATTGGTTCCTAATATCCAACATGGGTTTAAAGTAACTATATAAAACTACTGCCACCCAGGTATTGAAGGGAGATAGCAGAGTGGGTGAGTGCAGTGTCCAGAACCCATAGGAACTGGATAGAAAAGAAAGGAAAGATTTGCATTTATACAGCACCTTTCACGACCACCGGACGTCCCAAAGCGTTGTCCAGCCAATGGAGTACTTTTGGAGTGTAGTCACTGTTGTAATGTAGAAAACGCGGCAGCCAATTTGTGCACAGCAACCTCCCACAAACAGCAATGTGGTAATGACCAGATAATCTGTTTTTAATGACGTTAATTGAGGGATAAATATTGGCCAGGACATGGGGATAACTCCCCCTATTCTTCTTTGAAATAGTGTCATGGGATCTTTTACATCGACCTGAGAGAGCAGACAGGACTCTGTTTAGCATCTCATCCGAAAGACGGCACCACCAACAGTACAGCACTCCCTCAGTACTGCATAGGAGTGTCAACCTAGATTTTTGTGCTCATGTCTCTGGAGTGGGACTGTGAACCCACAACCTTCTGACTCCGAGGCAAGGGTGTGACCAACTGAGCCACAGCTGACACAAGAGAGATCAGCAAGACGAATTTATCTAGATACCTAGAATTGGGCACATAATGTGACAGCCCATGCCTGCAGAATGCAAGACCCCCATGGAGCCTCGCAAAATTGGCCCCTGTACGTGTAAGGCATTGAACAGAAATGTTGGGGGTCAATTCAGTGGCCCGCCCTCCCATCCCCATGGTGAGCTGTGCACGAAGGGAGTGTAGAATCTGGGCCACACTGTTGCAGCCCCGCCTCTGACCCGGGGAGTAATTACTATCGATCCTTGGGCCTCGCGCTGATCGAGCGGCGCCGAGTCTGGACGCAGTATAATGGGGATCTCGTTCTTTCCTGTTCTCTCTCTCTCTCTCTCTCTCTCCTTTTCTTCATATTTCAGATCAATCTTTCTCATCGGCAATATTTTTTTCGGTTACTGTTTAGGATTCTAGTCAGTGGCAAAAATTTGATCTGAGACTGACTCTTCAAATATTTTTGTTGTATAAAATACAACCACCTTGTCTTCCTCATTGTTGCTAACTAAATTAATTTGGCTGTCTCTTTGTTATATACACATAATAACTATATCCAGCAGCAGGGCTAGAAAGCAGCATAATTTGTTACCCTGTTTACACGATATCAGTGTTAAACCAGAGGAATGTGCTCTGTTTTGACTTTGTGGTGTTATGGTGACCGGGCCTGTGCAGCAGTGATAAGATGAGAAGCCCTGTGATTATTCATCTATTTCCCAGTGGGCAGAGTATTGCTTTCAGTGTACACATGGAAGGGCTGATAAACCAGTCAAGCTGGACAGTGCTAGCAGCCCAATGGCGTGGGTTTGAGTCTGCACTGTAACACATTAGTTATGAATCATGCAAAGTTCACAGTTACAGTCCTGCTTATTTTTATCTAATTTTATATATCATAAAATGATTACACAGATGTCATCCTGTGATGGGGAAGGGCAGTTGCGCTAAAGACGCCAAGGGGGTATCTCCAAATGCTAATATCAGTGCGAGTGTTCGGGTTAAAAGAGCGTTCAAGGGAGTGTTTACCTGAACAGCCAACTATTTAATACATAATTGTCCTTAAGTCTTTCATTTTGTTTCTGCACCTTCCATTTTCACTGCTCTTTTATGTCCCCTTTAGTCTTTTCTCAGTCATTTTTATCTTTGATTTACTTAATATGATACATGCGGCTAACAAACTGAGTGTAATAAGAGGGCTACACTCTATTTATATTTGAAAGGAAACCAATGATTGCCACACCAAGACTAAATTCTCATAAATTTCTATTCCAGTTTAACATGTCAAAATGAAGATGTGTTTCCAGTTAAAAAGTACTTCGAGTTCCTTTGTAAATTTTAGAAAGTATGTAATTAAAAGCCACAACAAGCTCAGATCTCTATCCAGATGCAGTATTGAAAGGACATAGCGCTCCTTTCACTGTCCACACAGAGTGAGAATGAGAACAGTGTGTTTTTCATGTTTGGTTTTATAGGGACTAAGACTTGGAATAATCTGGATAAATCCTTACATTTGGACCATCACTGATCATTGCCTGCTTCTCTCATCCTCGCAGAAACAGGAAATGTAAAATTGATGTGTAACTGATGTTTGAAAATTGAACATCTGGACATTGCTGACATGTGGACTGGTGTTTAACCATTGAACATCTGGACTTCGCTGACATGTGGACTGGTGTTTAACCATTAAACATCTGGACACCACTGACGTGTGGACTGGTGTTTAACCGTTGAACATCTGGACATTGCTGACGTGTGGACTGGTGTTTAAGTACTGAACATCTGGACATTGTTGACGTGTAGACTGGTGTTTAAGTACTGAACATCTGGACACCACTGACGTGTGGACTGGTGCTTAACCATTGGACATCTGGACATTGCTGACATGTGGACTGGTGTTTTATGAAAGGGAAATCATGTTTGACAAATTGCTAGAGTTCTTTGAGGATGTAACGAGCAGGGTGGATAAAGGGGAACCAGTAGATGTAGTGTATTTGGATTTCCAGAAGGCGTTTGATATGGTGCCACATAAAAGGTCACTGCACAAGATAAGAGCTCATGGGGTTGGGGGTAATATAATAGCATGGATAGAGGATTGTCTAACTAACAGGAAACAGAGAGTCGGGATAAATGAGTCATTTCCGGTTGGCAAACTGTAACTAGTGGGGTGCCACAGGGATCAGCGCTGAGGCATCAGCTGTTTACAATCTATATTAATGACTTAGATGAAGGGATCCTTGTGTACTGTAGCCAAATTTGCTGATGATACAAAGATAGGTGGGAAAGCAAATTGTGAAGAGGACACAAAGAATCTGTAAAGGGATATAGAGAGGTTAAGTGAGTGGGCAAAAAATTGGCAGATGGAGTATAATATGGGAAAATGCGAGGTTATCCACTTTGGTAGGAAAAATAAAAAAGCAAATTATTATTTAAATGGAGAGAGACTACAAAATGCTGCGGTACAGAGGGATCTGGGGGTCCTTGTACATGAAACACAAAAAGTTAGCATGCAGGTACAGCAAGTAATTAGGAAGGCAAATGAAATGTTGGCCTTTATTGCAAGGGGGATAGAGTATAAAAGTAGGGAAATCTTGCTACAACTGTACAGGGCGTTGGTGAGACCACACCTGGGGTACGGTGTACAGTTTTGGTCTCATATATAGGAGGTTCACTAGGTTGATTCCTGAGATGAAGGGGTTGTCTTATGAAGAAAGGTTGAGCAGGTTGGGCCTATACTGAGAGGGGATCTTATTGAAACGTTTAAGATTCTGAGGGGGCTTGACAGAGTAGATGCAGGGAGGATGTTTCCCCTCATGGGGGAATCTAGAACTAGGGGGGATAGTTTCAGAATAAGGGGTCACCCATTTAAAACGGAGATGAGGAGGAATTTCTTTTCTCAGAGGGTCGTGAATCTTTGGAATTCTCTACCCCAGAGAGCTGTGGAGGCGGAGTCATTGAATATATTTAAGGTGGAGATAGACAGATTTTTGAACAATAAGGGAGTCAAGGGTTCCGGGGAGCGGGCAGGGAAGTGGAGACCAGATCAGCCATGAGCTTATTGAATGGCGGAGCAGGCTCGAGGGGCCAAATGGCCTACTCCTGCTCCTATTGCTTATGTTCTTATGTAAAGCAAATTCCTGTATAAAAGATCGAGGAAACTTGGGCACAAGTGCGATATGCACGTTATTAAGCTTCGCCCGAATTTCCATGCTCTTTTACGCCAGTCCATCGATCCCTGCGCCTGAAGGCAGCTCAGCTCATTATAATGGTTCTGCCCACAGGCTAAAGATAGAAGCAAATTTCCTGTAATTGCGTTGGTTCAAAATGGGTTTAAAATTAAGCCCAGAATTTTAGGTGCGTCAGAAAACAAAGTCATTTTTTTAGTGTTTTATTGCGATTGTCTGAGCGGTTTAAAAAAAAATTATCTGTAATTTTTGTTTCTTTGAATGCATTTTATTGCATCAATAAAAATCACATCAAAAATTTTAAAACTTCCATGATTGCATGTACTTAAACTTACTGTGCCTACTGTGCATGAATGATAGTTAGATGCTTAAAACTCTAATTTTGATATTTAAAAATGGAATATATGGGGCAAATTTTAACCACCCACAATGACGAGAGAGAGGCAGGAGGGTTAAAGTTTCAAAAACCTGAAACCTGACCTTAACCCGCCTCCAACATGCCTGTTTTAACACAGGTGGGCAGGCAATTAACCTGCTCTCGAGGAGCATGTCAGTTATTTAAATATATTTATGAGGCTGCAGGCCTCAAATTTTAGCAGGCTTTTATATCTAACAGCTGCAGGCCGGGTTTCCCAGGGCTTGGGAAACCCGACAGCTGAAGGGAGGCGAGAACGGTCAGCAGCTAAGTGGCTTTCCAGCATTGCTTGTAGGCCAGGAGGAGCAGGAATGCTTCCCCCCACCCCCAGCTCCTGAAGCAATCCTCCTCTTATCCGACGAACCTCCCCGCCCCACCACCCCTGCCAGTGATCCGACGACCCCCAACCTGCAATTTGAAGCCTCTCACCCGCGATCTGAAGCCTCCGTGATCTTTTCTTTCCTCTCTCCCCCTTCTCCACTCACCGGTTGCTGCCTAGAGCCATAGGCCTTCCCGCCCGGCAGCCAGCCAGCCTCTCAATCTGGCTGGCTGCTGGCCGGCCGAGAAACGGAGGCAAACAATTCAATTGAGGTTCTACCATTATATTCAGGACTGCCCCATTACTGACATTTCTGGGTTTCCCGGCCGGTACAATTCTGGCCCCCCAGCTACCTCCACGCCTCCCCATAAATATCGGAGCAGTGGTGTGAGTTTTGCACTATTCTTGGGGCCCTTATGTTTTAAGCCCATTTTCATTTTCCAGCGTATGATAATGAAACTGGCAGGAAATTTGGGTATAAATAGTTATCGGCAGAACGGCCGTAACTTTGGGTGTAACTTCCTGATTACGCCCCCACAGGAAATTCCACCCCCCCACCCCGGGTGCTCATTGGGCTGTTTAAATGGCTCCCGGTTGCAGTTCACAGCTCATTGTCAGGTCTATTGACACTGCTGCTTCATTGTATGGCCCTTGACACAGATATTAAAGTCAATTTTTAGTGCAGTTCCAGTAAAATGGGGAGGGTAACTTAAGGTGACCATATTTTCGAAACCGAATCCGAGGACACACAGGGTGGGAGCACAGCAAAATAGCCAGGATGGAAAATGTAGGTTGCGCAGCGTAGCGAGGCAAACATTTTCAGCAGCCTCTATTTTAACAGTTGCCCATACACACTACAAATGCAAAACAAATATGCATATAATTACAGCGGATGTGACGTCACACTATTGAAGCGCATTTAGACTCGGTTTATAAATAATATAATAACACTGTTCAGGAAGGTCAGTTTTTCATACCTACTATGTAGGCTCTTGATGACGCCTGTCCTTTTGTCTCCACTGCGCTCGAGCATTGCCGACTGTTTTTTTTCCAAATATAACCACGTCATACATTCACGGAATCATTGGGCGTAACTGTCATCGACTGGTCAATCGGCTTCCAAATTGTGACCATTTCGAATTTGGGGATGGGGGGGGAAAGATGATGAAATCGGAAGCCCGCCAACCAATCGGCTCGCGACCGCCTGCGATTCAAACTTGTGCATCCCGTAGCGAAGGAAGAAGGGGAAACATTGTGGGGGTTTAGTTGTCGAGCGAGGCTAGGTGGGGAGCGCCGTCGAACTCGCTGGCGGCATGTGCCCGCCCCTCGGCACATAGAAACTGTTAAGTCTGTGTGTTATAATGAGAATTACTACACAGACCACAAGAGTAACTTTTAACAGGTCTTTACTAGTCGAAGGTCCGGGCTGAACTGCCCAATAAATCATTACACAGCACTTATATACCGGTGTGGTCACCACCGGTATTACAGTATACAGCAGCCAAGATAAAGTAGTGCAACTCTTAAAATAGTTCTCTTAAAGGTGGAACGGTTACATACACCACAATCCTCCCTTTTTAGCTTAACAGTATATATTCCCCATTAACATAACATAATAACATATATACACAACTTCATGCAAAAACAGTTCACAGATTCAGTCTCTCTGGAGGCTTCCTGACTCGGTCCGGATAACGCCTCGGTGGTGTAGTAGTTTTCGGTGGTGTAGTAGGTTCTTTTGGCAAGGTCGATTCAGCTTGAATGCCAGTGTCGGGTTCATCTGATTCCAGTATCACCGGATCGGAGGTAGATCCTATGGGTATCTCTGCTTCATCATTAGGCGTATAGAGTTGTGGAGTAGGTTGTCCCTTTTCGGATGACTCTATGATCTGGTCAACATGGTGCCTTATTATGCTTTCACCAATGTCCACGGTATACATCAGCGGTCCTAGTCGTGTGCAAATAGTTCCAGGCTGCCATTTCTCGGTACGGTAGTCCCGGGCCAAAACTTGTTGACCTATCTGGAAGGTTCTAGTTGGCCTTTCATTCATGCCTTGAAATTGCCGGTTCTCTACGTCCCTTCTGATGTTTGGCTTGATCAAATCCAGCCGGCATCTTAGTCTTCTATTGAAAAACATCATGGCGGGAGTTTGGTGTGTAACCACATGTGTTGCATTCCTGTACGCCAACAAGAAGTTATCGACCTTATGTTGTAGATTTATGTCTTCCTTACCCATGGCCTTTATGGCCTTCTTGAAGGTCTGGACAAACCTTTCAGCTAATCCATTGGTGGCGGGATGGTATGGGGCGGGCGTGTAGTGCTTAACCCCATTGTTTTTTAAGAACTTCCTGAATTCTTCGGACACAAATTACGGTCCATTATCAGAACAGATCTGTTCCGGCAGCCCATTCCTGGCAAATATGGTCCTTAATACTGTGATGGTTTTTTCCGTGGTGGTGGAGGACATCTTTATTACCTCCGGCCACTTGGAGTGTGCATCCACCGCGATTAAGAACATTGAGTCCATAAATGGACCAGCAAAGTCGATATGTACCCTTTGCCATGGAGATGAGGGCCACTCCCATGGATGTAGAGGAGCTTGTGGTGGGGCGTTTTGGACCTTCTGGCATCCTAGACAGCTCTTGGTCATTTCTTCGATGTCTCCATCGATACCTGGCCACCACACAAACGCTCCGGCTAGGTTCTTCAGTTTCACTCCACCCAGATGCCCCTCGTGAAGCTCCTTTAGCACTTTATGCTGGAGTTTGGGTGGAATCACCACTCTGGATCCACACATCAAAGTTCCTCGGCACATTGACAGCTGTTCTCTTCTTTGCGAAAATGCTGGCAACAGTGGTTCGCCATGTGCTGGCCATCCCATCACCGTTAAATCATAGACTCGTGAGAGAGTCGGGTCATTTCTTGTTTCCTTTTCGATCGTAGAATTTGTTACTGGTAGACATTCCACTATGGTTGAGTGGAACATCTCCACTGGGTCCACTGTAGGCGCCTCTTCTACCGTTGGCAACGGTAGGCGCGATAACCCGTCAGCATTCCCATGCTGTTTTGATCCTTTGTATTCTATGTCATATTGGTGTGCCCCTAGGAAAAGGGACCACCTCTGTAGCCTTTGCGCTGTCTTAATGGAAACGCCCTTTTTAGGGTTGAATATGGATACCAACGGCTGGTGGTCTGTCAGCAGTGTAAACTTCTGGCCCTGCAGGTAATGATTAAGCTTCTTTACTCCCCACACCAGGCTGAGAGCCTCCCTATCTATCTGAGCATAGTTGCGCTCAGCGGAGGTCAATGATCTGGATGCAAATGCGACTGGCCTTTCCGAGCCATTTGGCAACTTGTGTGAGAGTACTGCTCCAATACCATAAGGAGAAGCATCACAAGCTAAACGAATAGGTAGCGTTGGGTTGAAGTGAGCCAACACTTCCTCTGAGGTGATCAATGCCTTGCTTTTGCGAAAGGCCTTCTTACAGTCCTCGCTCCACTTCCATGGTACTTCTTTCTGCAAAAGAGCATTCAGCGGGTGCAGCACCGTGGATAGATTTGGCAGAAACTTATGGTAATAGTTAATCAACCCTAGGAACGACCTCAACTGGGATACATTTTCTGGAGCGGGAGCCTTCACAACAGCTTCGATCTTGTCAGGTGACTTGTGCAGCCCCTCCTGGTCAATGACATGACCACAGTACGAGATCCGTTTCTGAAAGAACTCACATTTCTGGCGATTAACTCGAAGGCCATATTCCTTCAACCTGGTGAGCACCAGTTTCAAATTTGCAAGGTGTTCCTCATCGTCATCTCCTGTAATCAGGATATCGTCCAAGTAACATTGAGTGCTTGGAATTCCCTGTAATACCTGCTCCATGGCCCTCTGCCAAATTGCTGGAGCCGAAGCCACTCCAAAAACCAGTCTATTATATCGATACAAGCCTCTGTGCGTGTTGATTGTGAGATACTGGCGCGACTCTTCCTCAACTTCCATCTGTAAGTACGCTTGCGCCAGGTCTATCTTGGTGAAGCGTTTCCCGCCAGACAATGAAGCAAAGATATCCTCAATCCGCGGAAGCGGATATTGCACCGTGTGAAGCACCGGATTAACTGTGATTTTGAAGTCTCCACAGATGCGGACCTTCCCCGGTTCCCCTGGCTTGTTACTCGATGAACGCTTCATGACAGGAACAATGGGCGTGGCCCACTCACTCCAGTCCACCTTAGACAGTACTCCTGAACGTTCTAGCCCTTCCAGCTCAGCTTCCACAGCAGGTCGTATCGCATAAGGTACCGGTCTGGCTTTGAAAAATTTTGGGTTTGCATGTTCTGCAATCTTGATTTTTGCCTTAATTCCTCTCAGTGTTCCCAGTCCCTGTTGGAACACCTCTTTAGCCTCATCCAATATTCTGGACAATCGTTCAGGTTTGACATCTTTTTTTCCGGAATCTACCGTTATTGCGTTTAGGGAGTGCCAGTCCATATTTATTTTCCTGATCCACTCCCGTCCCAGAAGTGGTGGACCTCCCTCAGGTAGTACATATAAGTCCATTCCTTGGTGTTCTTTGCCCTTGTGTACCACCTTGACTTTTATCTTTCCGATGGGGTATACTCTTTGCCCCGTGTATGTCTGCAATACTATCTCCGTATCCCGTAGGGGAATATGTTTGAATAACTTTTTGTAATCTTGCTTATTCATGACCGTCAACGCCGATCCGGTGTCCAATTCCATCTTCACTTGGACTCCTGCTATCTGCAGTATGACCCAGATAGTTTGTAGGTCAGCTTCCTTACTCACATTGTGAATTCTCAGACTACCCAGTTCCTTGCTGTTGGAGTCTGAATCCAAATTCTGTTCATCCGGACTCTTCTCAGCCACCTTATGTACCTTTCTGCACTTTTCCTGCGGTGACTTTTTGTTGCTGGTCTTCTTTCCTGACCGGCATACTTTAGCTATGTGACCAAGCTTGCCACATTTTCTACATTCCTGGTTTTTAAACCAGCATTGGTTCTGATCGTGTGTTGTCTTTCCACAACGATACATTTCGTTGTACCCAAAGCCATTTGATCTACGCTGAGTACCGCTGCCTTCAGCTGCATTTCCGCAGTGCTTCTCGCTGCGGCTTCGTGCGATGCTACAATAGTGACAGCCTTATCAAGTGTAAGATCATTCTCTTCAAGCAGCCGCTTTTGTGTTCCTTCTTTCGACAATCCACACACGAATTTGTCTCTCAGTGCCTCTGTCAGACTTTCCCCAAACTGACAGTATTTTGCTAGCTTACGCAGTTCAAGTAAATACTCCGCGTTGCTTTCCTCTTTCAGTTGCGTTCTCGCATAAAATTTAAATCGTTCTGCTAACATCAGCGGTGTGGGGTTCAAATGATTTTTCAGGACAGCAACAATTTTAGCGAAAGTCTGATCCGCCGGTTTAGCTGGTGATAGAAGATGCTTCAATAGCCCGTATGTCTTCGCACCCATTGAGTTTAGTAAGGTTAGTGCTTTATCTTCATCTGATATTTTATTTGCCTTACAATATATCTCTATGCGTTCTACATACGTGGCCCAATCTTCAACATCGGGATCGAAATCGTTGATGTTACCACGCTTAGGCATCCTCGCAATCTTCTTGAGAACCAAAAAGAAATTTTTCTTTTCTTTTTTTTTAAATGGCGGTTTCCCGCGCTTGTCTTCTTCCCCCGCCTACGAAAATGGCAGCTTCCCGCGTTTGCCTTTCTCCCCCGCTGGCTGTAATGGCGATTGCCGTATTGCTGCGTTCGCCCTCCCCAGCGGTTTTCAACTCGTGCCTCCCAGCCCCTCTTGCAGTCCGGTCCTTTCCCCCCGGCTGCGGCTGAGTTCTCCGCGGTTTTTAAAAAAAAAATTCTCTCGCGCCTTACGCTGACCCGGTCGCTGCGCCTCGCGGCCTCGGTAGCTGCCGGCCTTTTTCACCGGTCGCGGTCGAGCTCTTTCTCGACGCTGTTGCGTCTCCCAGCCCGCTTGCAGCCCGATCTTTTACACCGGCTGCGTTTGCATTCACCGTGGCTCCCGTGCCTTACACTGCCCCAGTCTCAGCGCCTCTGGCCCCGACTTCTGTCCGACTCTTTTCCCCGGCCGTGGTCGAGTTCTCCGCCCTTATATCCTCCGTTTTTCCCTCCCCTACTTCATGCCAACGTGGCTGACTTGCTGCTCGTCGCTGATCGGCTTACCCACCACCGTGATAGAAGGGATGATCACTGCCTGTTGCTGATGGAAGGCTTCGTGTCAGAATTCTTCCTTTGCTCTGCAGACCCGAGTCTTTTCTCAGCAGAATGATGAGGGCGGATGCCTCCTCTCGACGCCCGTTAAACTGCCTTGGATGTATCTCTGCCGCAGGGTAAGATCGTACTTGTCGCCATTGTTAAGTCTGTGTGTTATAATGAGAATTACTACACAGACCACAAGAGTAACTTTTAACAGGTCTTTACTAGTCGAAGGTCCGGGCTGAACTGCCCAATAAATCATTACACAGCACTTATATACCGGTGTGGTCACCACCGGTATTACAGTATACAGCAGCCAAGATAAAGTAGTGCAACTCTTAAAATAGTTCTCTTAAAGGTGGAACGGTTACATACACCACAGAAACATAGAAGATAGGAGCAGGAGTAGGCCATTCGGCCCCTCAAGCCTGCTCTGCCATTTAATGAGATCATGGCTGATCATCCAAATTCAGTACCCTGTCCCTGCTTTCTCCCAATATTCCTTGATCCCTTTAGCCTTAAAAAATATATCTAACTCCTTCTTGAATATATTTAATGAATTGGCCTGAACTGCTTTTTGTGGTAGAGAATTCCACAGGTTCACCACTCTCTGGGTGAAGAAATTCCTCCTCATCTCTGTCCTAAATGGCTTACCCCTTATCTTTAGACTGTGACCCCTGGTTCTGGACTCCCCCGCCATCGGGAACATCCTTCCAGCATCTAGTCTGTCTAGTCCTGTTAGAATTTTATAAGTTTCAATGAGATCCCCTCTCATTCTTCTAAACTCCAGCAAATAAAAGCCCAATTGACCCAATCTCTCTTCATACATCATTCCTGCCATCCCAGGTATCAGTCTGGTGAATCTTCGCTGTACTCCCTCCATGGCAAGAACATCCTTCCTCAGATAAGGCGACCAAAACTGCACACAATACTCAAAGTGTGGTCTCACCAAGGCCCTGTATAACTGCAGCAAGACATCCTTGCTCCTGTACTCGAATCCTCTTATGAAGGCCAATATACCATTTGCCTTCTTAACCGCCTGCTGCACCTGCATGCTTACCTTCAGCGACTGGTGCACAAGGAAACCCAGGTCTCTTTGCACTTCCCCTTCTCCCAATCTATTGCCGTTCAGATAATAATCTGCCTTCCTGTTTTTGCCACCAAAGTGGATAACCTCGCATTTATCCACATTATATTGCATCTGCCATGCATCTGCCCAATCACCCAACCTCTCCAAATCATACTCGATTGACATGGACATTAACCAATAGACCAGCCGCTTACACCACCGAGCCTGCCTCCCGACCAGTCGGCGCTCATGGTGAATGTGATTGACAGGGGGCACCTGGGAACGAAACGTGTAATCAGGTTAGGGTGAACGGTACAGTGTATGTGTGTCGTACGTCATATTCCAACACGGGAAATTAAAAGTTAGTGCATTTGGGGACAAGTTTCATGAACTGGGGTCTCTTCCGGGGGCATTGTTTGTTCGGGGACACAGTACTCCATATGGGGACTGTCCCTGGAAAACCAGGATGTAAGGTCACCCTAGGTTAACCAGGATGCTTAGTAATTCTTAAAAAAAACTTTAAAAAGGAGCACTCAAAAACCCTCAATCTCACCAACAGCAATTTCAATGCAGCTGCCAAGACTGCCTCAAAAGCCTCATTTTTACTGGATTGTTGGTTTTCCTGAAATAAATTCCCCAGGCCTTTCTTGTATTCTTTGCCTCAGGAATTAATAGATCAATTTCACAAGATGTCTGCCCTCACTGCAGTTGCCTTTGCCAACACCTGTAATGATATCAGCAAATAGAGGTGGTATTTGCCTGTTCGATTATGATGCCTTACCAGCATGAGTGCATGTATTGATTACTTATGCCTGACCAGCAGAGGTCATGTGACCGAGACAAGCAAGGCAGTTGAGTTTAGTTTCAGTTTCGTTCTAGATGCATCACTAGCATCATGTCTCCTGTAAAGCTGTAGAAAGAGTTGAACAGACTTTAGATTAAAAGACATTCTCTTTCATAAATGTCTCGTCATTGAACTCACAAAGAAATCAATACATGGTGTCAGAAGTGGCTGAAAGAGATGAAGAGAAAAAACCTGAAGTTAAATCAGCTCTCCACAAATTAGCAAGCCAAAAGAGAACATCGTTGCTTACCATTGGAGAATAGCTAACGAAGTGAAAAAATGGAAGGTTTACACCCACCGGCGACGCTTCAGTTGACAGGTAATGTGGCTGAAAATTGGAGGAGATTCAAACAATGTTTGGAATTATATTTAGCGGTAATCGGAGCTGATGAGAAAAGTAAGAAAAAGAAATCGTCACTGTTCTTACATGTTGTGGGTGATGAAGCGCTGGAGGTGTATAATAACTTCACATTCGCTGTTGATGGAGACAAAATGAAACTAGATAAAATAATGGAACAGTTTGAGGCCTACTGCATACCTAAACGTAACGTGACATTTGAGAGGCACAGATTTTTCACATGTGTACAGAAAATGGGAGAGACTATTGATCAGTATGTGACTGAACTGAGAAACAGAAGCAAATCGTGTGAATCTGGGGGACTGACAGACTCGCTGATAAAAGACAGAATGGTGTGTGGTATTCCAGATAATGGTCTAAGGGAAAGACTGCTAAGAGAGCAAGATCTAGACCTGGGAAAAGCCATAGCACTGTGTAGGGCTACAGAGACTGTGAAGTTGCAGGCAAAGGAGCTGTTCAGTGACAATAGCTGCAACGTGGATGCAGTGAGAAAGAACGGATACAAACCGTTTAACAAAACGAGCGCCAATGTGAAAAAAGAGGCGTGGCCAGCGAACGAAAATGAAAGGGACAATTGAAAGTCATGTAGTCGATGCGGTACACAGCATCCACCAAGAAAGTGTCCAGCATATGGTAAAACATGCAATAGTTGCAACAAAAACAACCATTATGCCCGTTGCTGTAAGAACCAAGCGCAACAAAGCAAGGTCCATGCAGTAGATGAAAGCGAGATAGAGGAGTTCAATGTAGATGTTGTGTCTGAAAACAAAAAAGAAGAAAGAGACTGGATGTTGACACTAAAAGTGAATGACATACACATTCCATTTAAATTGGATACTGGAGCACAAGTTAACGTGATATCAGAGACTGATTTTAAGAAAATTAGACCCAGACCAAAGATACATGGAATCAAAGTGAAAGTGACAGGATACTCAGGTACTGATATACCAGTGAAAGGAAGATGCATTGTCAAAGTAACACACAAGGACAGAGAGCACACGCTAGCATTAATCGTGGTGCCAAAGGATGTGCAAGCCATACTAGGTTTAAAAGCCTGTGAGAGACTGAACCTGGTAAAGAGAGTCCTCGTTGTGGAAAGCGAAGGAGAGACAGTCTATGATGAACTGAATGTTGCATACACACCGGGTAAGCTGGTGTATACAGCAGACACGTTGTCCAGAGCTGTTGACCCAGGAGAGCCCGCAAACACAGTGAAAAGACTGAAGTACAAGGCAAAAGACAGTGGAACTGACTCCTACCAGAGCATGCTTGTATACCGCACAACGCCGCTCGAGTGTGGTAAGTCACCAGCCCAACTCCTGATGGGACGTCGGCTAAGGTCAAACCTACCCATCCCGGAGAACCTCCTGAAAACAAAAGAGGGGGAGAAAGTGAGGAAGTTCAAAGAACAACAGAAAGAAAAGCAAAAGTACTACTTTGACAAAGGAACACAAAACCTACCTGAACTCCACACTGGTGACCAAGTAAGGTTCAAAGACAAAACAAACACATGGACTCAGAAGGGAACTGTCCTGAGTGAAGTTCAACCAAGATCATACACCATTCAGACAGATGAGGGTGCTGTTCTGAGAAGAAATCGTCGAGATCTTCTCATGGGACCAGCCACAGCAGGTCAAGAGACTGATACTGTTGAACAACCTGATCACACAGCTGAGAACCAATCATCTGAGGCAACAACTCAGATTCAAGGACAATCAATCAGAAAATCCTCAAGACACGTGAAGCCTCCTGAGAGACTCATTGAGCAAATTTAAGGACTATTGTTATAGAAGGAAGTAATGTTATCTTATTCTTTCTTCAAGTTCTAGTGTATTTACATATTTCATGTGAACACACAAAGCAAGGTTAAAAAACCTTGATCATGATAATGATAATGTAAGTTCATTAAGTGTTACAGTTAAAATGCAGATTAATACAAAGAAAACATGTTGTTAGTTCAAAGTAAAATACTTTTGTTTTAAGAAAAGGAGATGTAATGATATCAGCAAATAGAGATGGTATTTGCCTGTTCGATCATGATGCCTTACCAGCATGAGTGCATGTATTGATTACTTATGCCTGACCAGCAGAGGTCATGTGACCGAGACAAGCAAGGCAGTTGAGTTTAGTTTCAGTTTTGTTCTAGATGCATCACTAGCATGGTGGCTCCTGAAATGCTGTATAAAGAGTTGAACAGACTTTAGATTAAAAGACATTCTCTTTCATAAATGTCTCGTCATTGAACTCACAAAGAAATCAATACAACACCCTGTTGTTACGCCACCTCGCAGCACATTAAACAGAATTAAAACAAATAAAACAAACATTAGAAGTCGAGAAACAAAGATACCAAATCCATTATTATACAATAAAGGACAGCAGTCTCACCATTCATGCCTGAATCTGTTGCGCTTCCAGCTCTGTACAATTATTCACACAAAAGTATCAAGTTGCACATTCCAGAGCCATGAACAATCTGTCATTAGGAAAACAAACAAAGCATCCAACAAGGAATAGCAGCTTCCCAGTTTAAAAAAAAAGCTAAGTCTTCATTCATTGCCCACAGAGGATCTTTTCCCTATTAATAGCAGAGCAGACTTAAAAACTGAGTCTCTGAAACAGCTCCAAACTTCTTCCTAACATTAGTTTTCCTGAAATGTTAACAGTAAAATGGTATTGTGCAGCATCCGTGGCAAAATGCCCTCTGTATAAGTGCCAGAAAACTGAAGCATTAAGAGAAATGGGAAAGTGCATCGAGGCAATAGGAGATGACTGGGTTTATGTACATTTTCAGTACAGTGTACTGCGTCACAATTGACTGATGCAATGACTGACCCAGGCGCGCTTGAGGTTGTCTTTGGAATGTAAGATGCAAAGTAATATCTTATTCCCTGGATTGTTATGCTTCATCTTCCCGACAGTTTATTTATCAAAGCAGGTAAAACACTCGAACATAGAATGTTACGATTTTGACTGAAGCGGAAACCACTGCAAGTAACAGGGCCGACTTTTTTGAATGCGTGCTCCCAGAGTGGACCCAAGTGCACACTGAGAACTATGGGTTGGCACCCCATGATTGACCAAAAACAGACGGAATATTATGGGGCGCAAACCTGTGATTTTTCAATAAGAAAACAAGCTCAATTTCAAGACCCTCCTTGATTGGCCACAAACGGGTGCAATTGGCGGAAACTCGCCATCCTCATTATTTTGATCTGGGGACGTGGCCAGTTTTTTGGGCGGAGCTGGCTTTGGGCAAAATTATTTTTAAATCAGCGTTAAAGATCACAGCAGCTCGAGATACGCTTGACGCAGTTTATGTTTAAAATCTCCCAATCTTTTGGGCTGGTTTGACCAAATTCACCTGGATCGTGATGTGAAAACGAACATATACAAGCGGACACGCAACCCCATTACGTGTATTGCTTGAGCATGAAACAAAGTTTTTAAATTTTGAAATGAAAGTTAAAGGTGGAACAGAGCCAGGCAAGTCTGCTGACTTCTAACATTAAAAATATCGATGCAGCTCAGCAGGGCTGTGCCAATCCTTAACATGGACATGAACAGAGAGCTGTGCCAATCCTTAACATGGAGATGAACAGAGAGCTGTGTCAATCCTTAACATGGACAAGAACAGAGCTGTGTCAATCCTTAACATGGAGATGAACAGAGAGCTGTGTCAATCCTTAACATGGACAAAAACAGAGAGCTGTGTCAATCCTTAACATGGACATGAACAGAGAGCTGTGCCAATCCTTAACATGGACATGAACAGAGAGCTGTGCCAATCCTTAACATGGAGATGAACAGAGAGCTGTGCCAATCCTTAACATGGAGATGAACAGAGAGCTGTGCCAATCCTTAACATGGAGATGAACAGAGAGCTGGGCCAATCCTTAACATGGAATTGAACAGAGAGCTGTGCCAGTCCTTAACATGGACATGAACAGAGGGCTGTGCCAATCCTTAACATGGACATGAACAGGGAGCTGTGCCAATCCTTAACTTGGACATGAACAGGGAGCTGTGCCAGTCCTTAACTTGGACATGAACAGGGAGCTGTGCCAATCCTTAACATGGACATGAACAGGGAGCTGTGCCAATCCTTAACCTGGACATGAACAGGGAGCTGTGCCAATCCTTAACCTGGACATGAACAGGGAGCTGTGCCAATCCTTAACCTGGACATGAACAGAGAGCTGTGCCAATCCTTAACATGGCCATGACCAGAGAGCTGTGCCAATCCTTAACTTGGACATGAACAGGGAGCTGTGCCAATCCTTAACATGGCCATGAACAGAGAGCTGTGCCAATCCTTAACTTGGACATGAACAGGGAGCTGTGCCAATCCTTAACTTGGACATGAACAGGGAGCTGTGCCATTCCTTAACATGGACATCAACAGGGAGCTGTGCCAATCCTTAACCTGGACATGAAGAGAGAGCTATGCCAATCCTTAACATGGGCATGAACAGAGAGCCGTGCCAATCCTTAACCTGGACATGAAGAGAGAGCTATGCCAATCCTTAACATGGGCATGAACAGAGAGCTGTGCCAATCCTTAACATGGACGTGAACAGGGAGCTGTGCCAATCCTTAACATGGACATGAACAGGGAGCTGTGCCAATCCTTAACATGGACATGAACAGAGAGCTGTGCCAATCCTTAACATGGACATGAACAGAGAACTGTGCCAATTCTTAACATGGAGATGAACAGAGAGCTGTGCCAATCCTTAACATGGAGATCAACAGGGAGCTGTGCCAATCTTTAACATGGACAAAAACAGAGAGCTCTGCTGTGATAAATCCATGTAGTGAGACAAGGACTCGAAGAGGTGATAGCGTAGAATTAGCACGAGTACTTTATTAACAAACAGAGTAACAAACATCATGCCTGCATCCTGGCATTTCACCTTTGCTGACCTTGACAAGAAGCAAACATCCGACCTTAACAGGAAGCAAACCTCTGACCTCAGCAGCAGCATTGGCTACAGCACCACCTGGTGGATAACCTTAATCATAACATCCCAGATTACTATATCCCTCCCCCCTTAAGATTTCAGTATGAATTTCTTAACAAACAACCATTCCTGAGGGTCACATAAGGAGTCTCCATTCATCATGTCCCATACTTGACGAATCTTACAGTTCAGTATCAATCTCTCTTGTGGCTTGCGAGTCTTTGGGAACGTCTAACAGTAAAGTCCCTGATTGTTTGTGGTGAAGCCACCAGCTGCTCCTGAGCAGTGCTCAGAGTATCTGACTCTGCAACGATGGTTTCCTCTTGACGAATAGGTTCCTGTGGAATTGGCTCTGTCCCTGGTGGTGGCACCACAGATGCACTTGGATAACTGGGGGCAACCCTGTCTTCAGTCATTGCACCTGGAACCTTCATTTCAATTTCCCCTTGTCTGGGAAATATCTGATCTACATGTCTGCGTACTACCCTACCATCACCCAACATGACCTTGTATGATACTGGACCTGTCATTGAGTCTATGAAGCCAGGAATCCACTTTGGTCCATAACTGAAATTCCTGGTAAGGACCACATCTCCTCCAAAACTTTGGCTCTTTGTTCTTTTGTCATGGTTCTCTTTTTGTTTGTTTTGTCTGTTTTCCATTTTCCTTTTTAGGTCTGGGTGGACAAGGTCAAGAGTGGAGCGTAGTCTACGACCTAACAACATCTCAGCAGGAGAGAGTCCTGTGGTGGATTGAGGTGTTATTCTGTAGCTGAACAGAACCCGTGACACTTTGGCTGCTAAACTCCCTTCTGCACTTTTTTTCATCATCTCCTTAAATGTTTGTCCGGCTCTCTCCGCAAGTCCATTCGAGGACGGATGATATGGAGCCGAGGTCACCTGCACTATGCCATTTTTTTCTCGAGAACTCTTTTGTCTCTGTACTCACAAAACAAGTGGCATTGTCACTCACCACGATCTCCGGTAGCCCTTGATTACTGAAGCTCCGACGCAGGCAGTCTATAGTAGTAGTGGCGGAAGCAGAATTTACAGGATAAACATCCATCCATTTGGAATGTTCATCAATGATTATGAGGAACATCTTCCCCATGAATGGACCCGCATAATCTAAGTGCAATCTTCTCCATGGTTTATCCGGCCACTCCCAGGGGTGGAGAGGAGCCGCTGCTGGTGCCTTCCGGTGTTCCTGACAAGTGCTGCATGTCTTGACTAGATTTTCTATCTCCTCATCTAGCTTTGGCCACCACAAGTAACAGCTAGCAAAGGCTTTCATACGTGAGACCCCAGGATGACACTGATGTAGTTGCTCTAGGATAGACTGTCGTGCTGGCTGTGGAATAATCACTAGTGCTCCCCACAACATGCAACCATCCTGCACACTCAGCTCGGTTTTCCTGACACTGTAGGGTGTGAAGTCAGCCCCTTCCGGATGCTGTGGTCATCCCCTCACCACATATTCTCGAACTCTAGACAGTACTGGATCTTTACCTGTCCATGTTCTTACTTGCTCTGCAGTCACAAGTGCCGTGTCAGTGTCCTCCAACATCAAAACTTTGTCCTCTGGAGCTGCACGGATAGGTGTGCCTGGCAGTGGAAGACGGTTCAAGGCATCTGCGTTTCCATGGTACTTGCCCACCTTGTAGACGATGACATACTCATATGCCCTCAACGTCACTGCCCACCTCTGGATCCGGGGTGACACCATCTGTGGAACTGCTTTCATTTCATTGAAAAGAGAGCGAAGAGGTTTATGATCGGTGCATATGGTGAACTTCCTGCCATATATGTACTTGTGGAACCTCTGTAACCCAAACATTACTGCTAACCCCTCTTTGTCTAACTGGGAATAGATTTTTTCTGCTGGTGTTAGAGTTCGGGACATAAACCCTATTGGTCTTTCAGTTCCATCTTCCATGCAGTGTGAAAGAACTTCCCCCACCCCATAAGGTGAAGCGTCACAAGAGAGAATGATGTCTTTCTCTGCATTGTAGTGAACCAGCACATCCAACGACAGCATCAGTTTCTTGGACTGTTCAAATGAAACCCCCTGCTCCTCTCCCCACTGCCACTGTGTCTCCTTGCGCAGTAGTTTGTGAAGAGGTGCTAACACAGTTGACAAGTTTGGTAAAAACCTGTTATAATAGTTCAGCAGTCCCAGGTAAGCTTTTAACTCAGCCACATTTGTAGGAGCAGGGGCGTCCTGCAGTGCTTGTACCTTCTCCTTGAGTAGATGGAGCCCGGTGGCGTCCACTCTGTGTCCCAGGAACACTGCCTCATTCCCCAGGAAAGTGCACTTACTCCTCTTGAGCCAAAACCCTGCCCTCTCCAATCTCTGTAGTACCTCTCTCAGAGTGCTCAGATGCTCCTGGTTGGTTCTTCCCGTCACCAGAATGTCATCCAGATAGATGGAAACATGTGGAATCCCTTGCAGTACACCTTCGATTGTCCTCTGGAAGATAGCTGGACTAGATGAGACACCAAACGGTAAGCGGTTATATGTAAACAAGCCCTTGTGTGTATTTATGATGACATACTTCTTTGATTCGTCATCCAGTGTAATCTGCAAGTAGGCATGACTCATATCCAACTTTGTGAATTCCTTTCCTCCAGCCAGGTTTGCAAAGAGATCCTCTGTTTTGGGAATAGGATACTGCTCTAGTTTGGACACCCGATTGACAGTCAATTTATCGTCTCCAGAGTCTTACCGAATTGTCCGGTTTTAACACAGGTACTATGGGAGCTGCCCATTCCGAACATTTCACCTGCTCCAGTATGTTCTCTCTCAATAGACGGTCATGCTCAGCCTCTACCTTTGGCTTCATGGCATAAGGCACAGGTCGTTGTTTAAAAAACCTTGGCGGTGCCTTCTTGTCTACATAAATCTTAGCTGGGGGGCCATTAAATGTGCCAAGTTCCTCCTTGAACACACTCTCATGTTCACTCAACACTTCTTGCAAAGTCAACTGTTTGCCCGCATCTATTTGATGTACTGCTCCCCAGTCTAATTTAAGTTCTTTTATCCAGCCCCGACCTAACAAGTTTGGTCCAGTACCCGATACTATAACTACAGGTAGCTGTTCCACTGTGTCCCTGTGTTGCACAGTTACCTTAGCTGTACCTAATGTCGCTACTCGTGCACCTGTATATGTTTTATGATGCAGGGAGCAAGGCTTTAACTCTGGAACTTTTGCACAGTTCCACAATTTTGAGTACTCTGCCTTGTTCATTATGGTCACACCGCACCCTGTATCCACCTCAAAGTTCACCTTAGAGCCATTTACTGTCAGTTGCAATGTGATAGGAGCCACTTTTGGAATGTTCTCTAACATGCTATACATTATGAACATGTCCTCTTCTTCCTCAGCTTCCCCGCTGATGTGGTGTGCTCCATGTTTTTTCACTTCTCTCCCTTGGTTTTGCTGTCCTCCCCCTTTTGGTTTGGATTCCTCCACAGGTGATTTCGCTCTGCAAGCTCATTTTATGTGTCCTTGTTTCCCACACTTGTAGCACTTTTCCTCCAGAAACCGGCATTCACTCACCAGGTGATCGCCCTTGCATCTATAACGTGCCTTCACATGCTCACGTTGTGGTTCCTGACGCATGTTCAACTTGTGCACAACAACCTGACCTGCAACTTGCGTAGCATTAGCTCTGTCTGAACCCTGTATTTCTTTTACATCTCGGTTCGCTGTCTCTATGGCTTGAGCAAGTTCCAATGCTTTTTCATAAGTAAGCCCAGTCTCGGATAATAATCTACGCTGCATTTGGTCGTCCATAATTCCGCAAACTAGCCTATCTCGCAGCATTTCCTTCAGGTTGTTCCCATAATTGCAATCTTGTGCTAATTTACACAACACCGCTACATAGTCCATTACGCTCTCTTCCTCTTTCCTGTTGCTTGAATTAATCTTGAACCACTGTACAATCTCACTAGGCTTAGGGTTGAAATGTTCTTTTAGCAAAGCCGCTAATTCAACAAATGATTTGTCTCCAGGCTTTTCAGGACTGAGCAGATTCTTCATCAAACTGTAGGGTTTGGCTTCCCACTGAACTAAGCAGAATGGCTTTCCTTTTTCTGGCATCATTTATTTCATTTGCTTCGAAAAAATAACCCAACACTTCACAGTATTCCTCCCAGGTTTGTGCTTGACTATCAAAAGCGGAAACCGTTCCTACCGTGGCAGCCATGCACTCTTCCAGCTGGTAGCTAACCGTAGCTCGTAATTTTGTTGTTCAAACCTCCCAGCAGACTTCTCTTCTTTATGCAGGGTCCTTTAGTTGCCTCGTCGCCAAATGTGATAAATCCATGTAGTGAGACAAGGACTCGAAGAGGCGATATTGTAGAATTAGCACGAGTACTTTATTAACAAACAGAGTAACAAACATCATGCCTGCATCCTGGCATTTCACCTTTGCTGACCTTGACAGGAAGCAAACCTCCGACCTTAACAGCAGCATTGGCTACAGCACCATCTGGTGGATAACATTAATCATAACATCCCAGATTATTATATCTGCAATTCATTAATCTGGGCATGAACAGAGAGCTGTGCTAATCCTTAACATCATCATGAACAGAGAGCTGTGCCAATCCTTAATCAGGACATGAACAGAGAGCTGTGCCAATCCTTAACATTGTCATAAACAGGGAGCTGTGCCAATCCTTAACTTGGACATGAACAGAGAGCTTTGCCAATCCTTAATCTGGTCATGAACAGGGAGCTGTGCCAATCCTTAACATGGACATGAACAGAGAGCTGTGCCAATCCTTAACTTGGATGTGAACAGGGAGCTGTGCCAATCCTTAATATGGACATGAACAGAGAGCTGTGCCAATCCTTAACTTGGATGTGAACAGGGAGCTGTGCCATTCCTTAACATTGTCATGAACAGAGAGCTGCACCAATCCTTAACATGGAGATGAATGGAGCGCTGTGCCAATCCTGAACCTGGACATGAACAGAGAGCTGTGCAAGTCCTTAACATGGAGATGAGGAGAGAGTTGTGCCAATCCATAATCTGAACATGAACAGAGAGCTGTGCCAATCCTTAACATGGAGATGAATGGAGCGCTGTGCCAATCCTGAACCTGGACATGAACAGAGAGCTGTGCCAATCCTTAATCTGGACATGAACAGAGAGCTGTGCCAATCCTTAATCTGAACATGAACAGAGAGCTGTGTCAATCCTTAACCTGGACATGAACAGAGAGCTGTGCCAGTCCTTAACATGGAGATGAAGAGAGAGTTGTGCCAATCCTTAATCTGAACATGAACAGAGAGCTGTGCCAATCCTTAACATGGAGATGAATGGAGCGCTGTGCCAATCCTGAACCTGGACATGAAAAGAGAGCTGTGCCAATCCTTAAAATGGACATTAACAGAGAGCTGTGCCAGTCCTTAACATGGAGATCAACAGAGAGCTGTGACAATCCTGAACCTGGACATGAACAGAGAGCTGTGCCAATCCTTAACATGGACATGACCAGAGAGCTGTGCCAATTCTTAACATGGAGATGAACAGAGAGCTGTGCCATTCCTTAACCTGGACATGAACTGAGAGCTGTGTCAATCCTGAACATGGACATGAACACAGAGCTGTGCCAATCCTTAAACTGGACATGAACAGAGAGCTGTGCCAATCCTTAACTTGGATGTGAACAGGGAGCTGTGCCAATCCTTAACCTGGACATGAACAGAGAGCTGTGTCAGTCCTTAACATGGACATGAACAGAGAGCTGTGCCAATCCTTAACCTGGACATGAACTGAGAGCTGTGTCAATCCTGAACATGGACATGAACACAGAGCTGTGCCAATCCTTAAACTGGACATGAACAGAGAGCTGTGCCAATCCTTAACTTGGATGTGAACAGGGAGCTGTGCCAATCCTTAACATGGACATGAACAGAGAGCTGTGTCAGTCCTTAACATGGACATGAACAGAGAGCTGTGCCAATCCTTAACATGGACGTGAACAGAGAGCTGTGCCAGTCCTTAACATGGACATGAACAGAGAGCTGTGCCAATCCTTAACATGGACATGAACAGAGAGCTGTGCCAATCCTTAATCTGGGCATGAACAGAGAGCTGTGCCAATCCTTAACATGGACATGAACAGGGAGCTGTGCCAATCCTTAACATGGACATGAACAGGGAGCTGTGCAAATCCTTAACATGGACATGAACAGGGAGCTGTGCCAATCCTTAACATAGACATGAACAGGGAGCTGTGCCGATCCTTAACATGTACATGAACAGAGAGCTGTGCCAATCCTTAACATGGACGTGAACAGAGAGCTGTGCCAATCCTTAACATGGAGATGAATGGAGCGCTGTGCCAATCCTGAACCTGGACATGAACAGAGAGCTGTGCCAATCCTTAATCTGAACATGAACAGAGAGTTGTGCCAATCCTTAATCTGGACATGAACAGAGAGCTGTGTCAATCCTTAACCTGGACATGAACAGAGAGCTGTGCCAGTCCTTAACATGGAGATGAAGAGAGAGTTGTGCCAAGCCTTAATCTGAACATGAACAGAGAGCTGTGCCAATCCTTAACATGGAGATGAATGGAGCGCTGTGCCAATCCTGAACCTGGACATGAACAGAGAGCTGTGCCAATCCTTAAAATGGACATGAACAGAGAGCTGTGCCAGTCCTTAACATGGAGATCAACAGAGAACTGTGTCAATCCTGAACCTGGACATGAACAGAGAGCTGTGCCAATCCTTAACATGGACATGAACAGAGAGCTGTGCCAATTCTCAACATGGAGATGAACAGAGAGCTGTGCCATTCCTTAACCTGGACATGAACTGAGAGCTGTGTCAGTCCTGAACATGGACATGAACAGAGAGCTGTGCCAATCCTTAACCTGGACATGAACTGAGAGCTGTGCCGATCCTGAACATGGACATGAACACAGAGCTGTGCCAATCCTTAAACTGGACATGAACAGAGAGCTGTGCCAATCCTCAACTTGGATGTGAACAGGGAGCTGTGCCATTCCTTAACCTGGACATGAACTGAGAGCTGTGCCAATCCTTAACCTGGACATGAACTGAGAGCTGTGCCGATCCTGAACATGGACATGAACACAGAGCTGTGCCAATCCTTAAACTGGACATGAACAGAGAGCTGTGCCAATCCTCAACTTGGATGTGAACAGGGAGCTGTGCCATTCCTTAACCTGGACATGAACTGAGAGCTGTGTCAATCCTGAACATGGACATGAACACAGAGCTGTGCCAATCCTTAAACTGGACATGAACAGAGAGCTGTGCCAATCCTTAACTTGGATGTGAACAGGGAGCTGTGTCAATCCTTAACCTGGACATGAACAGAGAGCTGTGTCAGTCCTTAACATGGACATGAACAGAGAGCTGTGCCAATCCTTAATCAGGACATGAACAGAGAGCTGTGCCATCCTTAACATGGACATGAACAGAGAGCTGTGCCAATCCTTAACATGGACATGAACAGAGAGCTGTGCCAATCCTTAATCTGGGCATGAACAGAGAGCTGTGCCAATCCTTAACATGGACATGAACAGGGAGCTGTGCCAATCCTTAACATGGACATGAACAGGGAGCTGTGCCAATCCTTAACATGGACATGAACAGGGAGCTGTGCCAATCCTTAACAGAGACATGAACAGCGAGCTGTGCCGATCCTTAACATGGACATGAACAGAGAGCTGTGCCAATCCTTAACATGGACGTGAACAGAGAGCTGTGCCAATCCTTAACATTGTCATGAACAGGGAGCTGTGCCAATCCTGAATCTGGGCATGAACAGAGAGCTGTGCCAATCCCGAATCTGGGCATGAACAGGGAGCTGTGCCAATCCTGAATCTGGGCATGAACAGAGAGCTGTGCCAATCCTGAATCTGGGCATGAACAGAGAGCTGTGCCAATCCCGAATCTGGGCATGAACAGAGAGCTGTGCCAATCCTTAACATTGTCATGAACAGGGAGCTGTGCCAATCCTGAATCTGGGCATGAACAGAGAGCTGTGCCAATCCTTAACATTGTCATGAAGAGAGCTTTGTGCCAATCCTTAACATTGTCATGAACAGAGAGCTGTGCCAATCCTAAACATGGACATGAACAGAGAGCTGTGCCAATCCTTAACATGGACATGAACAGAGAGCTGTGCCAATCCTTAACATTGTCATGAACAGAGAGCTGTGCCAAACCTTAACATGGACATGAACAGAGAGCTGTGCCCAACCTTAACATGGACATGAACAGGGAGTTGTGCCAATCCTGAACATGGACAGGAACAGAGAGCTGAGCCAATCCTTAACATTGTCATGAACAGAGAGCTGTGCCAATCCTTAACATTGTCATGAACAGAGAGCTGTGCCAAACCTTAATATGGACATGAACAGAGAGCTGTGCCAATCCTTACCATTGTCATGAACAGAGAGCTGTGCCAAACCTTAACATGGACATGAACAGAGAGCTGTGCCAAACCTTAACATGGACATGAACAGGGAGCTGTGCCAATCGTGAACATGGACATGAACAGAGAGCTGTGCCAATCCTTAACTTGGATGTGAACAGGGACCTGTGCCAATCCTTAATATGGACATGAACAGAGAGCTGTGCCAATCCTTAACTTGGATGTGAACAGGGAGCTGTGCCATTCCTTAACATTGTCATGAACAGAGAGCGGCACCAATCCTTAACATGGAGATGAATGGAGCGCTGTGCCAATCCTGAACCTGGACATGAACAGAGAGCTGTGCCAATCCTTAACATGAACATGAACAGAGAGCTGTGCCAGTCCTTAACATGGAGATGAAGAGAGAGTTGTGCCAATCCTTAATCTGAACATGAACAGAGAGCTGTGCCAATCCTTAACATGGAGATGAATGGAGCGCTGTGCCAATCCTGAACCTGGACATGAACAGAGAGCTGTGCCAATCCTTAATCTGGACATGAACAGAGAGTTGTGCCAATCCTTCATCTGGACATGAACAGAGAGCTGTGTCAATCCTTAACCTGGACATGAACAGAGAGCTGTGCCAGTCCTTAACATGGAGATGAAGAGAGAGTTGTGCCAATCCTTAATCTGAACATGAACAGAGAGCTGTGCCAATCCTTAACATGGAGATGAATGGAGCGCTGTGCCAATCCTGAACCTGGACATGAACAGAGAGCTGTGCCAATCCTTAAAATGGACATGAACAGAGAGCTGTGCCAGTCCTTAACATGGAGATCAACAGAGAGCTGTGTCAATCCTGAACCTGGACATGAACAGAGAGCTGTGCCAATCCTTAACATGGACATGAACAGAGAGCTGTGCCAATTCTTAACATGGAGATGAACAGAGAGCTGTGCCATTCCTTAACCTGGACATGAACTGAGAGCTGTGTCAATCCTGAACATGGACATGAACACAGAGCTGTGCCAATCCTTAACATGGACATGAACAGAGAGCTGTGCCAGTCCTTATTCTGGACATGAACAGAGAGCTGTGCCAATCCTTAACATGGACATGAACAGGGAGCTGTGCCAATCCTTAACATGGACATGAACTGAGAGCTGTGTCAACCCTTAACATGGACATGAACAGAGAGCTGTGCCAATCCTTAACATGGACATGAACAGAGAGCTGTGCCAATCCTTAATCTGGGCATGAACAGAGAGCTGTGCCAATCCTTAACATGGACATGAACAGGGAGCTGTGCCAATCCTTAACATGGACATGAACAGGGAGCTGTGCCAATCCTTAACATGGACATGAACAGGGAGCTGTGCCAATCCTTAACATAGACATGAACAGGGAGCTGTGCCAATCCTGAATCTGGGCATGAACAGAGAGCTGTGCCAATCCCGAATCTGGGCATGAACAGGGAGCTGTGCCAATCCTGAATCTGGGCATGAACAGAGAGCTGTGCCAATCCTGAATCTGGGCATGAACAGAGAGCTGTGCCAATCCCGAATCTGGGCATGAACAGAGAGCTGTGCCAATCCTTAACATTGTCATGAACAGGGAGCTGTGCCAATCCTGAATCTGGGCATGAACAGAGAGCTGTGCCAATCCTTAACATTGTCATGAAGAGAGCTGTGCCAATCCTTAACATTGTCATGAACAGAGAGCTGTGCCAATCCTGAACATGGACATGAACAGAGAGCTGTGCCAATCCTTAACATGGACATGAACAGAGAGCTGTGCCAATCCTTAACATTGTCATGAACAGAGAGCTGTGCCAATCCTGAACATGGACATGAACAGAGAGCTGTGCCAATCCTTAACATTGTCATGAACAGAGAGCTGTGCCAATCCTTACCATTGTCATGAACAGAGAGCTGTGCCAAACCTTAACATGGACATGAACAGAGAGCTGTGCCAAACCTTAACATGGACATGAACAGGGAGCTGTGCCAATCGTGAACATGGACATGAACATAGAGCTGTGCCAATCCTTAACATGGACATGAACAGAGAGCTGTGCCAATCCTTAACATTGTCATGAGCAGAAAGCTGTGCCAATCCTTAACATTGTCATGGACAGAGAGCTGTGCCAATCGTGAACATGGACATGAACAGAGAGCTGTGCCAATCCTTAACATGGACATGAACAGAGAGCTGTGCTCATCCTAAACATTGTCATGAACAGAGAGCTGTGCCAATCCTTAACATGGACATGAACAGAGAGCTGTGCCTTAACTTAACATGGACATGAACAGGGAGCTGTGCCAATCCTGAACATGGACATGAACACAGAGCTGTGCCAATCCTTAACCTGGACATGAACAGAGAGCTGTGTCAGTCCTTAACATGGACGTGAACAGAGAGCTGTGCCAATCCTTAATCAGGACATGAACAGAGAGCTGTGCCATCCTTAACATGGACATGAACAGAGAGCAGTGCCAATCCTTAACATGGACATGAACAGAGAGCTGTGCCAATCCTTAATCTGGGCATGAACAGAGAGCTGTGCCAATCCTTAACATGGACATGAACGGGGAGCTGTGCCAATCCTTAACATGGACATGAACAGGGAGCTGTGCCAATCCTTAACATGGACATGAACAGGGAGCTGTGCCAATCCTTAACATAGACATGAACAGGGAGCTGTGCCGATCCTTAACATGGACATGAACAGAGAGCTGCGCCAATCATTAACATGGACGTGAACAGAGAGCTGTGCCAATCCTTAACATGGAGATGAATGGAGTGCTGTGCCAATCCTGAACCTGGACATGAACAGAGAGCTGTGCCAATCCTTAATCTGGACATGAACAGAGAGTTGTGCCAATCCTTAATCTGGACATGAACAGAGAGCTGTGTCAATCCTTAACCTGGACATGAACAGAGAGCTGTGCCAGTCCTTAACATGGAGATGAAGAGAGAGTTGTGCCAAGCCTTAATCTGAACATGAACAGAGAGCTGTTCCAATCCTTAACATGGTGATGAATGGAGTGCTGTGCCAATCCTTAACATGGAGATCAACAGAGAGCTGTGTCAATCCTGAACCTGGACATGAACAGAGAGCTGTGCCAATCCTTAACATGGACATGAACAGAGAGCTGTGCCAATTCTTAACATGGAGATGAACAGAGAGCTGTGCCATTCCTTAACCTGGACATGAACTGAGAGCTGTGTCAATCCTGAACATGGACATGAACACAGAGCTGTGCCAATCCTTAAAATGGACATGAACAGAGAGCTGTGCCAGTCCTTAACATGGAGATCAACAGAGAGCTGTGTCAATCCTGAACCTGGACATGAACAGAGAGCTGTGCCAATCCTTAACATGGACATGAACAGAGAGCTGTGCCAATTCTTAACATGGAGATGAACAGAGAGCTGTGCCATTCCTTAACCTGGACATGAACTGAGAGCTGTGTCAATCCTGAACATGGACATGACCACAGAGCTGTGCCAATCCATAAACTGGACATGAACAGAGAGCTGTGCCAATCCTTAACCTGGATGTGAACAGGGAGCTGCGCCAATCCTTAACCTGGACATGAACAGAGAGCTGTGTCAGTCCTTAACATGGACATGAACAGAGAGCTGTGCCAAACCTTAACCTGGACATGAACTGAGAGCTGTGTCAATCCTGAACATGGACATGAACACAGAGCTGTGCCAATCCTTAAACTGGACATGAACAGAGAGCTGTGCCAATCCTTAACTTGGATGTGAACAGGGAGCTGTGCCATTCCTTAACCTGGACATGAACTGAGAGCTGTATCAATCCTGAACATGGACATGAATACAGAGCTGTGCCAATCCTTAAACTGGACATGAACAGGGAGCTGTGCCAATCCTTAACTTGGATGTGAACAGGGAGCTGTGCCAATCCTTAACCTGGACATCAACAGAGAGCTGTGTCAGTCCTTAACATGGACATGAACAGAGAGCTGTGCCAATCCTTAATCAGGACATGAACAGAGAGCTGTGCCATCCTTAACATGGACATGAACAGAGAGCTGTGCCAATCCTTAACATGGGCATGAACAGAGAGCTGTGCCAATCCTTAATCTGGGCATGAACAGAGAGCTGTGCCAATCCTTAACATGGACATGAACAGGGAGCTGTGCCAATCCTTAACATGGTCATGAACAGGGAGCTGTGCCAATCCTTAACATGGACATGAACAGGGAGCTGTGCCAATCCTTAACATAGACATGAACAGGGAGCTGTGCCGATCCTTAACATGGACATGAACAGAGAGCTGTGCCAATCCTTAACATGGACATGAACAGAGAGCTGTGCCAATCCTTAACATTGTCATGATCAGGGAGCTGTGCCAATCCTGAATCTGGGCATGAACAGAGAGCTGTGCCAATCCCGAATCTGGGCATGAACAGGGAGCTGTGCCAATCCTGAAGCTGGGCATGAACAGAGAGCTGTGCCAATCCTGAATCTGGGCATGAACAGAGAGCTGTGCCAATCCCGAATCTGGGCATGAACAGAGAGCTGTGCCAATCCTTAACATTGTCATGAACAGGGAGCTGTGCCAATCCTGAATCTGGGCATGAACAGAGAGCTGTGCCAATCCTTGACATTGTCATGAAGAGAGCTGTGGCAATCCTTAACATTGTCATGAACAGAGAGCTGTGCCAATCCTGAACATGGACATGAACAGAGAGCTGTGCCAATCCTTAACCTGGACATGAACTGAGAGCTGTGTCAAACCTGAACATGGACATGAACAGAGAGCTGTGCCAATTCTTAACATGGAGATGAACAGAGAGCTGTGCCATTCCTTAACCTGGACATGAACTGAGAGCTGTGTCAATCCTGAACATGGACATGAACACAGAGCTGTGCCAATCCTTAAACTGGATATGAACAGAGAGCTGTGCCAATCCTTAACTTGGATGTGAACAGGGAGCTGTGCCAATCCTTAACCTGGACATGAACAGAGAGCTGTGTCAATCCTGAACATGGACATGAACACAGAGCTGTGCCAATCCTTAAACTGGACATGAACAGAGCTGTGCCAATCCTGAACATGGACATGAACAGAGAGCTGTGCCAATCCTTAACATGGACATGAACAGAGAGCTGTGCCAAACCTTAACATGGACATGAACAGGGAGCTGTGCCAATCGTGAACATGGACATGAACAGAGAGCTGTGCCAATCCTTAACTTGGATGTGAACAGGGAGCTGTGCCAATCCTTAATATGGACATGAACAGAGAGCTGTGCCAATCCTTAACTTGGATGTGAACAGGGAGCTGTGCCATTCCTTAACATTGTCATGAACAGAGAGCTGCACCAATCCTTAACATGGAGATGAATGGAGCGCTGTGCCAATCCTGAACCTGGACATGAACAGAGAGCTGTGCCAATCCTTAACAGGAACATGAACAGAGAGCTGTGCCAGTCCTTAACATGGAGATGAAGAGAGAGTTGTGCCAATCCTTAATCTGAACATGAACAGAGAGCTGTGCCAATCCTTAACATGGAGATGAATGGAGCGCTGTGCCAATCCTGAACCTGGACATGAACAGAGAGCTGTGCCAATCCTTAATCTGGACATGAACAGAGAGTTGTGCCAATTCTTAATCTGGACATGAACAGAGAGCTGTGTCAATCCTTAACCTGGACATGAACAGAGAGCTGTGCCAGTCCTTAACATGGAGATGAAGAGAGAGTTGTGCCAATCCTTAATCTGAACATGAACAGAGAGCTGTGCCAATCCTTAACATGGAGATGAATGGAGCGCTGTGCCAATCCTGAACCTGGACATGAACAGAGAGCTGTGCCAATCCTTAAAATGGACATGAACAGAGAGCTGTGCCAGTCCTTAACATGGAGATCAACAGAGAGCTGTGTCAATCCTTAACCTGGACATGAACAGAGAGCTGTGCCAATCCTTAACATGGACATGAACAGAGCGCTGTGCCAATTCTTAACATTGAGATGAACAGAGAGCTGTGCCATTCCTTAACCTGGACATGAACTGAGAGCTGTGTCAATCCTGAACATGGACATGAACACAGAGCTGTGCCAATCCTTAACATGGACATGAACAGAGAGCTGTGCCCATCCTTAACATGGACATGAACTGAGAGCTGTGTCAATCCTTAACATGGACATGAACAGAGAGCTGTGCCAATCCTTAACATGGACATGAACAGAGAGCTGTGCCAATCCTTAATCTGGGCATGAACAGAGAGCTGTGCCAATCCTTAACATGGACATGAGCAGTGAGCTGTGCCAATCCTTAACATGGACATGAACAGGGAGCTGTGCCAATCCTTAACATGGACATGAACAGGGAGCTGTGTCAATCCTTAACATAGACATGAACAGGGAGCTGTGCCAATCCTGTATCTGGGCATGAACAGAGAGCTGTGCCAATCCCGAATCTGGGCATGAACAGGGAGCTGTGCCAATCCTGAATCTGGGCATGAACAGAGAGCTGTGCCAATCCTGAATCTGGGCATGAACAGAGAGCTGTGCCAATCCCGAATCTGGGCATGAACAGAGAGCTGTGCCAATCCTTAACATTGTCATGAAGAGAGCTGTGCCAATCCTTAACATTGTCATGAACAGAGAGCTGTGCCAATCCTGAACATGGACATGAACAGAGAGCTGTGCCAATCCTTAACTTGGATGTGAACAGGGAGCTGTGCCAATCCTTAACCTGGACATGAACAGAGAGCTGTGTCAATCCTGAACATGGACATGAACAAAGAGCTGTGCCAATCCTTAAACTGGACATGAAGAGAGAGCTGTGCCAATCCTGAACATGGACATGAACAGAGAGCTGTGCCAATCCTTAACATGGACATGAACAGAGAGCTGTGCCAAACCTTAACATGGACATGAACAGGGAGCTGTGCCAATCGTGAACATGGACATGAACAGAGAGCTGTGCCAATCCTTAACTTGGATGTGAACAGGGAGCTGTGCCAATCCTTAATATGGACATGAACAGAGAGCTGTGCCAATCCTTAACTTGGATGTGAACAGGGAGCTGTGCCATTCCTTAACATTGTCATGAACAGAGAGCTGCACCAATCCTTAACATGGAGATGAATGGAGCGCTGTGCCAATCCTGATCCTGGACATGAACAGAGAGCTGTGCCAATCCTTAACAGGAACATGAACAGAGAGCTGTGCCAGTCCTTAACATGGAGATGAAGAGAGAGTTGTGCCAATCCTTAATCTGAACATGAACAGAGAGCTGTGCCAATCCTTAACATGGAGATGAATGGAGCGCTGTGCCAATCCTGAACCTGGACATGAACAGAGAGCTGTGCCAATCCTTAATCTGGACATGAACAGAGAGTTGTGCCAATTCTTAATCTGGACATGAACAGAGAGCTGTGTCAATCCTTAACCTGGACATGAACAGAGAGCTGTGCCAGTCCTTAACATGGAGATGAAGAGAGAGTTGTGCCAATCCTTAATCTGAACATGAACAGAGAGCTGTGCCAATCCTTAACATGGAGATGAATGGAGCGCTGTGCCAATCCTGAACCTGGACATGAACAGAGAGCTGTGCCAATCCTTAAAATGGACATAAACAGAGAGCTGTGCCAGTCCTTAACATGGAGATCAACAGAGAGCTGTGTCAATCCTTAACCTGGACATGAACAGAGAGCTGTGCCAATCCTTAACATGGACATGAACAGAGCGCTGTGCCAATTCTTAACATGGAGATGAACAGAGAGCTGTGCCATTCCTTAACCTGGACATGAACTGAGAGCTGTGTCAATCCTGAACATGGACATGAACACAGAGCTGTGCCAATCCTTAACATGGACATGAACAGAGAGCTGTGCCAATCCTTAACATGGACATGAACTGAGAGCTGTGTCAATCCTTAACATGGACATGAACAGAGAGCTGTGCCAATCCTTAACATGGACATGAACAGTGAGCTGTGCCAATCCTTAACATGGACATGAACAGTGAGCTGTGCCAATCCTTAACATGGACATGAACAGGGAGCTGTGCCAATCCTTAACATGGACATGAACAGGGAGCTGTGTCAATCCTTAACATAGACATGAACAGGGAGCTGTGCCAATCCTGTATCTGGGCATGAACAGAGAGCTGTGCCAATCCCGAATCTGGGCATGAACAGGGAGCTGTGCCAATCCTGAATCTGGGCATGAACAGAGAGCTGTGCCAATCCTGAATCTGGGCATGAACAGAGAGCTGTGCCAATCCCGAATCTGGGCATGAACAGAGAGCTGTGCCAATCCTTAACATTGTCATGAACAGGGAGCTGTGCCAATCCTGAATCTGGGCATGAACAGAGAGCTGTGCAAATCCTTAACATTGTCATGAAGAGAGCTGTGCCAATCCTTAACATTGTCATGAACAGAGAGCTGTGCCAATCCTGAACATGGACATGAACAGAGAGTTGTGCCAATCCTTAACATGGACATGAACAGAGAGCTGTGCCAATCCTTAACATTGTCATGAACAGAGAGCTGTGCCAAACCTTAACATGGACATGAACAGAGAGCTGTGCCCAACCTTAACATGGACATGAACAGGGAGCTGTGCCAATCCTGAACATGGACATGAAGAGAGAGCTGTGCCAATCCTTAACATTGTCATGAACAGAGAGCCGTACCAATCCTTAACATTGTCATGAACAGAGAGCTGTGCCAAACCTTAGCATGGACATGAACAGAGAGCTGTGCCAATCCTTACCATTGTCATGAACAGAGAGCTTTGCCAAACCTTAACATGGACATGAACAGAGAGCTGTGCCAAACCTTAACATGGACATGAACAGAGAGCTGTGCCAATCCTTTCCATTGTCATGAACAGAGAGCTGTGCCAAACCTTAACATGGACATGAACAGAGAGCTGTGCCAAACCTTAACATGGACATGAACAGGGAGCTGTGCCAAACCTTAACATGGACATGAACAGGGAGCTGTGCCAATCCTGAACATGGACATGAACAGAGAGCTGTGCCAATCCTTAACATGGACATGAACAGAGAGCTGTGCCAATCCTTAACATTGTCATGGACAGAGAGCTGTGCCAATCGTGAACATGGACATGAACAGAGAGCTGTGCCAATCCTTAACATGGACATGAACAGAGAGCTGTGCCAATCCTTAACATTGTCATGGACAGAGAGCTGTGCCAATCGTGAACATGGACATGAAAAGCGAGCTGTGCCAAACCTTAACATGGACATGAACAGGGAGCTGTGCCAATCCTGAACATGGACATGAACAGAGAGCTGTGCCAATCCTTAACATGGACATGAACAGAGAGCTGTGCCAATCCTTAACATTGTCATGGACAGAGAGCTGTGCCAATCCTTAACATGGACATGAACAGAGAGCTGTGCCTTACGTTAACATGGACATGAACAGGGAGCTGTGCCAATCCTGAACATGGACATCAACAGAGCGCTGTGCCAATTCTTAACATGGAGATGAACAGAGAGCTGTGCCATTCCTTAACCTGGACATGAATTGAGAGCTGTGTCAATCCTGAACATGGACATGAACACAGGGCTGTGCCAATCCTTAACATGGACATGAACAGAGAGCTGTGCCAATCCTTAACATGGACATGAACTGAGAGCTGTGTCAATCCTTAACATGGACATGAACAGAGAGCTGTGCCAATCCTTAACATGGACATGAACAGAGAGCTGTGCCAATCCTTAATCTGGGCATGAACAGAGAGCTGTGCCAATCCTTAACATGGACATGAACAGTGAGCTGTGCCAATCCTTAACATGAACATGAACAGGGAGCTGTGCCAATCCTTAACATGGACATGAACAGGGAGCTGTGTCAATCCTTAACATAGACATGAACAGGGAGCTGTGCCAATCCTGTATCTGGGCATGAACAGAGAGCTGTGCCAATGCCGAATCTGGGCATGAACAGGGAGCTGTGCCAATCCTGAATCTGGGCATGAACAGAGAGCTGTGCCAATCCTGAATCTGGGCATGAACAGAGAGCTGTGCCAATCCCGAATCTGGGCATGAACAGAGAGCTGTGCCAATCCTTAACATTGTCATGAACAGGGAGCTGTGCCAATCCTGAATCTGGGCATGAACAGAGAGCTGTGCCAATCCTTAACATTGTCATGAAGAGAGCTGTGCCAATCCTTAACATTGTCATGAACAGAGAGCTGTGCCAATCCTGAACATGGACATGAACAGAGAGCTGTGCCAATCCTTAACATGGACATGAACAGAGAGCTGTGCCAATCCTTAACATTGTCATGAACAGAGAGCTGTGCCAAACCTTAACATGGACATGAACAGAGAGCTGTGCCCAACCTTAACATGGACATGAACAGGGAGCTGTGCCAATCCTGAACATGGACATGAAGAGAGAGCTGTGCCAATCCTTAACATTGTCATGAACAGAGAGCTGTCCCAATCCTTAACATTGTCATGAACAGAGAGCTGTGCCAAACCTTAGCATGGACATGAACAGAGAGCTGTGCCAATCCTTACCATTGTCATGAACAGGGAGCTTTGCCAAACCTTAACATGGACATGAACAGAGAGCTGTGCCAAACCTTAACATGGACATGAACAGAGAGCTGTGCCAATCCTTACCATTGTCATGAACAGAGAGCTGTGCCAAACCTTAACATGGACATGAACAGAGAGCTGTGCCAAACCTTAACATGGACATGAACAGGGAGCTGTGCCAAACCTTAACATGGACATGAACAGGGAGCTGTGCCAATCCTGAACATGGACATGAACAGAGAGCTGTGCCAATCCTTAACATGGACATGAACAGAGAGCTGTGCCAATCCTTAACATTGTCATGGACAGAGAGCTGTGCCAATCGTGAACATGGACATGAACAGAGAGCTGTGCCAATCCTTAACATGGACATGAACAGAGAGCTGTGCCAATCCTTAACATTGTCATGGACAGAGAGCTGTGCCAATCGTGAACATGGACATGAACAGCGAGCTGTGCCAAACCTTAACATGGACATGAACAGGGAGCTGTGCCAATCCTGAACATGGACATGAACAGAGAGCTGTGCCAATCCTTAACATGGACATGAACAGAGAGCTGTGCCAATCCTTAACATTGTCATGGACAGAGAGCTGTGCCAATCCTTAACATGGACATGAACAGAGAGCTGTGCCTTACGTTAACATGGACATGAACAGGGAGCTGTGCCAATCCTGAACATGGACATGAACAGGGAGCTGTGCCAATCCTGAACATGGACATGAACAGGGAGCTGTGCCAATCCTAATCTTGGACATGAACAGGGAGCTGTGCCAATCCTTAACTTGGACATGAACAGGGAGCTGTGCCAATCCTGAATCTGGGCATGAACAGAGAGCTGTGCCAATCCTTAACAAGGACATGAACAGAGAGCTGTGCCAATTCTTAACATGGAGATGAACAGAGAGCTGTGCCATTCCTTAACCTGGACATGAACTGAGAGCTGTGCCAATCCTTAACATTGTCATGGACAGAGAGCTGTGCCAATCCTTAACATGGACATGAACAGAGAGCTGTGCCTTACGTTAACATGGACATGAACAGGGAGCTGTGCCAATCCTGAACATGGACATGAACAGAGCGCTGTGCCAATTCTTAACATGGAGATGAACAGAGAGCTGTGCCATTCCTTAACCTGGACATGAACTGAGAGCTGTGTCAATCCTGAACATGGACATGAACACAGGGCTGTGCCAATCCTTAACATGGACATGAACAGAGAGCTGTGCCAATCCTTAACATGGACATGAACTGAGAGCTGTGTCAATCCTTAACATGGACATGAACAGAGAGCTGTGCCAATCCTTAACATGGACATGAACAGAGAGCTGTGCCAATCCTTAATCTGGGCATGAACAGAGAGCTGTGCCAATCCTTAACATGGACATGAACAGTGAGCTGTGCCAATCCTTAACATGAACATGAACAGGGAGCTGTGCCAATCCTTAACATGGACATGAACAGGGAGCTGTGTCAATCCTTAACATAGACATGAACAGGGAGCTGTGCCAATCCTGTATCTGGGCATGAACAGAGAGCTGTGCCAATGCCGAATCTGGGCATGAACAGGGAGCTGTGCCAATCCTGAATCTGGGCATGAACAGAGAGCTGTGCCAATCCTGAATCTGGGCATGAACAGAGAGCTGTGCCAATCCCGAATCTGGGCATGAACAGAGAGCTGTGCCAATCCTTAACATTGTCATGAACAGGGAGCTGTGCCAATCCTGAATCTGGGCATGAACAGAGAGCTGTGCCAATCCTTAACATTGTCATGAAGAGAGCTGTGCCAATCCTTAACATTGTCATGAACAGAGAGCTGTGCCAATCCTGAACATGGACATGAACAGAGAGCTGTGCCAATCCTTAACATGGACATGAACAGAGAGCTGTGCCAATCCTTAACATTGTCATGAACAGAGAGCTGTGCCAAACCTTAACATGGACATGAACAGAGAGCTGTGCCCAACCTTAACATGGACATGAACAGGGAGCTGTGCCAATCCTGAACATGGACATGAAGAGAGAGCTGTGCCAATCCTTAACATTGTCATGAACAGAGAGCTGTCCCAATCCTTAACATTGTCATGAACAGAGAGCTGTGCCAAACCTTAGCATGGACATGAACAGAGAGCTGTGCCAATCCTTACCATTGTCATGAACAGAGAGCTTTGCCAAACCTTAACATGGACATGAACAGAGAGCTGTGCCAAACCTTAACATGGACATGAACAGAGAGCTGTGCCAATCCTTACCATTGTCATGAACAGAGAGCTGTGCCAAACCTTAACATGGACATGAACAGAGAGCTGTGCCAAACCTTAACATGGACATGAACAGGGAGCTGTGCCAAACCTTAACATGGACATGAACAGGGAGCTGTGCCAATCCTGAACATGGACATGAACAGAGAGCTGTGCCAATCCTTAACATGGACATGAACAGAGAGCTGTGCCAATCCTTAACATTGTCATGGACAGAGAGCTGTGCCAATCGTGAACATGGACATGAACAGAGAGCTGTGCCAATCCTTAACATGGACATGAACAGAGAGCTGTGCCAATCCTTAACATTGTCATGGACAGAGAGCTGTGCCAATCGTGAACATGGACATGAACAGCGAGCTGTGCCAAACCTTAACATGGACATGAACAGGGAGCTGTGCCAATCCTGAACATGGACATGAACAGAGAGCTGTGCCAATCCTTAACATGGACATGAACAGAGAGCTGTGCCAATCCTTAACATTGTCATGGACAGAGAGCTGTGCCAATCCTTAACATGGACATGAACAGAGAGCTGTGCCTTACGTTAACATGGACATGAACAGGGAGCTGTGCCAATCCTGAACATGGACATGAACAGGGAGCTGTGCCAATCCTGAACATGGACATGAACAGGGAGCTGTGCCAATCCTAATCTTGGACATGAACAGGGAGCTGTGCCAATCCTTAACTTGGACATGAACAGGGAGCTGTGCCAATCCTGAATCTGGGCATGAACAGAGAGCTGTGCCAATCCTTAACAAGGACATGAACAGAGAGCTGTGCCAATTCTTATCATGGAGATGAACAGAGAGCTGTGCCATTCCTTAACCTGGACATGAACTGAGAGCTGTGTCAATCCTGAACGTGGACATGAACACAGAGCTGTGCCAATCCTTAACATGGACATGAACAGAGAGCTGTGCCAGTCCTTAATCTGGGCATGAACAGAGAGCTGTGCCAATCCTTAACATGGATATGAACAGGGAGCTGTGCCAATCCTTAACATGGACATGAACTGAGAGGTGTGTCAATCCTTAACATGGACATGAACAGAGAGCTGTGCCAATCCTTAACATGGACATGAACAGAGAGCTGTGTCAATCCTTAACATGGACATGAACAGAGAGCTGTGTCAATCCTTAACATGGACATGAACAGCGAGCTGTGCCAAACCTTAACATGGACATGAACAGGGAGCTGTGCCAATCCTGAACATGGACATGAACAGAGAGCTGTGCCAATCCTTAACATGGACATGAACAGCGAGCTGTGCCAAACCTTAACATGGACATGAACAGGGAGCTGTGCCAATCCTGAACATGGACATGAACAGAGAGCTGTGCCAATCCTTAACATGGACATGAACAGAGAGCTGTGCCAATCCTTAACATTGTCATGGACAGAGAGCTGTGCCAATCCTTAACATGGACATGAACAGAGAGCTGTGCCTTACGTTAACATGGACATGAACAGGGAGCTGTGCCAATCCTGAACATGGACATGAACAGGGAGCTGTGCCAATCCTGAACATGGACATGAACAGAGAGTTGTGCCAATCCTTAATCTGGACATGAACAGAGAGCTGTGTCAATCCTTAACATGGAGATGAAGAGAGAGTTGTGCCAATCCTTAATCTGAACATGAACAGAGAGCTGTGCCAATCCTTAACATGGAGATGAATGGAGCGCTGTGCCAATCCTGAACCTGGACATGAACAGAGAGCTGTGCTAATCCTTAAAATGGACATGAACAGAGAGCTGTGCCAGTCCTTAACATGGAGATCAACAGAGAGCTGTGTCAATCCTGAACCTGGACATGAACAGAGAGCTGTGCCAATCCTTAACATGGACATGAACAGAGAGCTGTGCCAATTCTTAACATGGAGATGAACAGAGAGCTGTGCCATTCCTTAACCTGGACATGAACTGAGAGCTGTGTCAATCCTGAACATGGACATGAACACAGAGCTGTGCCAATCCTTAACATGGACATGAACAGAGAGCTGTGCCAGTCCTTATTCTGGACATGAACAGAGAGCTGTGCCAATCCTTAACATGGACATGAACAGGGAGCTGTGCCAATCCTTAACATGGACATGAACTGAGAGCTGTGTCAACCCTTAACATGGACATGAACAGAGAGCTGTGCCAATCCTTAACATGGACATGAACAGAGAGCTGTGCCAATCCTTAATCTGGGCATGAACAGAGAGCTGTGCCAATCCTTAACATGGACATGAACAGGGAGCTGTGCCAATCCTTAACATGGACATGAACAGGGAGCTGTGCCAATCCTTAACATGGACATGAACAGGGAGCTGTGCCAATCCTTAACATAGACATGAACAGGGAGCTGTGCCAATCCTGAACATGGACATGAACAGAGAGCTGTGCCAATCCTTAACATGGACATGAACAGAGAGCTGTGCCAATCCTTAACATTGTCATGGACAGAGAGCTGTGCCAATCGTGAACATGGACATGAACAGAGAGCTGTGCCAATCCTTAACATGGACATGAACAGAGAGCTGTGCCAATCCTTAACATTGTCATGGACAGAGAGCTGTGCCAATCGTGAACATGGACATGAACAGCGAGCTGTGCCAAACCTTAACATGGACATGAACAGGGAGCTGTGCCAATCCTGAACATGGACATGAACAGAGAGCTGTGCCAATCCTTAACATGGACATGAACAGAGAGCTGTGCCAATCCTTAACATTGTCATGGACAGAGAGCTGTGCCAATCATTAACATGGACATGAACAGAGAGCTGTGCCTTACGTTAACATGGACATGAACAGGGAGCTGTGCAATCCTGAACATGGACATGAACAGGGAGCTGTGCCAATCCTGAACATGGACATGAACAGGGAGCTGTGCCAATCCTGAATCTGGGCATGAACAGAGAGCTGTGCCAATCCTTAACATTGTCATGAACAGAGAGCTGTGCCAATCCTGAATCTGGGCATGAACAGAGAGCTGTGCCAATCCTTAACAAGGACATGAACAGAGAGCTGTGCCAATTCTTAACATGGAGATGAACAGAGAGCTGTGCCATTCCTTAACAAGGACATGAACAGAGAGCTGTGCCAATTCTTAACATGGAGATGAACAGAGAGCTGTGCCATTCCTTAACCTGGACATGAACTGAGAGCTGTGTCAATCCTGAACGTGGACATGAACACAGAGCTGTGCCAATCCTTAACATGGACATGAACAGAGAGCTGTGCCAGTCCTTAATCTGGGCATGAACAGAGAGCTGTGCCAATCCTTAACATGGATATGAACAGGGAGCTGTGCCAATCCTTAACATGGACATGAACTGAGAGCTGTGTCAATCCTTAACATGGACATGAACAGAGAGCTGTGCCAATCCTTAACATGGACATGAACAGAGAGCTGTGTCAATCCTTAACATGGACATGAACAGAGAGCTGTGTCAATCCTTAACATGGACATGAACAGCGAGCTGTGCCAAACCTTAACATGGACATGAACAGGGAGCTGTGCCAATCCTGAACATGGACATGAACAGAGAGCTGTGCCAATCCTTAACATGGACATGAACAGAGAGCTGTGCCAATCCTTAACATTGTCATGGACAGAGAGCTGTGCCAATCCTTAACATGGACATGAACAGAGAGCTGTGCCTTACGTTAACATGGACATGAACAGGGAGCTGTGCCAATCCTGAACATGGACATGAACAGGGAGCTGTGCCAATCCTGAACATGGACATGAACAGAGAGTTGTGCCAATCCTTAATCTGGACATGAACAGAGAGCTGTGTCAATCCTTAACCTGGACATGAACAGAGAGCTGTGCCAGTCCTTAACATGGAGATGAAGAGAGAGTTGTGCCAATCCTTAATCTGAACATGAACAGAGAGCTGTGCCAATCCTTAACATGGAGATGAATGGAGCGCTGTGCCAATCCTGAACCTGGACATGAACAGAGAGCTGTGCCAATCCTTAAAATGGACATGAACAGAGAGCTGTGCCAGTCCTTAACATGGAGATCAACAGAGAGCTGTGTCAATCCTGAACCTGGACATGAACAGAGAGCTGTGCCAATCCTTAACATGGACATGAACAGAGAGCTGTGCCAATTCTTAACATGGAGATGAACAGAGAGCTGTGCCATTCCTTAACCTGGACATGAACTGAGAGCTGTGTCAATCCTGAACATGGACATGAACACAGAGCTGTGCCAATCCTTAACATGGACATGAACAGAGAGCTGTGCCAGTCCTTATTCTGGACATGAACAGAGAGCTGTGCCAATCCTTAACATGGAAATGAACAGAGAGCTGTGCCAATCCTTAACATGGACATGAACAGAGAGCTGTGCCAATCCTTAATCTGGGCGTGAACAGAGAGCTGTGCCAATCCTTAACATGGACATGAACAGGGAGCTGTGCCAATCCTTAACATGGACATGAACAGGGAGCTGTGCCAATCCTTAACATGGACATGAACAGGGAGCTGTGCCAATCCTTAACATAGACATGAACAGGGAACTGTGCCAATCCTGAATCTGGGCATGAACAGAGAGCTGTGCCAATCCCGAATCTGGGCATGAACAGGGAGCTGTGCCAATCCTGAATCTGGGCATGAACAGAGAGCTGTGCCAATCCTGAATCTGGGCATGAACAGAGAGCTGTGCCAATCCCGAATCTGGGCATGAACAGAGAGCTGTGCCAATCCTTAACATTGTCATGAACAGGGAGCTGTGCCAATCCTGAATCTGGGCATGAACAGAGAGCTGTGCCAATCCTCAACATTGTCATGAAGAGAGCTGTGCCAATCCTTAACATTGTCATGAACAGAGAGCTGTGCCAATCCTGAACATGGACATGAACAGAGAGCTGTGCCAATCCTTAACATTGTCATGAACAGAGAGCTGTGCCAAACCTTAACATGGATATGAACAGAGAGCTGTGCCCAACCTTAACATGGACATGAACAGGGAGCTGTGCCAATCCTGAACATGGACATGAACAGAGAGCTGTGCCAATCCTTAACATTGTCATGAACAGAGAGCTGTGCCAATCCTTACCATTGTCATGAACAGAGAGCTGTGCCAAACCTTAACATGGACATGAACAGAGAGCTGTGCCAAACCTTAACATGGACATGAACAGGGAGCTGTGCCAATCGTGAACATGGACATGAACAGAGAGCTGTGCCAATCCTTAACATGGACATGAACAGAGAGCTGTGCCAATCCATAACATTGTCATGAGCAGAAAGCTGTGCCAATCCTTAACATTGTCATGGACAGAGAGCTGTGCCAATCGTGAACATGGACATGAACAGAGAGCTGTGCCAATCCTTAACATGGACATGAACAGAGAGCTGTGCTCATCCTAAACATTGTCATGAACAGAGAGCTGTGCCAATCCTTAACATGGACATGAACAGAGAGCTGTGCCTTAACTTAACATGGACATGAACAGGGAGCTGTGCCAATCCTGAACATGGACATGAACACAGAGCTGTGCCAATCCTTAACCTGGACATGAACAGAGAGCTGTGTCAGTCCTTAACATGGACGTGAACAGAGAGCTGTGCCAATCCTTAATCAGGACATGAACAGAGAGCTGTGCCATCCTTAACATGGACATGAACAGAGAGCAGTGCCAATCCTTAACATGGACATGAACAGAGAGCTGTGCCAATCCTTAATCTGGGCATGAACAGAGAGCTGTGCCAATCCTTAACATGGACATGAACGGGGAGCTGTGCCAATCCTTAACATGGACATGAACAGGGAGCTGTGCCAATCCTTAACATGGACATGAACAGGGAGCTGTGCCAATCCTTAACATAGACATGAACAGGGAGCTGTGCCGATCCTTAACATGGACATGAACAGAGAGCTGCGCCAATCATTAACATGGACGTGAACAGAGAGCTGTGCCAATCCTTAACATGGAGATGAATGGAGTGCTGTGCCAATCCTGAACCTGGACATGAACAGAGAGCTGTGCCAATCCTTAATCTGGACATGAACAGAGAGTTGTGCCAATCCTTAATCTGGACATGAACAGAGAGCTGTGTCAATCCTTAACCTGGACATGAACAGAGAGCTGTGCCAGTCCTTAACATGGAGATGAAGAAAGAGTTGTGCCAAGCCTTAATCTGAACATGAACAGAGAGCTGTTCCAATCCTTAACATGGAGATGAATGGAGCGCTGTGCCAATCCTTAACATGGAGATCAACAGAGAGCTGTGTCAATCCTGAACCTGGACATGAACAGAGAGCTGTGCCAATCCTTAACATGGACATGAACAGAGAGCTGTGCCAATTCTTAACATGGAGATGAACAGAGAGCTGTGCCATTCCTTAACCTGGACATGAACTGAGAGCTGTGTCAATCCTGAACATGGACATGAACACAGAGCTGTGCCAATCCTTAAAATGGACATGAACAGAGAGCTGTGCCAGTCCTTAACATGGAGATCAACAGAGAGCTGTGTCAATCCTGAACCTGGACATGAACAGAGAGCTGTGCCAATCCTTAACATGGACATGAACAGAGAGCTGTGCCAATTCTTAACATGGAGATGAACAGAGAGCTGTGCCATTCCTTAACCTGGACATGAACAGAGAGCTGTGCCAATCCTTAACTTGGATGTGAACAGGGAGCTGTGCCAATCCTTAACCTGGACATGAACAGAGAGCTGTGTCAGTCCTTAACATGGACATGAACAGAGAGCTGTGCCAAACCTTAACCTGGACATGAACTGAGAGCTGTGTCAATCCTGAACATGGACATGAACACAGAGCTGTGCCAATCCTTAAACTGGACATGAACAGAGAGCTGTGCCAATCCTTAACTTGGATGTGAACAGGGAGCTGTGCCATTCCTTAACCTGGACATGAACTGAGAGCTGTATCAATCCTGAACATGGACATGAATACAGAGCTGTGCCAATCCTTAAACTGGACATGAACAGGGAGCTGTGCCAATCCTTAACTTGGATGTGAACAGGGAGCTGTGCCAATCCTTAACCTGGACATCAACAGAGAGCTGTGTCAGTCCTTAACATGGACATGAACAGAGAGCTGTGCCAATCCTTAATCAGGACATGAACAGAGAGCTGTGCCATCCTTAACATGGACATGAACAGAGAGCTGTGCCAATCCTTAACATGGGCATGAACAGAGAGCTGTGCCAATCCTTAATCTGGGCATGAACAGAGAGCTGTGCCAATCCTTAAAATGGACATGAACAGGGAGCTGTGCCAATCCTTAACATGGACATGAACAGGGAGCTGTGCCAATCCTTAACATGGACATGAACAGGGAGCTGTGCCAATCCTTAACATAGACATGAACAGGGAGCTGTGCCGATCCTTAACATGGACATGAACAGAGAGCTGTGCCAATCCTTAACATGGACATGAACAGAGAGCTGTGCCAATCCTTAACATTGTCATGATCAGGGAGCTGTGCCAATCCTGAATCTGGGCATGAACAGAGAGCTGTGCCAATCCCGAATCTGGGCATGAACAGGGAGCTGTGCCAATCCTGAAGCTGGGCATGAACAGAGAGCTGTGCCAATCCTGAATCTGGGCATGAACAGAGAGCTGTGCCAATCCCGAATCTGGGCATGAACAGAGAGCTGTGCCAATCCTTAACATTGTCATGAACAGGGAGCTGTGCCAATCCTGAATCTGGGCATGAACAGAGAGCTGTGCCAATCCTTAACATTGTCATGAAGAGAGCTGTGGCAATCCTTAACATTGTCATGAACAGAGAGCTGTGCCAATCCTGAACATGGACATGAACAGAGAGCTGTGCCAATCCTTAACCTGGACATGAACTGAGAGCTGTGTCAATCCTGAACATGGACATGAACAGAGAGCTGTGCCAATTCTTAACATGGAGATGAACAGAGAGCTGTGCCATTCCTTAACCTGGACATGAACTGAGAGCTGTGTCAATCCTGAACATGGACATGAACACAGAGCTGTGCCAATCCTTAAACTGGACATGAACAGAGAGCTGTGCCAATCCTTAACTTGGATGTGAACAGGGAGCTGTGCCAATCCTTAACCTGGACATGAACAGAGAGCTGTGTCAATCCTGAACATGGACATGAACACAGAGCTGTGCCAATCCTTAAACTGGACATGAACAGAGAGCTGTGCCAATCCTGAACATGGACATGAACAGAGAGCTGTGCCAATCCTTAACATGGACATGAACAGAGAGCTGTGCCAAACCTTAACATGGACATGAACAGGGAGCTGTGCCAATCGTGAACATGGACATGAACAGAGAGCTGTGCCAATCCTTAACTTGGATGTGAACAGGGAGCTGTGCCAATCCTTAATATGGACATGAACAGAGAGCTGTGCCAATCCTTAACTTGGATGTGAACAGGGAGCTGTGCCATTCCTTAACATTGTCATGAACAGAGAGCTGCACCAATCCTTAACATGGAGATGAATGGAGCGCTGTGCCAATCCTGAACCTGGACATGAACAGAGAGCTGTGCCAATCCTTAACAGGAACATGAACAGAGAGCTGTGCCAGTCCTTAACATGGAGATGAAGAGAGAGTTGTGCCAATCCTTAATCTGAACATGAACAGAGAGCTGTGCCAATCCTTAACATGGAGATGAATGGAGCGCTGTGCCAATCCTGAACCTGGACATGAACAGAGAGCTGTGCCAATCCTTAATCTGGACATGAACAGAGAGTTGTGCCAATTCTTAATCTGGACATGAACAGAGAGCTGTGTCAATCCTTAACCTGGACATGAACAGAGAGCTGTGCCAGTCCTTAACATGGAGATGAAGAGAGAGTTGTGCCAATCCTTAATCTGAACATGAACAGAGAGCTGTGCCAATCCTTAACATGGAGATGAATGGAGCGCTGTGCCAATCCTGAACCTGGACATGAACAGAGAGCTGTACCAATCCTTAACATGGACATGAACAGAGAGCTGTGCCAATCCTTAATCTGGGCATGAACAGAGAGCTGTGCCAATCCTTAACATGGACATGAACAGTGAGCTGTGCCAATCCTTAACATGGACATGAACAGGGAGCTGTGCCAATCCTTAACATGGACATGAACAGGGAGCTGTGTCAATCCTTAACATAGACATGAGCAGGGAGCTGTGCCAATCCTGTATCTGGGCATGAACAGAGAGCTGTGCCAATCCCGAATCTGGGCATGAACAGGGAGCTGTGCCAATCCTGAATCTGGGCATGAACAGAGAGCTGTGCCAATCCTGAATCTGGGCATGAACAGAGAGCTGTGCCAATCCCGAATCTGGGCATGAACAGAGAGCTGTGCCAATCCTTAACATTGTCATGAACAGGGAGCTGTGCCAATCCTGAATCTGGGCATGAACAGAGAGCTGTGCCAATCCTTAACATTGTCATGAAGAGAGCTGTGCCAATCCTTAACATTGTCATGAACAGAGAGCTGTGCCAATCCGGAACATGGACATGAACAGAGAGCTGTGCCAATCCTTAACATGGACATGAACAGAGAGCTGTGCCAATCCTTAACATTGTCATGAACAGAGAGCTGTGCCAAACCTTAACATGGACATGAACAGAGAGCTGTGCCCAACCTTAACATGGACATGAACAGGGAGCTGTGCCAATCCTGAACATGGACATGAAGAGAGAGCTGTGCCAATCCTTAACATTGTCATGAACAGAGAGCTGTGCCAATCCTTAACATTGTCATGAACAGAGAGCTGTGCCAAACCTTAGCATGGACATGAACAGAGAGCTGTGCCAATCCTTACCATTGTCATGAACAGAGAGCTTTGCCAAACCTTAACATGGACATGAACAGAGAGCTGTGCCAAACCTTAACATGGACATGAACAGAGAGCTGTGCCAATCCTTACCATTGTCATGAACAGAGAGCTGTGCCAAACCTTAACATGGACATGAACAGAGAGCTGTGCCAAACCTTAACATGGACATGAACAGGGAGCTGTGCCAAACCTTAACATGGACATGAACAGGGAGCTGTGCCAATCCTGAACATGGACATGAACAGAGAGCTGTGCCAATCCTTAACATGGACATGAACAGAGAGCTGTGCCAATCCTTAACATTGTCATGGACAGAGAGCTGTGCCAATCGTGAACATGGACATGAACAGAGAGCTGTGCCAATCCTTAACATGGACATGAACAGAGAGCTGTGCCAATCCTTAACATTGTCATGGACAGAGAGCTGTGCCAATCGTGAACATGGACATGAACAGCGAGCTGTGCCAAACCTTAACATGGACATGAACAGGGAGCTGTGCCAATCCTGAACATGGACATGAACAGAGAGCTGTGCCAATCCTTAACATGGACATGAACAGAGAGCTGTGCCAATCCTTAACATTGTCATGGACAGAGAGCTGTGCCAATCCTTAACATGGACATGAACAGAGAGCTGTGCCTTACGTTAACATGGACATGAACAGGGAGCTGTGCAATCCTGAACATGGACATGAACAGGGAGCTGTGCCAATCCTGAACATGGACATGAACAGGGAGCTGTGCCAATCCTAATCTTGGACATGAACAGGGAGCTGTGCCAATCCTTAACTTGGACATGAACAGGGAGCTGTGCCAATCCTGAATCTGGGCATGAACAGAGAGCTATGCCAATCCTTAACATTGTCATGAACAGAGAGCTGTGCCAATCCTGAATCTGGGCATGAAAAGAGAGCTGTGCCAATCCTTAACAAGGACATGAACAGAGAGCTGTGCCAATTCTTAACATGGAGATGAACAGAGAGCTGTGCCATTCCTTAACCTGGACATGAACTGAGAGCTGTGTCAATCCTGAACGTGGACATGAACACAGAGCTGTGCCAATCCTTAACATGGACATGAACAGAGAGCTGTGCCAGTCCTTAATCTGGGCATGAACAGAGAGCTGTCCCAATCCTTAACATGGATATGAACAGGGAGCTGTGCCAATCCTTAACATGGACATGAACTGAGAGCTGTGTCAATCCTTAACATGGACATGAACAGAGAGCTGTGCCAATCCTTAACATGGACTTGAACAGAGAGCTGTGCCAATCCTTAACATTGTCATGGACAGAGAGCTGTGCCAATCGTGAACATGGACATGAACAGCGAGCTGTGCCAAACCTTAACATGGACATGAACAGGGAGCTGTGCCAATCCTGAACATGGACATGAACAGAGAGCTGTGCCAATCCTTAACATGGACATGAACAGAGAGCTGTGCCAATCCTTAACATTGTCATGGACAGAGAGCTGTGCCAATCCTTAACATGGACATGAACAGAGAGCTGTGCCTTACGTTAACATGGACATGAACAGGGAGCTGTGCCAATCCTGAACATGGACATGAACAGGGAGCTGTGCCAATCCTGAACATGGACATGAACAGGGAGCTGTGCCAATCCTAATCTTGGACATGAACAGGGAGCTGTGCCAATCCTTAACTTGGACATGAACAGGGAGCTGTGCCAATCCTGAATCTGGGCATGAACAGAGAGCTGTGCCAATCCTTAACATTGTCATGAACAGAGAGCTGTGCCAATCCTGAATCTGGGCATGAACAGAGAGCTGTGCCAATCCTTAACATGGACATGAACAGAGAGCTGTGCCAATTCTTAACATGGAGATGAACAGAGAGCTGTGCCATTCCTTAACCTGGACATGAACTGAGAGCTGTGTCAATCCTGAACGTGGACATGAACACAGAGCTGTGCCAATCCTTAACATGGACATGAACAGAGAGCTGTGCCAGTCCTTAATCTGGGCATGAACAGAGAGCTGTGCCAATCCTTAACATGGATATGAACAGGGAGCTGTGCCAATCCTTAACATGGACATGAACTGAGAGCTGTGTCAATCCTTAACATGGACATGAACAGAGAGCTGTGCCAATCCTTAACATGGACATGAACAGAGAGCTGTGCCAATCCTTAATCTGGGCATGAACAGAGAGCTGTGCCAATCCTTAACATGGACATGAACAGGGAGCTGTGCCAATCCTTAACATGGACATGAACAGGGAGCTGTGCCAATCCTTAACATGGACATGAACAGGGAGCTGTGCCAATCCTTAACATAGACATGAACAGGGAGCTGTGCCAATCCTGAATCTTGGCATGAACAGAGAGCTGTGCCAATCCCGAATCTGGGCATGAACAGGGAGCTGTGCCAATCCTGAATCTGGGCATGAACAGAGAGCTGTGCCAATCCTGAATCTGGGCATGAACAGAGAGCTGTGCCAATCCCGAATCTGGGCATGAACAGAGAGCTGTGCCAATCCTTAACATTGTCATGAACAGGGAGCTGTGCCAATCCTGAATCTGGGCATGAACAGAGAGCTGTGCCAATCCTTATCATTGTCATGAAGAGAGCTGTGCCAATCCTTAACATTGTCATGAACAGAGAGCTGTGCCAATCCTGAACATGGACATGAACAGAGAGCTGTGCCAATCCTTAACATGGACATGAACAGAGAGCTGTGCCAATCCTTAACATTGTCATGAACAGAGAGCTGTGCCAATCCTGAACATGGACATGAACAGGGAGCTGTGCCAATCGTGAACATGGACATGAACAGAGAGCTGTGCCAATCCTTAACTTGGATGTGAACAGGGAGCTGTGCCAATCCTTAATATGGACATGAACAGAGAGCTGTGCCAATCCTTAACTTGGATGTGAACAGGGAGCTGTGCCATTCCTTAACATTGTCATGAACAGAGAGCTGCACCAATCCTTAACATGGAGATGAATGGAGCGCTGTGCCAATCCTGAACCTGGACATGAACAGAGAGCTGTGCCAATCCTTAACCGGAACATGAACAGAGAGCTGTGCCAGTCCTTAACATGGAGATGAAGAGAGAGTTGTGCCAATCCTTAATCTGAACATGAACAGAGAGCTGTGCCAATCCTTAACATGGAGATGAATGGAGCGCTGTGCCAATCCTGAACCTGGACATGAACAGAGAGCTGTGCCAATCCTTAATCTGGACATGAACAGAGAGTTGTGCCAATTCTTAATCTGGACATGAACAGAGAGCTGTGTCAATCCTTAACCTGGACATGAACAGAGAGCTGTGCCAGTCCTTAACATGGAGATGAAGAGAGAGTTGTGCCAATCCTTAATCTGAACATGAACAGAGAGCTGTGCCAATCTTTAACATGGAGATGAATGGAGCGCTGTGCCAATCCTGAACCTGGACATGAACAGAGAGCTGTGCCAATCCTTAAAATGGACATAAACAGAGAGCTGTGCCAGTCCTTAACATGGAGATCAACAGAGAGCTGTGTCAATCCTTAACCTGGACATGAACAGAGAGCTGTGCCAATCCTTAACATGGACATGAACAGAGCGCTGTGCCAATTCTTAACATGGAGATGAACAGAGAGCTGTGCCATTCCTTAACCTGGACATGAACTGAGAGCTGTGTCAATCCTGAACATGGACATGAACACAGAGCTGTGCCAATCCTTAACATGGACATGAACAGAGAGCTGTGCCAATCCTTAACATGGACATGAACTGAGAGCTGTGTCAATCCTTAACATGGACATGAACAGAGAGCTGTACCAATCCTTAACATGGACATGAACAGAGAGCTGTGCCAATCCTTAATCTGGGCATGAACAGAGAGCTGTGCCAATCCTTAACATGGACATGAACAGTGAGCTGTGCCAATCCTTAACATGGACATGAACAGGGAGCTGTGCCAATCCTTAACATGGACATGAACAGGGAGCTGTGTCAATCCTTAACATAGACATGAGCAGGGAGCTGTGCCAATCCTGTATCTGGGCATGAACAGAGAGCTGTGCCAATCCCGAATCTGGGCATGAACAGGGAGCTGTGCCAATCCTGAATCTGGGCATGAACAGAGAGCTGTGCCAATCCTGAATCTGGGCATGAACAGAGAGCTGTGCCAATCCCGAATCTGGGCATGAACAGAGAGCTGTGCCAATCCTTAACATTGTCATGAACAGGGAGCTGTGCCAATCCTGAATCTGGGCATGAACAGAGAGCTGTGCCAATCCTTAACATTGTCATGAAGAGAGCTGTGCCAATCCTTAACATTGTCATGAACAGAGAGCTGTGCCAATCCTGAACATGGACATGAACAGAGAGCTGTGCCAATCCTTAACATGGACATGAACAGAGAGCTGTGCCAATCCTTAACATTGTCATGAACAGAGAGCTGTGCCAAACCTTAACATGGACATGAACAGAGAGCTGTGCCCAACCTTAACATGGACATGAACAGGGAGCTGTGCCAATCCTGAACATGGACATGAAGAGAGAGCTGTGCCAATCATTAACATTGTCATGAACAGAGAGCTGTCCCAATCCTTAACATTGTCATGAACAGAGAGCTGTGCCAAACCTTAGCATGGACATGAACAGAGAGCTGTGCCAATCCTTACCATTGTCATGAACAGAGAGCTTTGCCAAACCTTAACATGGACATGAACAGAGAGCTGTGCCAAACCTTAACATGGACATGAACAGAGAGCTGTGCCAATCCTTACCATTGTCATGAACAGAGAGCTGTGCCAAACCTTAACATGGACATGAACAGAGAGCTGTGCCAAACCTTAACATGGACATGAACAGGGAGCTGTGCCAAACCTTAACATGGACATGAACAGGGAGCTGTGCCAATCCTGAACATGGACATGAACAGAGAGCTGTGCCAATCCTTAACATGGACATGAACAGAGAGCTGTGCCAATCCTTAACATTGTCATGGACAGAGAGCTGTGCCAATCGTGAACATGGACATGAACAGAGAGCTGTGCCAATCCTTAACATGGACATGAACAGAGAGCTGTGCCAATCCTTAACATTGTCATGGACAGAGAGCTGTGCCAATCGTGAACATGGACATGAACAGCGAGCTGTGCCAAACCTTAACATGGACATGAACAGGGAGCTGTGCCAATCCTGAACATGGACATGAACAGAGAGCTGTGCCAATCCTTAACATGGACATGAACAGAGAGCTGTGCCAATCCTTAACATTGTCATGGACAGAGAGCTGTGCCAATCCTTAACATGGACATGAACAGAGAGCTGTGCCTTACGTTAACATGGACATGAACAGGGAGCTGTGCCAATCCTGAACATGGACATGAACAGGGAGCTGTGCCAATCCTGAACATGGACATGAACAGGGAGCTGTGCCAATCCTAATCTTGGACATGAACAGGGAGCTGTGCCAATCCTTAACTTGGACATGAACAGGGAGCTGTGCCAATCCTGAATCTGGGCATGAACAGAGAGCTATGCCAATCCTTAACATTGTCATGAACAGAGAGCTGTGCCAATCCTGAATCTGGGCATGAAAAGAGAGCTGTGCCAATCCTTAACAAGGACATGAACAGAGAGCTGTGCCAATTCTTAACATGGAGATGAACAGAGAGCTGTGCCATTCCTTAACCTGGACATGAACTGAGAGCTGTGTCAATCCTGAACGTGGACATGAACACAGAGCTGTGCCAATCCTTAACATGGACATGAACAGAGAGCTGTGCCAGTCCTTAATCTGGGCATGAACAGAGAGCTGTCCCAATCCTTAACATGGATATGAACAGGGAGCTGTGCCAATCCTTAACATGGACATGAACTGAGAGCTGTGTCAATCCTTAACATGGACATGAACAGAGAGCTGTGCCAATCCTTAACATGGACATGAACAGAGAGCTGTGCCAATCCTTAACATTGTCATGGACAGAGAGCTGTGCCAATCGTGAACATGGACATGAACAGCGAGCTGTGCCAAACCTTAACATGGACATGAACAGGGAGCTGTGCCAATCCTGAACATGGACATGAACAGAGAGCTGTGCCAATCCTTAACATGGACATGAACAGAGAGCTGTGCCAATCCTTAACATTGTCATGGACAGAGAGCTGTGCCAATCCTTAACATGGACATGAACAGAGAGCTGTGCCTTACGTTAACATGGACATGAACAGGGAGCTGTGCCAATCCTGAACATGGACATGAACAGGGAGCTGTGCCAATCCTGAACATGGACATGAACAGGGAGCTGTGCCAATCCTAATCTTGGACATGAACAGGGAGCTGTGCCAATCCTTAACTTGGACATGAACAGGGAGCTGTGCAAATCCTGAATCTGGGCATGAACAGAGAGCTGTGCCAATCCTTAACATTGTCATGAACAGAGAGCTGTGCCAATCCTGAATCTGGGCATGAACAGAGAGCTTTGCCAATCCTTAACATGGACATGAACAGAGAGCTGTGCCAATTCTTAACATGGAGATGAACAGAGAGCTGTGCCATTCCTTAACCTGGACATGAACTGAGAGCTGTGTCAATCCTGAACGTGGACATGAACACAGAGCTGTGCCAATCCTTAACATGGACATGAACAGAGAGCTGTGCCAGTCCTTAATCTGGGCATGAACAGAGAGCTGTGCCAATCCTTAACATGGATATGAACAGGGAGCTGTGCCAATCCTTAACATGGACATGAACTGAGAGCTGTGTCAATCCTTAACATGGACATGAACAGAGAGCTGTGCCAATCCTTAACATGGACATGAACAGAGAGCTGTGCCAATCCTTAATCTGGGCATGAACAGAGAGCTGTGCCAATCCTTAACATGGACATGAACAGGGAGCTGTGCCAATCCTTAACATGGACATGAACAGGGAGCTGTGCCAATCCTTAACATGGACATGAACAGGGAGCTGTGCCAATCCTTAACATAGACATGAACAGGGAGCTGTGCCAATCCTGAATCTTGGCATGAACAGAGAGCTGTGCCAATCCCGAATCTGGGCATGAACAGGGAGCTGTGCCAATCCTGAATCTGGGCATGAACAGAGAGCTGTGCCAATCCTGAATCTGGGCATGAACAGAGAGCTGTGCCAATCCCGAATCTGGGCATGAACAGAGAGCTGTGCCAATCCTTAACATTGTCATGAACAGGGAGCTGTGCCAATCCTGAATCTGGTCATGAACAGAGAGCTGTGCCAATCCTTATCATTGTCATGAAGAGAGCTGTGCCAATCCTTAACATTGTCATGAACAGAGAGCTGTGCCAATCCTGAACATGGACATGAACAGAGAGCTGTGCCAATCCTTAACATGGACATGAACAGAGAGCTGTGCCAATCCTTAACATTGTCATGAACAGAGAGCTGTGCCAAACCTTAACATGGACATGAACAGACAGCTGTGCCCAAACTTAACATGGACATGAACAGGGAGCTGTGCCAATCCTGAACATGGACATGAAGAGAGAGCTGTGCCAATCCTTAACATTGTCATGAACAGAGAGCTGTGCCAATCCTTAACATTGTCATGAACAGAGAGCTGTGCCAAACCTTAGCATGGACATGAACAGAGAGCTGTGCCAATCCTTACCATTGTCATGAACAGAGAGCTTTGCCAAACCTTAACATGGACATGAACAGAGAGCTGTGCCAAACCTTAACATGGACATGAACAGAGAGCTGTGCCAATCCTTACCATTGTCATGAACAGAGAGCTGTGCCAAACCTTAACATGGACATGAACAGAGAGCTGTGCCAAACCTTAACATGGACATGAACAGGGAGCTGTGCCAAACCTTAACATGGACATGAACAGGGAGCTGTGCCAATCCTGAACATGGACATGAACAGAGAGCTGTGCCAATCCTTAACATGGACATGAACAGAGAGCTGTGCCAATCCTTAACATTGTCATGGACAGAGAGCTGTGCCAATCGTGAACATGGACATGAACAGAGAGCTGTGCCAATCCTTAACATGGACATGAACAGAGAGCTGTGCCAATCCTTAACATTGTCATGGACAGAGAGCTGTGCCAATCGTGAACATGGACATGAACAGGGAGCTGTGCCAAACCTTAACATGGACATGAACAGGGAGCTGTGCCAATCCTGAACATGGACATGAACAGAGAGCTGTGCCAATCCTTAACATGGACATGAACAGAGAGCTGTGCCAATCCTTAACATTGTCATGGACAGAGAGCTGTGCCAATCCTGAACATGGACATGAACAGAGAGCTGTGCCAATCCTTAACATGGACATGAACAGAGAGCTGTGCCAATTCTTAACATGGAGATGAACAGAGAGCTGTGCCATTCCTTAACCTGGACATGAACTGAGAGCTGTGTCAATCCTGAACGTGGACATGAACAGGGAGCTGTGCCAATCCTTAACATGGACATGAACAGAGAGCTGTGCCAGTCCTTAATCTGGGCATGAGCAGAGAGCTGTGCCAATCCTTAACATGGATATGAACAGGGAGCTGTGCCAATCCTTAACATGGACATGAACTGAGAGCTGTGTCAATCCTTAACATGGACATGAACAGAGAGCTGTGCCAATCCTTAACATGGACATGAACAGAGAGCTGTGCCAATCCTTAATCTGTGCATGAACAGAGAGCTGTGCCAATCCTTAACATGGACATGAACAGGGAGCTGTGCCAATCCTTAACATGGACATGAACAGGGAGCTGTGCCAATCCTTAACATGGACATGAACAGGGAGCTGTGCCAATCCTTAACATAGACATGAACAGGGAGCTGTGCCAATCCTGAATCTGGGCATGAACAGAGAGCTGTGCCAATCCCGAATCTGGGCATGAACAGGGAGCTGTGCCAATCCTGAATCTGGGCATGAACAGAGAGCTGTGCCAATCCTGAATCTGGGCATGAACAGAGAGCTGTGCCAATCCCGAATCTGGGCATGAACAGAGAGCTGTGCCAATCCTTAACATTGTCATGAACAGGGAGCTGTGCCAATCCTGAATCTGGGCATGAACAGAGAGCTGTGCCAATCCTTAACATTGTCATGAAGAGAGCTGTGCCAATCCTTAACATTGTCATGAACAGAGAGCTGTGCCAATCCTGAACATGGACATGAACAGAGAGCTGTGCCAATCCTTAACATGGACATGAACAGAGAGCTGTGCCAATCCTTAACATTGTCATGAACAGAGAGCTGTGCCAAACCTTAACATGGACATGAACAGCGAGCTGTGCCCAACCTTACCATTGTCATGAACAGAGAGCTGTGCCAAACCTTAACATGGACATGAACAGAGAGCTGTGCCAAACCTTAACATGGACATGAACAGAGAGCTGCGCCAATCCTTACCATTGTCATGAACAGAGAGCTGTGCCAAACCTTAACATGGACATGAACAGGGAGCTGTGCCAATCGTGAACATGGACATGAACAGAGAGCTGTGCCAATCCTTAACATGGACATGAACAGAGAGCTGTGCCAATCCTTAACATGGACATGAACAGAGAGCTGTGCCAATCATGAACATGGACATGAACAGAGAGCTGTGCCAATCCTTAACATGGACATGAACAGAGAGCTGTGCTAATCCTAAACATTGTCATGAACAGAGAGCTGTGCCAATCCTGAATCTGGGCATGAACAGAGAGCTGTGCCAATCCTTAACATGGACATGAACAGAGAGCTGTGCCTTACCTTAACATGGACATGAACAGGGAGCTGTGCCAATCCTGAACATGGACATGAACAGGGAGCTGTGCCAACCCATATCTTGGACATGAACAGGGAGCTGTGCCAATCCTTAACTTGGACATGAACAGGGAGCTGTGCCAATCCTGAATCTGGGCATGAACAGAGAGCTGTGCCAATCCTTAACATTGTCATGAACAGAGAGCTGTGCCAATCCTGAATCTGGGCATGAACAGAGAGCTGTGCCAATCCCGAATCTGGGCGTGAACAGGGAGCTGTGCCAATCCTGAATCTGGGCATGAACAGAGAGCTGTGCCAATCCTTAACATGGAGATGAACAGGGAGCTGTGCCAATCCTTAACTTGGACATGAACAGAGAGCTGTGCCAATCCTGAACATGGTCATGAACAGAGAGCTGTGTCAGTCCTTAACATGGAGATGAACAGAGAGCTGTGCCAATCCTTAACATGGAGATGAACAGAGAGCTCTGCCAATCCTTAATCTGGTCATGAACAGAGAGCTGTGCCAGTCCTTAACATGGAGATGAACAGAGAGCTGTGTCAGTCCTTAACATGGAGATGAACAGGAAGCTGTACCATCGTTAACATGGACTTGAACAGAGAGCTGTGCCAATCCTTTGCATGACAGTGGTAGGAACAAACAGCTGTAATATATGCGGGTAGAACAAATGAAGGACAGAGACACGAGCTGCTAGTTCATGTGCTTGCTTTACTAGGCCAGAGTGAACTGAGCATGCTCATACTAAACCATGTGACAAACCATGTGATAATACATTACACTGCTTTCCCCTTAAAAAAATGTACATTTTCTCCTCTCAAATACAGCCAAACTACCATTCCACCTTTCCCAGCATTACATGTACCACATAACAAAAACTCCTGGCTTTTTTTTCTTTGAAATAAACTACAAGTGCTACAAATGAACTACAATCCAGTTTAATAGCAGGCTTGCAGAGTCTTCCTGATCTCTTTACAAAAGGTTTTGGTGTCGAACCAATTTTCGGACTGTTTTTTTCTGGTTCCGAACTCAAAGAAATAGGTCCCACCACTCTGTTTCCCCACTGGCTACAACCTTGCTCACAAGACAATTCAGTACGACGGTTATAGAATGCTTTCAACTCTGTGTCCAGACACTGATCAGTCCATCCATTCAAAGTGTTTTCATACACTCTTTTCAGTACTGAGTCTGTTTGAGTCTCATCTGCAATCTCAGTTGCATTCACGGGAAAGTCTTTGTCAACTACACCTAGTGTGAAAATCTCACCTTCACTCCCAACACACAAGTCTTCATCTGGCAACCTAGACAAGGCATCTGCGATTGCGTTTTGCTTTGAAGTGTGATACTCAATCGTGTAGTCATATTGTGACAACACTGCCCACCGTTGCATTCTTGATGTGGCCATTGCAGGGATGGCAGATTTGGACCCCAATATTGCTAGGAGCGGTTTGTGATCAGTTATCAGGGTAAACTTTCTGCCGATCAGGAACTGTTGGAATTTCTTGATTCCAAACACTATGGCGAGTGCTTCCTTTTCAATTTACGCGTAATTTCTTTTGCTCTTTGTGAGGGTTTGTGATGCGAACGTGATTGGTTTCTCTTGGCCGTCATCCATTACGGGTCTTATGACAGCTCCCACACCATAGCCAGAAGCATCACACGCTAACTTGAGCTCACGCTCTGTGTCGTAGTGCACAAGTAGAGCATTGCTAGAGAGACTTCTCTGACAAGCATCATAAGCTTCCTGTTGCACTTTTGTCCACTTCCACTGGACATCCTTCTTGAGGAGCTCGTGCAATGGAGATAACATGGTCGCTAACTCAGGTAAGAGACGTGCTTAGTACTGGACCATTCCAAGGAAAGATCTTAACTCAGACACATTCTGTGGCTTTGGAGCATTGATGACTGCATCAACCTTTTTCTTAACTGGTTGCAAGCCATTTTGCATCAACATTCAGACCAAGGTACACAACCTTGGGCTGCACAAAAGCACATTTGCTCCTTTTCAATTTGACATTGTGGGCATTCAACCTTTGAAGTACTAAATCTAACACTTCTAGATTTTCTTCCTCACTGCTTGTTGCGATCAGCACATCATCTTGATTGCATAAGCAATTTGTAATTCCTTGCAAAATCTTATCCACTGTAGCCTGGAAGATTTTGGGGGAGGACTTTACACCATACGGCAGCTTGATGTATGGGTACAGTCCCTTGAGTGTGTTGATGGTGAGATACAGTTGACTCTCTTTGTCAACATTCAGCTGAGCATAAGCGTGCGGCAAGTCAAGCTTAGAGAAAACCTTTGACCCAGAGAGTGCTGCATACAAATCTTGGGATGTAGGTAACAGGTACTGTTCATTGTCAACCGCTTGGTTGATAATAACTTTGTAGTCACCGCACAAGCGTACAGTTTTGTCTGCTTTGGGCATGACCACAATCGGGGTAGCCCATTCACTTTTGTCAGTTTTTACTAGCACTCCATTCTCTCTGAGCTTCGCCAGCTCTTCCTTCACCTGACTTTTCAATGCATAGGGGACCGGCCTTGCCTTACAGTAGACAGGCTTCATGTTGGACTAGATGCGGATATGTGCGTCATACCCAGTGGTGCCCTTATAACTGTCTGTGAACCTGCTTTTATAATTGTTCAGCATTGTGTCGAGTCATTTCTTTGAAGCATCTACACTGAAGATGTTTTTCCAGTCTAATTTTAAGTTTCTCAACCAGTCTTTGCCCATGAGGGTTGGCCTGTTGTTGTAGCTCGCAACAATAATAGGCAGCTTTACTGAGTGACCATTGTGTTGAACGGTACATTCCATTTGTCCACATGTCTCTAGGATTTCTCCGGAGTAGGTTTTTAACTCTACGGTACTCTTTGTAAGTGGTATTTGATTAAACTTACTCTCATATGTGTCCTTACTCATGATAGAGCAGTCCGCCGCCGTTTCGATACACATATCAATATATTGGTTGTTGATCAAAAGTTTTGTACGGAAGTCTTTCTCACGACTGCTTGCATTGCCGCTAGTGGCATAGATACTGTAGATGCCTAGTTCTTCAACATCAGGTGTGTTCACTTCAATATTGTGAACTCCTCCCTTTTGTTGTCACTGCTTTGCATTGCCACTAGAATGGTTCTTACTTCCTACTTTAGCTCTAGCTCTGCAAGCTGTTGAAATATGGCTTTGCTTCTGCTCAGAGCGTCGGCGGGAAACTCGAGCGGCAGAGCGGGGCTATAAAAGGCTCCAGAGCCCAGGTAAGGCCTCAGAGTGTCGGCGGGAAACTCGAGTGGCAGAGCGGGGCTATAAAAGGCTCCAGAGACCAAGTAAGGCCTCAGAGCATCAGCGGGAAATTCGAGCGGCAGCAGCGGGGCTATAAAAGGCTCCAGCGACCAGGTAAGGCCTCAGAGCGTTGGTGGGAAACTTGAGCGGCAGAGCAGGGCTATAAAAGGCTCCAGAGACCAGGTAAGGCCTCAGAGCGTTGGTGGGAAACTCGAGTGGCAGCGGGGCTATAAAAGGCTCCAGAGACCAGGTAAGGCCTCAGAGCGTCGGCGGGAAACTTGAGCGGCGGCAGCGGGGCTATAAAAGGCTCCAGAGACCAGGTAAGGCCTCAGAGCGGTGGCGGGAAACTCGAGCAGCAGCGGGGCTATAAAAGGCTCCAGAGACCAGGAAAGGCCTCAGAGCGTCGGCGGGAAACTCGAGCAGCAGCGGGGCTATAAAAGGCTCCAGAGACCAGGAAAGGCCTCAGAGCGTCGGCGGGAAACTCGAGCGGCAGCAGCGGGGCTATAAAAGGCTCCAGAGACCAGGAAAGGCCTCAGAGCGTCGGCGGGAAACTCGAGCAGCAGCGGGGCTATAAAAGGCTCCAGAGACCAGGAAAGGCCTCAGAGCGTCGGCGGGAAACTCGAGCAGCAGCGGGGCTATAAAAGGCTCCAGAGACCAGGAAAGGCCTCAGAGCGGTGGCGGGAAACTCGAGCAGCAGCGGGGCTATAAAAGGCTCCAGAGACCAGGAAAGGCCTCAGAGCGTCGGCGGGAAACTCGAGCGGCAGCAGCGTGGCTATAAAAGGCTCCAGAGACCAGGTAAGGCCTCAGAGCGGTGGCGGGAAACTCGAGCAGCAGCGGGGCTATAAAAGGCTCCAGAGACCAGGAAAGGCCTCAGAGCGGTGGCGGGAAACTCGAGCAGCAGCGGGGCTATAAATGCTCCAGAGACCAGGAAAGGCCTCAGAGCGTCGGCGGGAAACTCGAGCAGCAGCGGGGCTATAAAAGGCTCCAGAGACCAGGAAAGGCCTCAGAGCGTCGGCGGGAAACTCGAGCGGCAGCGGGGCTATAAAAGGCTCCAGAGACCAGGAAAGGCCTCAGAGCGTCGGCGGGAAACTCGAGCAGCAGCGGGGCTATAAAAGGCTCCAGAGACCAGGAAAGGCCTCAGAGCGTCGGCGGGAAACTCGAGCGGCAGCAGCGTGGCTATAAAAGGCTCCAGAGACCAGGTAAGGCCTCAGAGCGGTGGCGGGAAACTCGAGCAGCAGCGGGGCTATAAAAGGCTCCAGAGACCAGGAAAGGCCTCAGAGCGTCGGCGGGAAACTCGAGCAGCAGCGGGGCTATAAAAGGCTCCAGAGACCAGGAAAGGCCTCAGAGCGTCGGCGGGAAACTCGAGCAGCAGCGGGGCTATAAAAGGCTCCAGAGACCAGGAAAGGCCTCAGAGCGTCGGCGGGAAACTCGAGCAGCAGCGGGGCTATAAAAGGCTCCAGAGACCAGGAAAGGCGTACTAATCTCTGAACTCGGAACTCAGAGGGAAGGAGAGAGGTAAAAAGTATTCGAGGTGTGGCGTCACCAGAAAGCAGGTAAGTGATTGGTTGGTGAGTATTTCTCTCTTTTTAAAATTAAACTCGGTGTTTTATAGTTTGTTTGTAAACCAGAGCCCTTAAATATATCATTTAGCTGTAAGGTAATTTCAGTTCTGCGGTTTATATTTTCTAGGGTCTCTCTGGTGTAGTGGGGACTTCTGCCATACAAGCGCCCTAGAGTATTGTTAGATCCGTGATTCTGAGAGTATGATGTTTTTCAATAACCACACGGATGCTGTAACTTAACAATCAACAGGTAGTTACTGGAGTAGGGTAGTCTCAAGACTGGGGTACAGAGGCATGCTCAAGGCTTATATACAGGTGTGGTCACTGCCGGTACTACAGTATACAGGAGCTGTAAAAGTAATTCTCTCTTAAAGGTACATACACTACAATTCCTCGCCTTTTAGATTAGTAGTACCCATAATATTCAAATAACAATTAACACTTTAACATGTACATTAAACAACAATAGTCCATTTATAGATTCAGTCTTTGGGGCGGCTTCCTGATCCTTTCGGGATAGGGCCTTTCCTGAGGTTCTTGTTCTTGGTGCGGAGGCGATTCTGGCCCCTTTTCATCGGTTAGTTCATCGGGTTCCACTGCTACTGGTTCGGAGGTAGATGCTACCGGTATGTCGGGTTCATCCCCAGGTACGCAAGACATGGGGTTGACTCGTTCCTGTGACGCTAAGATCTGATCAACGTGGCGTCTCACAATGTTCTCCCCGACATCCACTGTGTACATTAATGGCCCCTGCCTTGTGCATATCGTTCCGGGTTGCCATTTCTCTGTTCGGTAGTCACGGGCCAAGACTGGTTGTCCTACGTTGAAGCTCCTTGTCGGCTTCTCATTGATGTGCTAAAATTGTTTATCCTCAACATTTCTTCGCACATTTGGTCTGAGCAAGTCCAGACGAGCTCTCAACCTTCGGTTAAAGAACATCATGGCCGGGGTCTGGTTGGTAACTGCATGTGTCGCGTTTCGGTAGGCTAATTGCCCACCTTATGCTGTAGTGGAATTTCATCGTCGCACATGGCCTTTATCGCCTTCTTAAAGGTTTGTACGAACCTCTCAGCCAATCCATTTGTGGCTGGATGATACGGGGCGGATGTGTAATGCCTTACCCCATTCCTTCTCATAAATTTTCGAAACTCTTCGGACACAAACTGTGGTCCATTATCAGAGCAAATGTGCTCTGGCAAGCCGTTCCTGGCAAATATGGTCCGTAGGACTGCAACCGTTTTCTCTGTAGTGGTTGAGGACATTTTTATCACCTCAGGCCATTTCGAATGAGCATCCACTGCTATTAAGAACATTGAGTCCATGAATGGACCAGTGAAATCAATATGCACCCGTTGCCATGGAGAGGAGGGCCACTCCCATGGGTGTAGAGGGGCATGTGGTGGTGCATTTTGGACCTTCTGGCATCCTGAGCAGCTCTTGGTTAGGTCCTCGATTTGTTGATCGATCCCCGGCCACCACACATAAGCCCTAGCAAGGCTTTTCATTTTCACCCCTCCCAGATGGCCTTTGTGAAGCTCATTGAGCACTCTCTCCCTTAACTTGGGTGGAATTACCACTCGGGATCCACACATCACTGTCCCCTGGCATACTGACAGCTGTTCTCTTCTGGATGAGAATGCTGGCAACAGTGAGTTGCCATGTGTTGGCCATCCCTTCACCGTCAAATCATATACCCGAGACAGCGTCGGATCATTGCGGGTCTCCTTCTCTATATCCGCGTTAGTTACTGGCAAGCGTTCAATTATCGACGAATAAAATATTTCGATAGGGTCCACTGCTGGTGCTTCCTCCGCAGTAGGCAGTGGCAGGCGTGATAGCCCATCAGCGTTTCCATGCTGTTTTGTGCCCTTATACTCTATTTCATATTGGTTCGCCCCTAGAAAAAGGGACCATCTTTGTAGCCGTTGTGCAGTCATCACCGGAACGCCCTTCTTTGGATTAAAGATGGAGACAAGTGGTTGGTGGTCAGTCAGCAAGGTGAACTTCTGCCCATGCAGATAGTGGTTGAATTTTTTTACTCCCCATACTAGGCTGAGGGCCTCCCTGTCAATCTGGGTGTGGTTGCGCTCGGCTGAGGTTAGTGACCGAGATGCAAAGGCTACTGGCCTCTCCAACCCGTCTGGGAATTTGTGCGACAGCACCGCTCCAATACCATAGGGTGATGCATCACATGCCAAACGAATTGCTAGTGCTGGGTTGAAATGGGCCAACACCTCTTTTGATGTGATCAATTCTTTACACTTCTGGAAAGCTCATCCACGTTCGTCATTCCACTTCCTTGGTACCCCTGTTTGCAGTAGGGTGTTCAGTGGGTGTAATACCGTGGACAAATTTGGTAAGAACTTATGGTAGTAGTTTACCAGCCCGAGGAACGACCTCAGTTGTGACACATTTTCCGGTGCTGGAGCCTTGACTACTGCCTCAATCTTTTCAGGGGACTTATGTAACCCCTCTTCATCGATGACGTGGCCGCAATACGAGATCTGCTTCTGGAAAAACTCGCACTTGTGGCGATTAGCTCATAGCCCATATTCCTTTAATCTGGTGAGCACCTTCTCCAAGTTGGCGAGGTGATCACTGTCATTTTCGCCCGTGACCAGGATGTCGTCCAAATAACACTGGGTCCCTGGAATCCCTTGCAGGACTTGATCCATCGCCCTTTGCCAAATAGCCGGAGCTGATGCTACCCCAAACACCAGCCGGTTGAATTGATAGAGACCTTTATGAGTGTTAATCGTAAGGTATTGTTTCGAGGCTTCTTCTACCTCCAGTTACAAGTACGCCTGTGCTAGATCAATTTTGGTGAAGCGTTTACCTCCAGATAGCGAGGCGAAAATATCCTCAATTCGTGGAAGCGGATATTGTACCGTGTGAAGGATTGGGTTCACTGTCACCTTAAAATCCCCACAGATACGGACCTTCTTTGGTTCCCCAGGCGTATTACTCAGCGACCTCTTCATTACAGGAACGATGGGTGTAGCCCACTCGCTCCAGTCTACTTTGGACAGTACTCCTGAACGTTCCAACCCTTCCAGCTCTGCTTCGACAGCTGGTCTGATCGCATAAGGCACTGGTCTGGCCTTAAGAAACTTTGGGCTTGCATTTTCCTCTATTTCAATCATTGCTGTTATGCCTTTTAGTCTTCCGAGTCCCTCCTGGAACACTTCTTTTGCGTCAGTTAGCATTTTTGACAGTCGTCCAGGTGTGACGTCGTCATCCTTTTTGGCCTCAACCTTCAGTGCCTGTATGGAATGCCAATCTAATTGTATCTTCCGGATCCATTCACGTCCTAGCAGTGGTGGTCCTCCATCTGGCAATACATATATGTCCATTTTAGGTATTTCCTGGCCTTTATATATCACTTTCCCCCTTATTTTTCCTTTGGAGTAGACTTTTTGCCCCGTGTACGTCTTCAAGACAATCTCTGTAGCTTTCAAGGGTATATGTGAAAATAGCCGCTTGTAGTCCCTTTGGTTTATGACTGTTAGGGCTGATCCTGTGTCCAATTCCATTTTCACTTGGACTCCGTCTATCTTGAGTGTAACCCAGATAGTCTGGTGATCCTCCATTTTGGTTACCTTATGTAGTTTCAGACAACCCAGCTCCTTGCTTCCGGAGTCTGTGTCACTTTTCTGTTCGTCTGAACTACTGTCCATCACCTTGTGTACTTTTTGTACTTCTCCTGTGGAGATTTCTTACTGTTGGTTTTCTTCCCAGACCTGCAGACTCTTGCTATGTGTCCTGCTTTTCCACACTGTCTGCACACTTGGTCCTTGAACCAACAATCCTTCTGGTCGTGTGTTGTTCTGCCGCAGTGATAGCACTTCCCTGTTCCATAGGACATTTCATTGGTGCCATATTCTTGCGGTCTCCATTGTATCTCTGCAGCGCCCCTTGCGGCTGCTTCGTGTGATACTGCCATACTGAAAGCCTTGTCCAGCATAAGATCCTTTTCTGATAGAAGCCGTTTCTGGGTTCCTTCACTTTGCAGCCCACACACAAACTTGCCCCTTAACGTATCTGCTAGTCCCACTCCAAACTGGCAGTGTTTCGATAGCTTGCGCAGTTCCATTAAGTACTCAGCATTGCTTTCGTCTTTGTGTTGGTTCCTTTTATGGAACTTAAATCGTTCTGCTATCAGCAGCGGTGTGGGGTTTAAGTTGTCTTGTAGGATTTCTACTATGCTTTCGAAATTCTTGTTCACAGGCTTCTCTGGGGTTATTAGGTTTTGCAGTAACCCATAAGTTTTTGCACCCATGGAATTTAACAAAACCAGTGCTTTCCTAGCATCTGGCACTTCATTCGCCCTGCAGTACACCTCAATACGTTCCACATGTCGCCCAATCTTCGACTTCATTGTCGAACGTAGAGATACAGCCACTCTTCGGCATCCCTGGGTGTGATTTAACTGTCAAAAATGGCGTCTCCTGCGCTTCCCCTTCTTCTCCGCTGGAATATAAGGAAGAATCGGTACGGGATGCTTTTATTAATGGATTACTGTCTAGATCAATTTGTCAGCGGTTGTTAGAAAATAAGACTTTGGATCTTAAGAGTGCTTTTGAGCAAGCTTCTACATTGGATGTGGCTCAGAGAAGTTCGGATTCTTATGCTCTTTTTAATCGGCCTGTGACTGTGGTTTCGGCAGTTCCGGATGAAAAGGAATTATGTGGACTTAATAGGAGTGGTTTACTAGATTCTGAAACAGTTTCTACTTCAGCGGCTGTTGCCTCTAGGATTCAGAAGTGTTATTTTTGTGGGAACGTCCGGCACCCTCGTCTGAAGTGTCCTGCTCGGGAGGCTGTGTGTAGTAAATGCGGCAAGAGAGATCATTATGCACGTGTGTGTAAATCATCAGGTTCAATTACCTCCTCTGTGACTATTCAGCCTTTAGATAGGGCGTTTATTGCATCAATTTCTGCTGCATTTGCTCATGGCCTAAACAAAGCTATAGTTACGGCCCAAGTTAATGGGTTGGAAGTGAAGGCCCTTATAGATACGGGCAGTACCGAGAGTTTTATAAGTCTTCAGTTTGCAAAGGAGAAGCATTTGAAAATTTCGCCTGTTTCCTATCAGGTGTGTATGGCTCAGACGACCCTCACTTCACAAGTAGCTGGTTGTTGCCTTGTGAAATTGATTCTTCTAGGTAATACGTATACTGATATATGCCTATCTGTTTTGCCTAATCTCTGTGCGGATATTTTGATTGGTCATGATGTGCTTCAGTTACACGAGTCTCTCAATCTTTCATTTGGAGGGACTAAGCCACCTTTATCTATTTGTGGATTAACCTCTTTATCCATTTCTCCATTATCACTTTTTTCCAATTTGATGCCGGATTGTAAGCCAATTGCTACCAAGTCAAGAAGGTATAGCAGTCAGGATAGAGAATTTATTAATTCTGAAGTTCAACGTCTCTTATTGGAAGGAATCATTGAACCTAGTTGTTCGCCTTGGCGGGCACAGGTAGTTGTCACGACTAACGAGAGACATAAGAAACGAATGGTGATAGACTATTCCCAAACTATTAATAGGTATACTCAATTAGATGCGTACCCTTTGCCTAAGATTGATGAGCTTATCAATAAAGTATCTCAGTATAAGGTTTTTAGCACTATTGACCTAAAGAGTGCTTATCATCAGATTCCTATTGTTAAGAAGGATCAACCATATACGGCCTTTGAGGCTGGTGGAAAGCTGTATCAGTTTTGCCGAATACCATTTGGTGTTACTAATGGTGTTGCTTGTTTTCAACGGGCAATGGATGCTTTCATAAGTGATAACTCTCTCTCTGACACCTTTTCATACTTAGATGACATCACGGTGTGTGGCAAATCAAGGGTGGAGCATGATTCTAATTTAGAAAGATTCCTTCAAGCTGCGGAAAAAGTTAGTTTAACTTTCAATAAAGAGAAGTGTACCTTTTCGACCACTGAGGTAAATCTACTGGGGTATATTATCTCGGGAAACAAGATTAAACCAGACCCAGAACGTCTGCGACCATTGATTGATTTACCCTGTCCTACTAATTCTAAGGCTTTGCAACGAGTTGTTGGACTGTTTTCTTACTATTCTAATTGGATTGCAAATTTTTCACAGAAGATCCGGCCTCTTATTCGGGTTACGACATATCCTCTATCATAGGAGGCCAGGATGTGTTTTGATAATTTTAAAAAGGATATCCTTGGAGCAGTTGTGCATTCTATTGATGAGCAGGTTCCTTTTGTGATTGAGACGGACACTTCTGATTTTGCAATTGGGGCTACTCTGAACCAAAATGGAAGACCTGTGGCCTTTTTCTCACGTACCTTGAACAATAGTGAAAAAAGGCATTCTTCAATAGAGAAAGAGGCGTATGCAATAGTAGAAGCACTGCGTAAATGGAGACATTATTTATCGGGGCGACATTTTACGTTGGTAACTGATCAAAAGTCTGTGTCCTTTATGTTTGATGTCAAACATTTTGGAAAGATTAAGAATGATAAAATAATGAGGTGGAGGATTGAGTTGGCATGTTACCATTTTGATATAGTTTATCGTCCGGGGAAGGATAATGTTGCTGCTGATGCGCTGTCGAGGGCTTATTGTTCTGTGATTCACGGAGATACGCTTATTAATCTTCACAATGCCTTATGCCATCCTAGGGTTACGAGGATGATACACTTCGTATGCAGTAAGAATTTGCCCTTTTCAGTTGAAGACGTCAAGCGGATGACTTGTTCTATCTGTGCTCGGTGTAAACCGAATTTCTTTAAGCCTCAACGAGCTCATCTTATAAAGGTTACTTCTCCTTTTGAACATTTGAGCGTCGATTTTAAGGGGCCTCTTCCTTCAGCTACTCAAAACCGATATATATTTACTGTTGTGGATGAGTTTTCAAGGTTCCCTTTTGCTTTTCCTTGCGCAGATGTATCAGCTGCTACAGTTATCAAATGTCTGACTCAACTTTTTGTCATCTTTGGGATGCCTGCGTATATCCATTCGGATCAGGGAAGTTCTTTTATGCCTTCCCAGTTGAAGGAATACCTTCAGAGTCAGGGAATTTCTACTAGCAGAACTACCCCGTATAATCCCCAGGGTAATGGACAGTACGAACGATACAATGGGGTGATCTGGAAGGCAGTTATGTTGGCTTTGACATCCCGGAACCTTAAGAATACACAGTGGGAAATGGTACTGCCTGATGCCCTGCATTCCATTAGATCATTGCTTTCAACAGCTACTAATGTGACCCCCCATGAAAGGCTCTTTAACTATCCGCGGAGATCTACTATGGGATATTCGGTACCTTCATGGCTTACTATGCAGGGACCTGTGCTGCTTCGATGCCATGTTAGATTGTCAAAATATGATCCTTTAGTGGAGGAGGTGGAGCTGTTGGAGGCAAATTCCCAATATGCTCATATTCGATTCCAAGATGGGAAAGAAAGTACCGTTTCAATTAAAGACTTGGCTCCTTGTGGTGGCCAGCCCTCTTCTGAGGATATTAACAATAGTCATGATTCAGATAATGTGGATGCTGTTACAGATACTACGAATATTTCCAATCCGACTGCAGATAATTATACTTCTATTAGTCAGCCCTCGATGGATGTTCATGACCGTCCCAGTTTACCTCCTGATGGGATTTCTAATCCGGAAACCGTTGAAAATCGGGATATGGCTAGCCTTTCTGCAGAAGATACTTCTGTGTCTCCTGGTGTGGGAGGGCAAGGAATTTCACCAAGGTTAAGAAGGTCGACACGAACAAGATATCCGGTCGACCGATTGAAAATGGATTTTTAAATTGATAGTAATGTTTTAAAATTGTTGAAATATTATATTATATTGTTTTAGTTGAGAGATATTTAATACTTATGTGCAATGTTACTATTTGTTGTTGCTCACTTAGTATTGTGTCATGTTGAATAGTTTTACTTTGTCTGTGCATAGTTTTAGTTGTAAATAATTAATTATAAATTGTAAAGGTTATTTAGGTTGGAGTATATTTTAAAAGGAGGGGTGAATGTGGTGATTATTCTTTGGCCTAGAAATTGGGTTTTGGCGCAGCGACGGCTTTAGCGCCGGAAGTTAGTGCCGGAGCTAAGTCGCGCTGGGCGGGCCAAAAATTCACTAGTTCTGCGCCCAAACGGCTGTCGGCGCTGCTGAAAGCTGTTTGCGCCTGAAAACTGGCGCTACGCGCTGAATTGCGGCGCTATTCCGGCGCTGCGGCGCCCGCTGCGGTGCGGCAGGTTCAGGAAGTGCAGGCCTCCTCCTTCCCTTAAGGAGGAGCTGCCTGCACCCGGCCGCGGCCCGCGAAAATCATTGTAAAAATGAGCCCGGCACCTCGGACAAGTGCCGGGCTTGCATCTGTCCTGGGGGGGGGGGGGAGAAGTCCGGGGAGGGAGCTGCGGCCAAGCGGCCGGCGGGAAAGCGGCCGGCCGCCGCGGGGCCTTTAATGCGCCGGCGCAAAGTCCAGTAAGGCACCTCTGCCAGAACGTTGCTTGCGGCTGCCACGGGCGAGGCAGCCGCAAGTCAATTTCGGAGTTCGGGCGGGTTACCATGGCAACCGGGACGCCGCACACACCGATGACGTCATCGGTGCCGGCGCAGCGCTAACGGCCTAACGCCGATTTAGGGACCCACTCAATTTCCAAACTGGCCATAACTCCGGCGCTAGGCCCTCTAGCGCCTCAAAAGCGGTGCTAAGCCTACCGAATTTCTAGGCCTATATGTTTAGTAAGAAGTATTGTGATTGGTTGTTTGTTTCCTGCCTTGGGATGTATGTTGTAATCTCATTGGTAGTTGATGTCATGTGATTTGTGGTGGCCATCTTAAATTCAGTTCTTTCCAGCCTTTAGTTGGGACTGGGTGTTGAAGATGTGCTACAGGATTTTTAAGTTAATAAAGCCTAGATTAGAAAGGCAAATCTATTCTTTATTTCAAAGGGTAAGTCATGTCAGGACAGCCCAGCCCCATGTTATGCTCCACCTGCGCTATATGGGAATTCAGGGACACTACCGGTGTCGCTGATGACCATGTGTGCCGAAATGTATCCAGCTGCAGCTTCTAGCAGACCGCATTAAGGCGCTGGAGCTGCAGATGGATGAGTTTTGGTGCATTCGCGATGCTGAGAGGGTCGTGGATAACACGTTTAGTGAGTTGGTCACACCGCAGGTAAGGGCTGCACAGGCAGAAGGGAAATGGGTGACCATCAGGTGGAGCAGTAGAAGCAGGCAGGTAGTGCAGGGGACCCCTGTGGCCATCCCCCTCTCAAACAGGTATACCGATTTGGATACTGTTGAGGGGGATGACTTACCAGGGGAAGGCAGCAGCAGCCAACTTCCTGGCACCAGGGGTGCTTCTGCTGCTCAGGAAGGGAGGAATAAGAGTGGGAGAGCAATAGTGGTAGGGGATTCTATCGTAAGGGGAACAGATAGGCATTTCTGTGGCCATAGACGTGACTCCAGGATGGTTTGTTGCCTCCCTGGTGCCAGGGTCAAGGACGTCACTGAACGGCTGCAGGGCATTCTGAAGGGGGAGGGTTGTGGTTCACATTGGGACCAACGACATGGGTAGGAAGAGGGATGAGGTCCTGCAGCAAGAATTTAGGGAGCTAGGTAGCAGATTAAAGCGCAGGACCTCAAAGGTTGTAATCTCTGGATTACTCCCGGTGCCACGAGCTAGTGAGTATAGGAATAGGAGGATAGAGCAGATGAATGCGTGGCTAAAGAGTTGGTGCAGGAGGGAGGGCTTTAGTTTTCTGGATCACTGGTTCTGCTTCTGGGGAAGGTGGGACTTGTACAAGTCGGACGGGTTGCACCTGAACCAGAACGGGACAAATATCCTTGTGGGGAGGTTTGCTAGCACTGTTGCGGGGGGGGGGGGTTTAAACTAACTTGGCAGGGGGATGGGATACAGAGTGGAGCTATAATAGGGGGTGATGTACAGCCAAATATAGAGGAAAAAACAAGTCAGCTTGGAAGGCAGAGCAAATATGTAACGGCACAAGGGAGTAGGGCAAGGCTGGATGGCATTTATTTTAATGCAAGGAGTCTTGCGAATAAGGTGGATGAACTGAAGTTGTTGATGAACACATGGGAGTATGATATTGTTGCTATCACGGAGACATGGTTGAGGGAGGGGCAAGACGGGCAGCTCAATATTCCGGGGTATAGAATCTTCAGGCGAGACAGAGGGGGGGGGGGCGGTAAAAGAGGAGGGGGTGTCACAATATTAATTAAGGAGTCAATTACTGCTGTAAGGAGGGATGATATATTAACAGGTTCCTCTAATGAGGCTATATGGGTAGAACTTAAAAACAAAAAGGGGGCAAGCACTTTGCTGGGAGTGTACTATAGGCCCCCAAACATTCAGGGGGAGATAGAGGAACAGATATGTAGGCAAATCTCAGAGAAATGTGCAAATAATAGGGTAATAATAGTGGGGGATTTCAACTTCCCCAATTTTAACTGGGATAGTCAGAGTGTGAAAGGCTTAGAGGGTGCAGAATTCTTAAAGTGCACCCAGGAGAGCTTTTTGAGCCAGCATGTAGAAAGTCCTACAAGAGAAGGGGCGGTACTGGACCTAATTCTAGGGAATGTAGCCGGGCAAGTGGTAGCAGTGTTAGTAGGTGAGCACTTTGGTGACAGTGACCATAATTCGGTGAGATTTAAGGTAGTCATGGAAAAGGACAGAGATGGACCGGAAATAAAGGTTCTAAATTGGGGAAGGCCGATTTTAATATGATAAGGCAGGATCTGGCCAAAGTGGACTGGGATCAGCTACTTGTAGGAAAATCCACATCGGAGCAATGGGAGTCTTTCAGAAAGGAAATTGAGAGAGTACAATGGCAACATGTTCCCGTAAAGTTCAAGGGTGGGACCAACAAGCCCAGGGAACCTTGGATGTCAAGGGATATACGAGAATGGATTAGGGAAAAAAGGGGGGCTTTTGGCAGATACAAAGGACTAAAGACAGAGGAAGCCCTAGAGGAGTATAAAAAGTGCAGGGGGATACTTAAAAAAGAAATTAGGAGAGCGAGGAGGGGCCATGAAATAACACTGGCGAGCAAAATAAAGGAAAATCCTAAGGTGTTTTATAAGTATATTAAGGGCAAGAGGATAACTAGGGAAAGAGTAGGGCCCTTTAGGGACCAAAGTGGCAATCTGTGTGTGGAGCCAGAAGATGTAGGTGGGGTTTTAAATGAATTTTTTGCATCTGTGTTCACTTTGGAGAAGAACGATGTAGACATAGTAATTGGGCAGGGGGACTGTGATATACTTGAACATTTTAGCATCGAGAGGGAGGAGGTACTAGCGGTTTTAGCAGGCTTAAAAGTGGATAAGTCCCCAGGCCCGGATGAGATGTATCCCAGGCTGCTGTGTGAGGCAAAGGAAGAGATTGCAGGGGCTCTGACACAAATTTTCAAAATCTCTCTGGCCACAGGGGATGTGCCAGAGGACTGGAGAACAGCTAACGTAGTACCATTATTCAAGAAGGGTAGTAGGGATAAACCAGGGAATTACAGGCCAGTGAGCCTAACATCAGTGGTAGGGAAATTATTGGAAAAAATTCTGAGGGACAGAATTAGTCTCCACTTGGAGAGGCAAGGATTAATCAGGGATAGTCAGCATGGCTTTGTCAAGGGAAGATCATGTCTGACCAATTTGATTCAATTTTTCGAGGGGGTGACTAGGTGTGTGGATGAGGGCAGTGCAGTGGATGTGGTATACATGGATTTTAGTAAGGCTTTCGATAAAGTCCCGCTCAGGAGACTGGTCAAGAAGGTAAGAGCCCATGGGATCCAGGGTGCCTTGGCACATTGGATCCAAAACTGGCTTAGTGGCAGAAGGCAGAGGGTGATGGTCGAAGGTTTTTTTTGTGACTGGAAGCCTGTGTCCAGTGGGGTACCGCAGGGATCGGTGCTGGGTCCCTTGCTGTTTGTGGTCTACATTAGTGATTTGGATGTGAATGTAAAAGGTATGATCAGTAAGTTCGCAGATGACATGAAAATTGGTGGGGTGGTAAATAGCGAAGAGGGTAGCCTCAGTCTGCAGGACGATATAGATGGGTTGGTCAGATGGGCGGAACAGTGGCTAATGGAATTTAACCCGGAAAAGTGTGAGGTGATGCATTTTGGATGGACTAACAAGGCAAGGGAATACACAATGAATGGTAAGACCCTAGGAAAGACAGAGGATCAGAGGGACCTTGGTGTGCATGTACATAGATCCCTGAAGGCAGCAGAACAGGTGGATAAGGTGGTTAAAAAGGCATATGGGATACTTGCCTTCATTAGCCGAGGCATAGAATATAAGAGCAGGGAGGTTATGATGGAGCTGTACAAACCGCTGGTTAGGCCACAGCTGGAATACTGTGTGCAGTTCTGGTCGCCACACTATAGGAAGGATGTGATTGCTTTGGAGAGGGTGCAGAGGAGATTCACCAGGATGTCACCTGGGCTGGAGCGCTTCAGCTATGAAGAAAGACTGGACAGGCTGGGGTTGTTTTCCTTGGAGCAGAGAAGGCTGAGGGGGGACCTGATTGAGGTGTACAAAATTATGAGGGGCATAGATAGGGTAGATAGAAAGGAACTTTTTCTCTTAGTAGAGGGGTCAATAACAAGGGAGCATAGATTCAAGGTAAGGGGCAGGAGGTTTAGAGGGGATTTGAGGAAGAACTTTTTCACCCAGAGGGTGGTTGGAATCTGGAACTCACTGCCTGAAAGGGTGGTGTAATGATATCAGCAAATAGTGATGTTATTTGCCTGTTTGATTATGATGCCTTAGCAGCATGATTGCAGGTATTGATTACTTATGCCTGAGCAGCAGAGGTCATGTGACCGAGACAAGCAAGGCAGTTGAGTTTAGTTTCAGTTTCGTTCTAGATGCATCACTAGCTTAATGTCTCCTGTAATGCTGTTAACTTTGAGTTGAATATACTTTAGATTAAAAGACATTCTCTTTCATAAATGTCTCGTCATTGAACCCACAAAGAAATCAATACAGGTGGTAGAGGCAGGAACCCTCACAACATTCAAGAAGCATTTGGATGAGCACTTGAAATGCCATAGCATACAAGGCTACGGACCAAATGCTGGAAAATGGGATTAGATTAGACAGGGCTTGATGGCCGGCGCGGACGCGATGGGCCGAAGGGCCTCTTTCTGTGCTGTATAATAATAATAATAATAATAATCAACTTTATTGTCATTGTTAGTGCACAAGTGCAGTACAACGAAATGTAGGCTTGCGGCTCCCGAGAGTGTACATTTAGATTAAGACATTTAAACATTCAACATTCATTTGGCTTGTAATACATTAACATAACCATAACCATAATAAAGTGCATTGGCAGATGTGCAGGCTTTAGAGTTTGTTTGTGGAGTTCAGTAGGATGACAGCCCTGGGAAAGAAGCTGTTCCTAAATCTGGTCGTTCGGGTACGAATGCATCTGTAGCGTCTCCCAGATGGCAGGAGGGCGAACAGACTGTGGCTGGGGTGGGTAGGGTCTTTGATGATGGTCCGTGACCTCCGTAAACAGCGTTTCTGGTATATGTGCTCTATGGTCGGTAGCTGGGTGCCGGTAATGCGTTGGGCAGAACTCTATGGCCTAGAAATTGGGTATAGCCCCGCTTGAGGCATTAGAATTGGCGCTGCGCAAAGTTTATAGCCAGACGCAACTTATCGCCGCCTGGCGCGATATTGGGTTACATCGCCCCCAAAGTTGATTGAGGCGCGAATTCAGGCATTACACGGGACTCCTAAGGCACTAAACTTCCGGTGCAACCCAATATCAGAGCGGACGGGCGCAGTGCAGGTGCTCTCAATTACCGATGACCACGAGACTTCCAGGCGCCGGCCAGCTCTTAAAGGGGTGGGTCAGTCAGCTTCAGCATCCACACTCTGCACCTTGCAGGCCTCAGAATCGGCGCAGGCCCTTCTCTGGTGCTAAAAACTTGGACCAGATGGAGAAGGTGAGACAGAGAGCAGAGCGCTTCACCAATGTGGCTCTGGAGCAATTGGTGGCCGCAGTGGAGCGCCGGTGAGATGTTCTCTACCCAGACAATGGCAGGAGGCCGAATCATAAGGACTACCGACGAGCTTGGAGGGATGTATGCCAGAGGGTCAACTACAGCAGCATGGTGACCAGGAGCCCTGTCCAATGCAGAAAGAAATTCAACGACCTCACTCGGGTCATGAGGGTGGGTGTTGTTTCTGCAAACTTCTGCATCCCTTCATTTGCACCTGACTTTATGGCTACAGGGTGGCCTGTGCCCCATTGGCCATCTGCCAGCAAGCACCCATGGCCGTTTCTGGGCACACACATGCACATTTGACTCAAGGCGTCATGTAAGTGCTCTTGCACCATGGGGGGCATGAGATGATCACTCAGGGCATCATGTAAGGGCTCTTCCACCATGGGGGGCATGAGATGATCACTCAGGGCATCGGGTAACATAACTTCCCCTCCTTTCCCCTGCAGTCCAAGCTGGCGAGGATTGGCAAAGACCAGTTTCGCACCGGTGGAGGACCTCCACAAGTGGCCACTCTCACGGATCTCGTGGAGAGTGTCCACCAGATTCTTGGAGGATGCCTGAGTGGTCCTGTAACCACTGCAGCTGCCGACCCTATTGTCGACAGCGATGGTAAGGTTCTCACCTTTTACAACTGTCTCCTTCCACTTGTTCCCCCCGCCAGCATGCTTTCTCACTGTGGACCCATGTCATAGCCTTGCCGCAATCTGGCATCCCTTGCTGCCAAGCTGTCCTTTTGCTAAAGCCACTCTTCCACCTCCCTGCTTTCAGATGCTGCATCACCAGCTCGGGAGCCGGGCCCTCAAGCTGCCAGTGCCAGTGCCTCCAAAGGCTCAATGAGAAAAGTACTGTCCAACAGAAGGTCAGCAACTCTCTCCAGCAACGATCAGAATGGCCAGCCCAAATGGCTGCAGCTTTTATGCTAGTGCTGTCCCCTTTAAATAGCACCCCCCAAGTCTGAGAAGGGCCTGGGAACGCTCCATCCAACTGTCACTAATAGCGCCAGGCGGAAAGGTTGCAGGCGCCACCGAATATCCGGTCCGGGGCGCCAAAAAGGCGTCGCACACTGAAATGACGTCATGATCTGCTTGCACCCGTGGGCGCGCGCAAAGAGTTAGCGCCAGCGCTAAAAGGATACTCAATATGGGAGGTGGTGCTATATTCACTGCGCCTGCCCGAAAATTGGGTAACGCCCCAATTCTCGGGCTCTTTAGGCGCTAATCGCTGGCGCTAACAACCGAATTTCTAGGCCTATGACTTTGCATTTCTGTATTGGCAGGTCTGTGGTGAGTGATTTCCATTGCAGCGATAACAATTCACTGAACTGCTCTCACCAACATGCTTTTGACTTGGTCTCACAATGTTAGGTTTGGCGGTGGCTTTGTGACTGTAGACCTCAGCTGCACTAGTTACTTGAGTTGGACGGAGCTCCCTAGCATTCTTAGAAGTCATCTCCATAGATAGGGCAATTTTGCCTGCTATGTCAAACGTTAGGTTTGGAGTGTTTTGTAATTTGGTCTGTGTGCGCTCATCCACCAGTCCACACACAAACTTATCTCACAACGCATGTAGGGGGTTTCTCTTGCTCGTTCTGGTCTCCTGCCAGGCTTTGTGCAATAATTACCCTTGAGTGGTTCGACCCACTCTCCCCTACGGTTCTAGACCTTGGACTTAGATGCAGAGAACTGTAGTGCAGAGAAAGGACTCAATAGACCAGGTTGAATAGCACGAAATGGATGCTTTTATTTTTAAACAGTTTGAAGCATTACAAAATACATGTCATAGGCACAGATTAAAGTAACTACAATCATGCACAAATTTATGAACTTGACTCTATGGAAATGGGGAACACACGGCACGTCGTAAAGGGGAAACACATTACGATTTAACCTTACTCCCTCCCCTAAATACCTAAACTAAGTTTCGATTTGAGGAACTCGGGATCATGCTCACCACTATCAGAATCACAAAAAGGGGTTCGCAATCTTTTAGCACAGCTTTCCGTCGTCACGTGGATCTGGAAACTTCTGTCGCAGTCGATATTCTCTCTCTCTCTCTCTCGAGGCGGCGGGGTAGACACAGCCTCGATGAGCGCTCGTCAAGGTTGAGATCCACTATTGTGGATTTGGGTTCATGGAGCAGTCCCTGCCACCAATGTGATATTGAAGAAATGGATGCACGTGTCGAGGCCTTGCCTGGCTAGGCTCGGAATGTCCTTTTTATCCGACCTGGATCGTCGGTTTTTCCCGAGGGTGTCTTCTCCTTCGGCCTGGGTCGTCGATGATCTCCCGACAACAGCACCCGGGCCACCCTCGTCGTCTTCCCGTCGTGGCCGAGCCTTGTCTGGCTGAACACCGATCGTGTCCCGAAATCGAAGTGCTGCCTTGCACTGAAAAGTCCGTCCGAAGCGTCCTCGAAAAGAAGAAACGTCTTGGTCGAATTCCGAAGAAGTGAAACGTGAACTTGATCCTGGATCTGTGTGACCGTAACTTTGATGGACTTTCAATCCATAGTTATACCCTTTTGGGACAGTCTTATCTCCCGCCAAATCATAGTCCTGTCTTTGTATTAATTTTGGCGGGCAGAAATCTCTGCAGGGGCGCTTTGTCTTGTAACGGGAGCCGGTGATAACTTAACTGGCCTTCCTGGCCGATAATGTCTTTTAATGTCTTTTACATTGTCACCGTGACTCGGTTCGCATATTGATCGGTCTGGAGATTTCCCTTGATGGCTGTTAAACAGTTTCTCCTTTGTACATTAAATGGGTATAAGTGTTCATGCATTGTCCGCCCATATCTTGATGGGCCCCATCCTGTTTGCCTGAAACCGTCCTGTACTTAGAATCCATTGAATATGTATGCTGTTTCCCTGAGTTTCGGTTTCCCGATACTGGCTTTCGCGGGCTTACTGTTTTCAATCCACAAGCCTGTCTGGCTTGCAGTAACAGAAATCAAATGGTCCAGAAACTGATCACGAGGCCCGGCGGCCATTTTGTATGCCCTTTTATCAAAGGTTTTTCTGTGTAAGCTTACTTTGGTCAATAAACTGTCTTATTTTATCCTGTTTTCTTGCGTGATTATTGCTGAAAATTTCGAATCTTACAACGCATGATCCAACAATGTGCCGAAGTTACAATGCAAAGACAGGTTTTTAAGAGCTACAATGTTCTCACTGATGGTTTCACTTTGTTTTTGGTTTCTAGTACCAAACTTATAGCTCTCTGCTATTTTTAATGGCTTTGGGTCAAAATGGTCCTCAAGTTTCTTGGCAATGTCTTCAAATGACGCATCCTTCATTTTCTCTGGCGCGAGTAGGTTTGTCAACGTTCCATAGACATCTGGCCCGATTTCCATTAGAAAAATTGCTTTTTTATGTTCACTAATTTCTTTATTTTGGGCTTGAATATTCTCATCTGCAGCCTTCGGTCTCAATAATGTTATTGGCCTTAAAAACATCTCCACCCGCTCAATGTAAGAACTGAATGGTTCGCGAGCTCGGTCGTACATGCCGAGGCTTCCAATGAATCCCGTAGGTGCGGCCATGATTGTCCCGATCCTGTTGAACAGTGACTCAGCACACTACCTGTGTACCTGTGAGAATCAACGCTGCTGTTGCTGTGTATACATACATGGGACGGTGAAGCACAGACAATTCTGCATCAGCATTAATAGCAAAACATCGCAAAAAATTCAGTTTAGGTGTCACAAATTCACCTTAACTTTTTCCACTCGAAGGTTGAACACTGTGTCCTTTCATGATCCCTAAAAATGGCTTTGGGATCCCATCCTCAGTGCCAAAAATGTAATATATGCGGGTAGAACAAATGAAGGACAGAGACACCAGTTGCTAGTTCACGAGATTGCTTTACGAGGCCAGAGCGAACTGAGCATGCTCATACTAAACCATGTGACAAACCATGTGATGATACATTACAACAGCAAAGGGTTAATTTTCACTTTTGGCCAGGTGGGTTGGAAGCTGAGATAGCCAGGGGTATAAATCTCAATCCTCGAGTTCAAAAAATACATGAGTTATTCGCATGGAGGTGAGAATGAGAGAACAAAGGAATTGGGCTGAAGGAAATGTTTTGTCATTGAACACAGGAGTTTTAGATTATTGCTTCCCTCTTAAATAACCCTGGATATTAGGAGAATTTGGTGGCCTACCTCTAACATTCAGCCAGCTCTCTCCAGAGCATACTGTAGAGCACCACAACATCAGAACATGGTAAATATGTTGCAGCACTTTAAAACTGTGGAGTTGCATGATCTTTGCTGGAGGGAACAGAATGCTTTTGCAGTATCGTGTGTCATCTTTTGGATGGTTAACCCATATTTACAAGCACAACTTCTCTTCATTCTGGAATAAATAGGGAGTCAATGATTCCCTAAAAGCAGCGGCAGCAGCGAGAGGATAAAGAGTGGCCTGAGAGTGGACCTGAATCAATGCAGCGGCAGCAGCGAGAGGATAAAGAGTGGCTCGAGAGCGGACCTGAATTAAAGCAGCGGCAGCGGCGAGAGGGTTAAGAGTGGCCCGAGAGTGGACCTGAATTAAAGTAACGGCAGCGGTGAGAGGATAAAGAATGGCCTGAGAGTGGACCTGAATCAATGCAGCGGCAGCAGCGAGAGGATAAAGAGCAGCCCGAGAGCGGACCTGAATTAAAGCAACGGCAGCGGCGAGAGGGTTAAGAGTGGCCCGAGAGCGGACCTGAATTAAAGCAACGGCAGCAACGAGAGGATAAAGAGTGGCTCGAGAGCGGACCTGAATCAATGCAGCGGCAGCGGCGAGAGGATAAATAGTAGCCCGAGAGTGGACCTGAATTAAAGTAACGGCAGTGGTGAGAGGATAAAGAGCGGCCCGAGAGTGGACCTGAATTAAAGTAACGGCAGTGGTGAGAGGATAAAGAGCGGCCCGAGAGTGGACCTGAATTAAAGCAGCGGCAGCGGCGAGAAGATAAAGAGCGGCCCGAGAGTGGACCTGAATTAAAGTAACGGCAGTGGTGAGAGGATAAAGAGCGGCCCGAGAGCAGACCTGAATTAAAGCAGCGGCAGTGGGGAGAGGATAAATAGTAGCCCGAGAGCGGACCTGAATTAAAGCAGCAGCAGTGGGGAGAGGATAAAGAGCGGCCTGAGAGCAGACCTGAATTAAAGCAGCGCCAGTGGGGAGAGGATAAAGAGCGGCCCGAGAGCGGACCTGAATTAAAGCAGCGGCGAGAGGATAAAGAGCGGCCCGAGAGCGCACCTGAATTAAAGCAGCGGCAGCAACGAGAGGATAAAGAGCGGCCCGAGAGCGGACCTGAATTAAAGTAATGACAGCAGCGAGAGGATAAAGAGCGGCCCGAGAGCGGACCTAAATTAAAGTAATGACAGCAGCGAGAGGATAAAGACCGGCTGGAGAGGGGACCTGAATTAAAGTAATGGCAGCGGCGAGAAGATAAAGAGCGGCCCGAGAGTGGACCTGAATTAAAGTAACGGCAGCGGCGAGAGGATAAAGAGCGGCCCGAGAGCAGACCTGAATTAAAGTAACGGCAGCGGCGAGAGGATAAAGAGCGGCCTGAGAGTGGACCTGAATCAATGCAGCGGCAGCAGCGAGAGGATAAAGAGCAGCCCGAGAGCGGACCTGAATTAAAGCAACGGCAGCGGCGAGAGGGTTAAGAGTGGCCCGAGAGCGGACCTGAATTAAAGCAACGGCAGCAGCGAGAGGATAAAGAGTGGCCCGAGAGCGGACCTGAATCAATGCAGCGGCAGCAGCGAGAAGATAAAGAGTGGCTCGAGAGCGGACCTGAATCAATGCAGCAGCAGCGGCGAGAGGATAAATAGTAGCCCGAGAGTGGACCTGAATTAAAGTAACGGCAGTGGTGAGAGGATAAAGAGCGGCCCGAGAGTGGACCTGAATTAAAGTAACGGCAGTGGTGAGAGGATAAAGAGCGGCCCGAGAGTGGACCTGAATTAAAGTAACGGCAGTGGTGAGAGGATAAAGAGCGGCCCGAGAGTGGACCTGAATTAAAGTAACGGCAGTGGTGAGAGGATAAAGAGCAGCCCGAGAGTGGACCTGAATTAAAGTAACGGCAGTGGTGAGAGGATAAAGAGCGGCCCGAGAGCGGACCTGAATTAAAGCAGCGGCAGTGGGGAGAGGATAAAGAGCGGCCCGAGAGCGGACCTGAATTAAAGCAGCGGCAGCGGCGAGAGGATAAATAGTAGCCCGAGAGTGGACCTGAATTAAAGTAACGGCAGTGGTGAGAGGATAAAGAGCGGCCCGAGAGCGGACCTGAATTAAAGCAGTGGCAGCAACGAGAGGATAAATAGTAGCCCGAGAGTGGACCTGAATTAAAGTAACGGCAGTGGTGAGAGGATAAAGAGCGGCCCGAGAGCGGACCTAAATTAAAGTAATGACAGCAGCGAGAGGATAAAGACCGGCTGGAGAGGGGACCTGAATTAAAGTAATGGCAGCGGCGAGAGGATAAAGAGCGGCCCGAGAGCAGACCTGAATTAAAGTAACGGCAGTGGTGAGAGGATAAAGAGTGGCCCGAGAGCGGACCTGAATTAAAGCAGCGGCAGCGGCGAGAGGATAAAGAGCGGCCCGAGAGCGGACCTGAATTAAAGCAGTGGCAGCAACGAGAGGATAAAGAGCCGCCCGAGAGCGGACCTGAATTAAAGTAATGACAGCAGCGAGAGGATAAAGACCGGCTGGAGAGGGGACCTGAATTAAAGTAACGGCAGCGGCGAGAGGATAAAGAGCGGCCCGAGAGCGGACCTGAATTAAAGTAACGGCAGCGGCGAGAAGATAAAGAGCGGCCCGAGAGTGGACCTGAATTAAAGTAACGGCAGCGGCGAGAGGATAAAGAGCGGCCCGAGAGCGGACCTGAATTAAAGCAGCGGCAGCGGCGAGAAGATAAAGACGGCCCGAGAGTGGACCTGAATTAAAGTAACGGCAGCGGCGAGAAGATAAAGAGCGGCCCGAGAGTGGACCTGAATTAAAGTAACGGCAGCGGCGAGAGGATAAAGAGCGGCCCGAGAGCGGACCTGAATTAAAGCAGCGGCAGCGGCGAGAAGATAAAGACGGCCCGAGAGTGGACCTGAATTAAAGTAACGGCAGCGGCGAGAGGATAAAGAGCGGCACAAGAGCGGACCTGAATTAAAGCAGCGCCAGCGGTGAGAGGATAAAGAGCGGCCCGAGAGCGGACCTGAATTAAAGCAGCGGCAGCGGCGAGAGGATAAAGAGCGGCCCGAGAGCGGACCTGAATTAAAGCAGCGGCAGCGGCGAGAGGATAAAGAGCGGCCCGAGAGCGGACCTGAATTAAAGTAACGGCAGCGGTGAGAGGATAAAGAGCGGCCCAAGAGCGGACCTGAATTAAAGTAACGGCAGCGGCGAGAGGATAAAGAGCGGCCCAAGAGCGGACCTGAATTAAAGCAGCGCCAGCGGTGAGAGGATAAAGAGCGGCCCGAGAGCGGACCTGAATTAAAGCAGCGGCAGCGGCGAGAGGATAAAGAGCGGCCCGAGAGCGGACCTGAATTAAAGTAACGGCAGCGGCGAGAGGATAAAGAGTGGCCCAAGAGCGGACCTGAATTAAAGCAGCGCCAGCGGTGAGAGGATAAAGAGCGGCTCGATAGCAGACCTGAATTAAAGTAACGGCAGCGGCGAGAGGATAAAGAGCGGCCCAAGAGCGGACCTGAATTAAAGCAGCGCCAGCGGTGAGAGGATAAAGAGCGGCCCGAGAGCGGACCTGAATTAAAGCAGCGGCAGCGGCGAGAGGATAAAGAGCGGCCCGAGAGCGGACCTGAATTAAAGCAGCGGCAGCGGCGAGAGGATAAAGAGCGGCCCGAGAGCGGACCTGAATTAAAGCAGCGGCAGCGGCGAGACGATAACGAGCGGCCCGAGAGCGGACCTGAATTAAAGCAGCGGCAGCGGCGAGAGGATAAAGAGCGGCCCGAGAGCGGACCTGAATTAAAGCAGCGGCAGCGGCGAGAGGATAAAGAGCGGCCCGAGAGCAGACCTGAATTAAAGCAGCGGCAGTGGTGAGAGGATAAAGAGCGGCCCGAGAGCGGACCTGAATTAAAGCAGTGGCAGTGGTGAGAGGATAAAGAGCGGCCCGAGAGCGGACCTGAATTAAAGCAGCGGCAGCGGCGAGAGGATAAAGAGCGGCCCGAGAGCGGACCTGAATTAAAGCAGTGGCAGTGGTGAGAGGATAAAGAGCGGCCCGAGAGCGGACCTGAATTAAAGCAGCGGCAGTGGGGAAAGGATAAAAAGTGGTCTAAGAGCGGACCTGAATTAAAGTAACGGCAGTGGCGAGAGGATAAAGAGTGGTCTAAGAGCGGACCTGAATTAAAGTAACGGCAGTGGCGAGAGGATAAAGAGCGGCCCGAGAGCGGACCTGAATTAAAGCAGCAGCAGTGGGGAGAGGATAAAGAGTGGCCTGAGAGCGGACCTGAATTAAAGCAGCGGCAGCGGCGAGAGGATAAAGAGCGGCCCGAGAGCGGACCTGAATTAAAGCAGCGGCAGCACGAGGCTCCGATTCAACAACAACAACAACAAAATCAGAGAGTGATGTCACGGGTAGGTGATTGGTTGGTGAGCATTTTGCTCTCTACGTTAGGGAAAGGTGTTAAATTAAGAGCTAAGAAACTGTAACTTGCTAGTACTTATGAAATTAATAATTAAACTAGATAAAATAATCAAACAATAAAATGAAAATATCGATTGAATAAAAGCTTTAACTAATTAATAAATAAATAAAACAAGGTTAAAGATGGCAGGGCAGGTGGTGTGTCGTAACTGCAGCATGTGGGAGTCTGTGGAGAGCATCGCGATCCCGAGCAAACACATCTGCAGTAAGTGTCTGCTACTCGAGGAACTTCGGTTCAGAGTTGTTTAGCTAGAATCCGAGCTGCAGACATTGCGATGCATCAGGGAGTGGGAGAGTTACCTGGTCACTTTGTACCAGGAGGCAATCAAACCCTTTAGGTTAAGTAGTGCTTTAGAGAAAGTCCTTGGTCAGGGACAGGAGGGTGTGACTGCGAGTCAGGAAGGTATGGGGACCCAAGATGTAGTGATGGAGGAGCCTCAGCTCTGGACCTTGTCCAACAGGTACGAGGTACTTTCTACCTGTATGGATGAGAAAAAGGATTGCAGGGAGGATGGGCAAACTGACCACGGCACTGTGGTACAGGAGGCCATCCAAGTGGGAGGGAGAAGGAAGGAATGTGGTAGTAGTAGGGGACAGTATAGTCAGGGGATAGATACTGTTCTCTGTAGCCACGAAAGAGAATCCCAAAGGCTGTGTTGCCTGCTTGGTGCCAGGGATAAGGATATCTTCTCGTGGCTGGAGAAGAACTTGGAGTAGGAGGGGGAGGATCCAGTTGTCGTGGTCTATGTAGGAACCAACGACATAGGTAGAACTAAAAATGAGGTTCTGCTGAGGGAGTTTGAGGAGCTAGGGTCTAAATTAATAAGCAGAACCTCAAGGGAAATAATCTTTGGATTACTATCTGAGCCACGCGCAAATTGGCATAGGGTCAAGCAGATCAGAGAGTTAAATGTGTGGCTCAAAGAATGGTGTGGGAAAAAGGGGTTTCAATTCATGGGGCACTGGCACCAGTATTGGGGAAAGAGGGAGCTGTTCCGTTGGGACGGGCTCCACTTAAACCGTCCTGGTGAATCAAATAACTAGGGCTGTAGATAGGGCTTTAAACTAAAAAAGGGGGGGAGTGTTCAGGTGAGGGGAATTTAGAAATCTAAACAGAAAGGTCAAGGCAATAGAGCAGTGTAGCGATTTGGGTAAAAATAAGTAGAGTGTGACAGGAAGGGACAGAGGGGGAGAAATTTGGTATCGCCCCGTATGGGGCGCAATTATCGGCCGGGTGCAGACTTCAGCACCTGCCGCTAATTATCGCCTCCGACTGCAAACTTGGCTTCTATTGCCCCTGGAGGTGATTGGAGTGCTAAATCAGGTGCTACACACCTCTCTTAAGGCGCTAACGCAGAGGAGCAAGGCGCTATCTCAGAGCGCTGGTGAAGCTCAGGTGATGTTAGTCAGCAATGGAACACAGACACACTGGGGCCAGCCAGTTCTTAAAGGGGAGGGTCGATCTTGCTCTCCATCCACACCCTGCTCAATGCAGCCTTGAATCTTGACCTGGAGAGACCTGTACATCAAATCTGCTGGAAAGAACAATGGAGAGGCCCAGGGAAAGAGCTCTGTGTGCAGCCCCTATAGTCTCAATTTTTCCCTCAGTGAGTTTAACGGTAGCATTGCAGCAGAGAATAAGGTCAACGCAGGGAATAATGGTAAAACATTTAAATTAAAAGCACTTTATCTGAATGCATGAAGCATTCGTAACAAGATAGACAAACTAATGGCACAAATAGAGATAAATGGGTTTGATCTAATACTCTTACAGAGATGTAGTTGCAAGGTGACCAAGGTTGGGAACTAAAGGTTCCAGGGTACTTGATGTTTCAAAAAGACAGGCACAATGGAAAAGGATAGGGGCGGGGGGGGGGGGCGGGGTGGGGGGGGGTAGCCCTGATAATAAAGGATGACATAAGGACAGTAGAGAGAAAGGATCAGAAGATCAGGAAGTAGAATCAGTATGGGTGGAGATAAGGAATAACAAGGGGCAGAATACACTGGTTTGTGTAGTACTGTATATAGGCTCCCTAACAGTAGCTATACCATTGGACAGAATATTAATCAAGAAATAGTAGGAGCTTGTAACAAAGGTAATGCAATAATCGTGGGGGACTTTAATTTTCATATGGACTGGACAAATCAAATTGGCAAAGGTAGTCTGGAGGATGAGTTCATGGAATGCATTCAGGACAGCTTCCAAGAACAGTACGTCATGGAACCAACCAAGGAACAGGTTATTTTAGATCTTGTATTGTGTAATGAGACAGGGTTAATTAGCAATCTCATAATAAAGGATCCTCTGGGACAGAGTGATCATAATATGATAGAATTTCACATTAATTTGAGAGTGACTTGCCTAAGTCCGAAGCTAGAGTCTTAAACTTAAATACAGCCAATTACATAGGTATGAGGGGCAAGTTGGCTAAGGTAGATTGGAAAAATAGATTAAAAGGTATGGCAATAGATAAGTAGTGGCTAGCATTTAAAGAAATATTTCATAATTCACAACAAAATACACCCCATTGAGAAACAAAAACTCCACGGGAAAAGTGATCCATCTGTGGCTAACTAAAGAAGTTAAGGATAACATTAGATTAAAAGAAGCTTATAATGTTGTGAAGAATAGTAGTAAGCCTGAGGATTGGAAGTGTTTCAGAAACCAGCAAAGGATGACCAAAAAATTGATAAAAAGGGAAAAAATAGAATATGAGAGAAAACTAACAAGAAATATAAAAATAGATTGTAAGAGCTTCTACAAGTATGTAAAAGGGAAGAGAGTAGCAAAAGTAAACGTTGGTCCCTTAGAGGCTGAGAGAGGAGAAATTATTATGGGGAATAAGGAAATGGCAGAAATGTTAAACAAATATTTTGTACCTGTCTTCACATTAGAAGACACAAAAAGCATACCAAAGATGGTAGGGAACCAAGGGTTTTATGAGGGTGGGGAGTTTAAAGCTATTAATATAAATAGAGAAAAAGTACTAGAGAAACTAATGGGACTAAAAGCCAACAAATCCCCTGGACCTGACGGCCTACATCCTAGGGTTCTAAAAGAGGTGGCTGCAGATAAAGTGGATGCATTGGTTTTGATCTTCCAAAATTCCCTAGATTATAGAATGGTCCCAGCGGATTGGAAGGGAGCAAATCAAACACCGCTATTCAAGAAAGGAGGGAGAGCGAAAACAGGGAACTATAGGCCAGTTAGCCTGACATCAGTCGTTGGGAAAATGCTGGAATCCATTGTTAAGGACGTGGTATCAGGGCACTTAGAAAATCATAACATGATTAGGCAAAGTCAACAGGGTTTTATGAAAGGGAAATCATGTTTGACAAATTTATTAGAGTTTTTTGAGGATGTAACTAGCAGGGTAGATAAAGGGGAACAAGTGGATGTAGTTTATTTGGATTTCCAAAAGGCATTCGATAAAGTGCCGCATAAAAGGTTAATACACAAGATAAGGTCTCATGGGGTTGGGGGTAATATAGTAGCATGGATAGAGGATTGGTTAATGGACAGAAAACAGAGAGTAGGGATAAACGGGTCATTTTCAGGTTGGCAGGTTGTAACTAGTGGGGTGCTGCAAGGAGCAGTGCTGGGGCCTCAGCTATTTACAATCTATATTAATGACCTAGATGAAGGGACCGAGTGTAATGTATCCAAGTTTGCTGATGATACAAAGTTAGGTGGGACAGTAAGCTGTGAGGAGAACACAGAGTCTGCAAGGGATATAGATAGACTGAGTGAGTGGGCAGTAAAGTGGCAGATGGAGTATAATGTAGGGAAATGTGAGGTTATTCACTTTGGTAGGAAAAATAGAAAAACAGAATATGTTTTAAATGGTGAGAAACTTTTAAATGTTAGTGTTCAGAGAACTTTGAATGGCGGAGCAGGCTCGAGGGGCCAAATGGCCTACTCCTGCTCTTATTTTTTATGTCCTTATGTTCTTATGATTCCCTTAAGATATGGATGTCATGGGTTTAAAATTAGTATAGCCACGTACGTAAAGATTAGGTCTAGTGTAGTTTTACTCTGGTGCCTTCCAAAGGCAAAGAGGATCCTGGTGTGGAGATGCCGGTGTTGGACTGGGGTGGACAAATGTAAGAAGTCACACAACACCAGGTTATAGTCCAACAGCTTTATTTGAAATCACAAGCTTTCGGAGCGCTGCTCCTTCTTCAGGTGAAGTGGAGAAATGCATAAAGACACAGCTTATATAGTCAGAGAATCATGTCAGATGTTTACAGGTAACCTTTCCAACTGCCATTTATCACACCTCGGCAGAGAGATAATCACAGCAGTCAAAGGTGTGAATGGTGTCCAAACAGGTCAGTCAGGGAAACATTACATCAAAGAACAATGAGGTGGGGTCACAAGGGGTCAAATATTGCAGATGCTGGGGTCTGTATGAAAAACAAAAAAACAGACAAAAAACATTTTTTTTGGCTGGAAATCACAGCAGGTCCGGCCGCATCTGTGTAGAGAGAACAAGCCAATGTCGACTCGAGTCTGGATGACCCTGCGTCAGGTGGGGTTACATGTAGCGTGACATGAACCCAAGATCTCGGTTGAGGCCGTCCTCATGGGTGCGGAACTTGGCTATCAGTTTCTGCTCGACGATTTTGCGTTGTCGTGTGCCTCGAAGGCCGCCTTGGAGAATGCTTACCCGAAGATCGGAGGCTGAATGTCCTTGACTGCTGAAGTGTTCCCCGACTGGGAGGGAACACTCCTGCCTGGTGATTGTTGCGCGGTGTCCGTTCATCCGTTGTCGCAGTGTCTGCATGGTCTCGCCGATGTACCATGCTCCAGGGCATCCTTTCCTGCAACGTATGAGGTAGACAACGTTGGCCGAGTCACATGAGTATGTACCATGTACCTGGTGGGTGGTGTCCTCACATGTGATGATGGTATCTGTGTTGATGATCTGGCATGTCTTGCAGAGGTTGCTGTGGCAGGGTTGTGTGGTGTCGTGGTCGCTGTTCTCCTGAAAGCTGGGTAATTTGCTGCGAACGATGGTCTGTTTGAGGTTAGGCGGCTGTTTGAAAGCGAGTAGTGGAGGCGTGGGGATGGCCTTAGCGAGGTGTTCGTCGTCATCGATGACATGTTGAAGGCTGCGAAGAACATGGCATAGTTTCTCCGCTCCGGGGAGGAAGCTGTGGAGGAACGGGATTGAATCATTAGCTGAGATGATCTGAAAAAGGGTACTCTATTCTTTTCCTTTGCTTGCTATGAACTTTCCAAGATTTCAGGACAAGTGAAAACAGTTCCTTCATTGTACTGAGCTAGGGCTCAACTATGAAAGTAATCTGAAACATGGAATCTAAAAATATTTGGAGTAAAAAGGGAAAAGGAAATCCCATTTGAATCACCACAAAGTTTCTGAATCCCTCACTCATTTTTAAGAGTCTGTCTCCCAGTTCGATGAGGCTGTCCTTTATTGTTTAATGGAATATGGAGCTCAATGGCTCAGCACCATCAACGGCAACATTCATGATGGATACTGCAACTTGCTGCCTATGTGTCTGAGGTCTTCCCCACTGATACTATGTACTGCTCAATGGCAGTCTGCAGAGTAAAGAACCTTTGCTGTCCAACCCTACCCAACTAGCTTCCAACTGTTTTTATTATGGAGGCAAGTAACTGATGCACACATTCATCCCCTTCAGCTAAACTTTCATAGTTTCCCCTGTAAGCTCAGAATGACAAAATGGTTCAACAGGGCAAATGGCGATGCCAAGTCTCCACTGAGCAGCAGCGAGCCCTCCTTCCACTATCACTCTTCCATACCCATCTGAAGTGACCCATGCTCGACTTCTTCAAAATCACTAAACCCCTCCGGTATGCATCAATGGGGTAGTGCATGTTTCAAGTGCTGATGACACTGAGTGTTGTGGTAGGGCTTGGTACTGAAAGACCCCAGCTCCCTGCTCATGGAGTTTTCATCTATGTGCAAGATGAAGAAAAGGGCACAAAATAAGTCGGGGCACATAGTTATCATGCTGTTGTTGCTGCATTGGCAGTACGGGCACTGCACAATTACTGCTTTCCACCTGCTCAAACACACTCGGACAGAGAAGGTTTCTGATTATAATCATACAAACCTGGGGCGTATTCCTCCCCTCCAGCTCGTGCATCACCCATGCTGTTTCCAGCTTCCCAGCCAATGCGTTCCAAGATAGCATCTTCAAGAGAGGTTTGATTTGCTGAGTCCCTCCACTCACCACTGCTTCGCTCCTTCTGTTGAAAGTGACCTTTTCCTGTAAGGAGAAGAAGTCATACTTTGAGTGAATATTTCACGCTGTGTATTTCAGACAGCAGCAGTTTTCTGACCTTAATATAGCTTACCTGAATATAAAGTACCTAACCTACAGGAAGTTCATGAGACTGTTTGAGAGCTGTCTGAGTGCATGGTAATTGTCAGATGAGTGCAAATAATTATAGTCAATCTTCAGTCTTTCCCAGCTGCAACATTCTCCTTTGCTGGCCCCACTGGGCTACATATCTTAACCACATTCTGTACTAATATGGTGGGAATATTGTGTTTAATCGGAGTTTAACATGGAATATAACACACTAGTTATACAGCAAAAACATACGACCGTGGCAAGCAGCTGGTACCGGTCCTGATCGGACAGATGGCAGGCGTACACGAACATTTCTCCGGCTTACGGCCTTTCTCCCTCTCGCCTAGAACCTCCAAGAATGGGTCCACTCCCGGAAGAGTGTTAGACCAGCCCCACTCTTGTATGGCTCTCCCTTCCACCATCTGTGCTAAGGGCTTTTCGGATTGAGCTTTTATTCACTTTTTAGGGGTGGGTCTCATGTAAAATATGGACAGGACCATTTAACCTGTAAGGGTTCTTCTTAAACCAAGGTGCCCAATGGTATATCGAGTTCTTTGTTTTAACTTTCAGATGAAAGCCCTTCCCTATGGACCTCAGGCTCTTACCTCACATTTCTTTCCTGTTTATACATTCTGAAGGCCCATCCATCATAATTTCTCTTATCTCCCTTGTCCCTATCCTCCCAAGTTTGGAGTCAGACATGCCATTCTTGGCCTTCAGATGTTCGTAGCTGCTTCTTATCAGTCATTTATGTTTGCGCTGTTCATGTAGCTTTAGCTGTGCAAAAATAACTATTTCATTCCATTATCAAACTATTGTACCATGGAATGAATCATTGCATTCCCAAAGATATCCTCTATTCTATTCTCACACACTGGTTAACTTACGCATTTTAAAGCAGTTTTGTTAAACAAAGTCAAAATCCTAATTTAGCATTATAATATGGTTATTAGCAGTAATGGAAGAAACATAGGCGTTGGGCCTTAGTTGGTCAAATTAAAGATACATAATACAAAGTTGAAATCCTAACTTACAAACAGCAGATAGCTAGCCTGGAAACAAGGTCATATATGACCGTCACACTACAGAATGTTATAACATCTGCAGGGAACCAAAAACATAAGCAAATTCTAAGCATCTCTCCAGCTATTCTGAAGAGACACTTTTGTCTCAAGTTCTGATACAGTCATCTAAACACAGTATTACTTGCTTCACAATTTCATTTGCATAACCCCATATATTTTGGATACCCTAATTTCTAATAGGCCACAGCTGGGAACCGTGGGGACGGCCCCAGCAGTTAGTGGGGTTCGGAGCCTGGGGCCGCGATCGGGAGGGGGGGTGGGGAGGGCTATGAATGGGACTGCAATCGGCCCCTCCTTTTAGGCCTCTGGTTGATATTTCAGATGGGGTCCTGATGACATCATCGGAACCGATTTGCATATTCAAAACAGGACCCCCCCCACTTCCTTCCTGCGGGTTTCCTGCTCAAAAGAGCAGGTTAATATGGGGTCATGGAGGGAAGGAAGCAGGATCGATGAGGGAGTAACTGACACCCATTATTTTAACTGCCCCTCCCCATCCAGTTGGGGGTGGCAGTTAAAATTGGGGCCTTTGTTTCAGTTCAATAGGAAGTCAAAGGTTTGACCTCTGACCTCTGACCTTCCTGCTGCTCTTCATGTCAGGGATTGGCCAGTTAAGTTGCCAATCAAACCTGCCACCACCCTCCTGTGTATGGATCCCCTGCCAGTTACCTCCCATTAAGCTCAAATAAATTAAGCCATTCCAGCAAGAGATATGTGTGAATGTCACTAGACAATATTAAGAAAACCTATTGTCTAAAACCGTGTTACTAAGGCAGAGGAAAGGTTTTTTAAAATGTAAATTGCCTCCCCCACCCAGCAATCACAGGGCAATTATTCCGCCCACAACAATTAAGTTGGAGCATAAACCCCTGTCCTTTTACTGCCCCATTGATGGTAGGCCCCAAGCCACGATTCTAGGTGCCTGAGGCCTGCAGTAGCCATTTTCCTTTCAATGTGAGTCAGAGTCTTTCCGAGAGGAAAGAAACAAATTTGGAAGGAAAAGGTGCACTTTTATTCTCTTTGGTCTGAATTGTTTTTTTGGCCGTCTTTTCAATGCAAGGTTCTTCAAAAATTTGTAATAATTTTGTGGCTTAATTGTTAGATCCGTGGTTCAGTGGATAAATAATTACACGGATGCTGTACATAAACAAATAACAGGTCTTTACTGGAGGAGGGCAATCTCTAGACTGGAGTACAGAGGCATGCGCACAGCTTATATACCGGTGTGGTTACTGCCGGTACTACAGTATACAGGAACTGTAAAAAGTAGTTCTGACTTAAAGCACAAACACTACAATTCCTCCCTTTTTAGATTGATAATACCCCCTTAATATTCAAATAACAATTACATTTTTACATGTACATTCAATAACAAAAGTCCATTTATAGATTCAGTCTTTGGGGCAGCTTCCTGACCCTTTCGGGATAGCGCCTTTCCAGAGGTTCTTGTTCTTGGTGCAGAGGCGATTCTGACCCCCTTTCATCGGGTAGTTCATCGGGTTCCACTGCTACTGGGTCTGAAGTAGATACTACCGGTATGTCGGGTTCATCCCCAGGCACTCGAGACATGGGGTTGACGCATTCCTGTGATGCTAAGATCTGATCGACGTGGCGTCTCACAATGTTCTCCCCGACATCCACTGTGAACATTAATGGCCCCTGCCTTGTACATATTGTTCCGGGTTGCCACTTCTCTGTTCGATAGTCCCGGGCCAAGACTGGTTGCCCTACATTGAAGCTCCTTGTCGGCTTCTCGTTGATGTGCTGGAATTGTTTGTCCTCAACATTTCTTCGCACATTTGGTCTGAGCAAGTCCAGACGAAATCTCAACCTTCGGTTAAAGAACATCATGGCCGGGGTCTGGTTGGTAACTGCATGTGTCGCGTTTCGGTAGGCTAATAAGAAATTGTCCATCTTATGCTGTAGTGGAATTTCCTCGTCGCACATGGCCTTTATCACCTTCTTAAAGGTTTGTACGAACCTCTCAGCCAATCCATTGGTGGCTGGATGATACGGGGCGGATGTGTAATGCCTTACCCCATTCCTTTTCATGAATTTTTGGAACTCATCGGACACAAACTGTGGTCCATTATCAGAGCAGATCTGCTCTGGCAACCCGTTTCTGGCAAATATGGTCCGTAGGACTGCAATCGTTTTCTCTGTAGTGGTTGAAGACATCTTTATCACCTCAGGCCGCTTTGAATGAGCATCCACTGCTATTAAGAACATTGAGTCCATGAATGGACCAGCGAAATCAATGTGCACCCATTGCCATGGAGAGGAGGGCCACTCCCATGGGTGCAGAGGGGCATGTGGTGGTGCATTTTGGACCTTCTGGCATCCTAAGCAGCTCTTAGTTAGGTCTTCAATTTGTTGATCGATTCCCGGCCACCACACATAAGCCCTAGCTAGGCTTTTCATTTTCACTCCCCCCAGATGACCTTCATGTAGCTCATTTAGCACTCTCTCCCTTAACTTGGGTGGAATCACCACTCTGGATCCACACATCACTGTCCCCTGGCATACTGACAGCTGTTCTCTTCTGGATGAGAATGCTGGCAACAGTGAGTCGCCATGTGTTAGCCATCCCCTCACCGTCAATTCATATACCCGTGACAGCGTCGGATCATTGCGGGTCCCCTTCTCTATATCCGCGTTTGTTACTGGCAATCATTCAATTATCGACGAATAAAATATCTCGATAGGGTCCACTGCTGGTGCTTCCTCCACAGTAGGCAGTGGCAGGCGCGATAGCCCATCAGTGTTCCCATGCTGTCTCGTGCCTTTATATTCTATTTCATATTGATTCGCCCCTAGAAACAGGGACCATCTTTGTAACCGCTGTGCAGTCATTACTGGCACGCCCTTCTTAGGATTAAAGATGGAGACAAGTGGTTGGTGGTCAGTCAGCAAGGTGAACTTCTGTCCATGCAGATAGTGGTTGAATTTTTTTACTCCCCATACTAGGCTGAGGGCCTCCCTGTCAATCTGGGTGTAGTTGCGCTCGGCTGAGGTTAGTGACCGAGACGCAAAGGCTACTGGCCTCTCCAAACCGTCCGGGAATTTGTGCGACAGCACCGCTCCAATGCCGTAGGGTGATGCATCACATGCCAAACGAATTGGTAGTGCTGGGTTGAAATGGGCCAACACCTCTTTTGATGTGATCAATTCTTTACACTTCTGGAAAGCTCATCTACGTTCGTCATCCCACTTCCATGGTACCCCTGTTTGCAGTAGGGTGTTCAGCGGGTGTAATACCGTAGACAAATTTGGTAAGAACTTGTGGTAATAGTTTACCAGCCCGAGGAACGACCTCAGTTGTGACACATTTTCCGGTGCTGGAGCCTTGACTACTGCCTCTATCTTGTCAGGGGACTTATGTAACCCCTCTTCATCGATGACGTGGCTGCAATACGAGATCTGTTTCTGGAAAAACTCGCACTTGTGGCGATTAGCTCGTAGCCCATATTCCTTTAATCTGGCGAGCACCTTCTCCAAGTTAGCGAGGTGATCACCGTCATTTTCACCCGTGACCAAGATGTCGTCCAAATAACACTGGGTCCCTGGAATCCCTTGCAGGACCTGATCCATCGCCCTTTGCCAGATAACCGGAGCCGAGGCTACGCCAAACACCAGCCAGTTGTATTGATAGAGACCTTTATGGGTGTTGATCGTAAGGTAATGTTTCGAAGCTTCTTTTACCTCCATTTGCAAGTATGCCTGGGCTAGATCAATTTTTGTGAAGCGTTTACCTCCAGATAGCGAGGTGAAAATATCCTCAATTCGTGGAAGCGGATATTGCACCGTGTGAAGGACTGGGTTCACTGTCACCTTAAAATTCCCACAGATGCGGACCTTCTTTGGTTCCCCAGGCGTATTACTCAATGACCTCTTCATTACAGGAATGATGGGTGTAGCCCACTCGCTCCAGTCCACTTTGGCAGTACTCCTGAACGTTGCAACCCTTCCAGCTCTGCTTCAACCGCTGGTCTGATCGCATAAGGCACTGGTCTGGCCTTCAGAAACTTTGGGCTTGCATTATCCTCTATTTTAATTGTTGCTGTTATTCCTTTTAGTGTTCCTAGTCCCTCCTGGAACACTTCTTTTGCGTCAGTTAGCATTTTTGACAGTCATCCAGGTGTGACGTCGTCATCCTTTTTGGCCTCCACCTTCAGTGCCTGTATGGAATGCCAATCTAAATGTACCTTACAGATCCATTCACACCCTAGCAGTGGTGGCCCTCCATTTGGCAATACATATATATCCATTTTAGGTATTTCCTGACCTTTATATGTCACTTTCACCCTTATTTTTCCTTTGGGGTAGACTTTTTGCCCCGTATACGTCTTCAAGACAATCTCTGTAGCTTTCAAGGGTATGTGTGAAAATAGCCGCTTGTAGTCTCTTTGATTTATGACTGTTAGAGCTGACCCTGTGTTCAATTCCATTTCCACTTGGACTCCATCTATCTTGAGTGTAACCCAGATAGTCTGGTGATCCTCCATTTCAGTTACATTATGTAGTTTCAGACAACCCAGCTCCTTGCTTCCGGAGTCTGTGTCACTTTTCTGTTCGTCTGAACCACTGTCCATCACCTGGTGTACCTTTTTGTACTTCTCCTGTGGAGATTTCTTACTGTTGGTTTTCTTCCCAGACCTGCAGACTCTTGCTATGTGTCCTGCTTTTCCACACTGTCTGCACACTTGGTCCTTGAACCAACAATATTTCTGGTCATGTGTTGTTCTGCTGCAGCGATAGCACTTCCCTGTTCCATAGGTCATTTCATTGGTGCCATATTCTTGCGGTCTCCGTTGTATCTCTGCAGCGCCCCTTGCAGCTGCTTCATGTGATACTGCCATACTGAAAGCTTTGTCCAGCGTAAGGTCCTTTTCTGATAGAAGCCATTTCTGGGTTCCTTCACTTTGTAGCCCACACACAAACTTGTCCCTTAACGTGTCTGCTAGTCCCGCTCCAAACTGGCAGTATTTCGATAGCTTGCGCAGTTCCGTTAGGTACTCAGCATTGCTTTCGTCTTTGTGTTGGTTCCTTTTATGGAACTTAAATCATTCTGCTATCAGCAGCGGTGTGGGGTTTAAGTGGTCCTGTAGGATTTCTACTATACTTTCAAAATTCTTGTTTACCGGCTTCTCTGGGGTTATTAGATTTCGCAGTAGCCCATAAGTTTTTGCACCCATGGAATTTAACAGAACCAGTGCTTTATTAACATCTGGCACTTCATTCGCCCTGCAGTACACCTCAATACGTTCCACATATGTCGCCCAATCTTCGACTTCATTGACGAACGTAGAGATACTGCCACTCTTCGGCATCCTTGGTTGTGCGCTAACTATCACCAATGGCGCCTCCCGCGCTTCCCCTTCTTCTCCGCTGGCACGAAATGGCGTCTCCCGCACTTTCCTTCCTTCCCGTGCTCGCCCGTCTTTTCCGCTGCGGCTTCGCAAAATGGCATCTCCCGCGCTCTTCCTTCTTCTCCGCGGCTCAATGGCGCCTTTAGCGCTCTCCCTGCTTCTCCGCAGCTCAATGGCGTCTCCTGTGCTCTCCCTGCTTCTCCGCGGCTCAATGGCGTCTCCCCTTGCTTTGCCTCGCGGACCCTGATCAGCCCGTGATCCCTGGCTGTGCTCTGCGCGTTCTTCTCTTAATATTTGTCGACACCGCTCAGTCTAGAACCCGACTGTTTCTTACCCTCGCTCTCTCCAGTTTTGCAGTATTTTTCCTCGACGCCGCTCGGTGATCAACCCCCGGCTGCGCCCTGCTCTCTTCACCCTTTTTCTTACCCCGTCGACGCTGCCCGGCTCTCTCTCTCTGCCGTCGGTCGGCTCCAGCCACCGCTGCTCGGGAAGGGTCTGCTCTGGACCTGTCGTCGGTCTCTTACTGCTCGTTGTGGCTGGGGAACCAAGCCCGGCTCTCCACAGCCTCCCCAGTGAAGTTGGATCTCGGCCTGACTGCTGGGCGGTTGCTCGCGGTCAACGCCCGTGTTCCTGGACTCGACTATTTTTTTTGTGTTTTTTTTTGTTTAATGTTGCAGGTAGATTAGCATCAACACTCGTCGCCACTGTTAGATCCGTGGTTCAGTGGATAAATAATTACACGGATGCTGTACATAAACAAATAACAGGTCTTTACTGGAGGAGGGTAATCTCTAGACTGGAGTACAGAGGCATGCGCACAGCTTATATACCGGTGTGGTTACTGCCGGTACTACAGTATACAGGAGCTGTAAAAAGTAGTTCTGACTTAAAGCACATACACTACATTAATGATGAAGGACTTCACCTCACAACTCTTTGATTTCTGCTTTGGGTTACAGACTATTCTGCCCTTGCAGCGTGTTCCTATGCAGAGCTAGACAGGTAGCTAACAACTTGATATCTTCCCATAAAAATCACAAGGCTTGACTTTTCTTGTAAACTTTACTGAAAGATTCTTATTGTGAAACTGAAATACAATACAGAAATGGAAGCACACATTAGTATACAAGCACATAACTGATATGCATACACAAATTTAGGTACACCTGAGCAACACAGTACATTTGGCATGTAACTTACCAAAACACGTGGAAACACAGCTTACTGTGAATATACATTTAGCAAACTGAAAGGCATTCTCTTTAAATTAGCCCTGTACATAGTGCATCAAAATACAGCTACAAGTTAACCAGCTAGACAGAGAGCGGGCACTTCACGGCTAGCTTTGTAAGTTTGCTTACAGAGAAAGGTTACAAACTAAACATTTTCTGCAAAATATAGTGTACACTAATTATCTATAACATTGTCAAGTACTTACAGACAAATAGTGTCCAAGGCTGGAGCGTGACAAGAATATAACTTCCCAGACCATGTGTGGCTGCAGGCCTGTGATATACAGTAGTTTACTTTACTGCACTTTACTGTGCTTTACTGCACTTTACTGCGCTTTACTGCACTTTACTGCAGTTGCTAGGTACCAAATATCCACTAGGTGGTGGCACACAATGGAAATCGACCCAAATTACACAAACCCCTGAATTAACTGGAAAACTAACATAAATTCCTAAAGAAAGGCAGCACACTCCCCGCTTGGTACAATTGCATTGTACCACTACAGATACAAAATAAAACCTAAAGAAAACGTCCTTTGGCTGCAAACATACTCAGAATCCTTTCTCTAGTTTTCTTCAGAAAGGAGGACTATGATCTCTGAGACTGGCCTCAGAAACACTTTGACAGTACCCTCCTTGACAATCTTCACCTCCACCTTGCGGACCCTCTTGTCCCTGCTCGACAGAGTTTTGACAACCAGTCCCACTGGCCATTCATTTCTGTGTGCTTGGCTGTCTTTCAGCAAGCCAACATCTCCCACTTTGACATTTGGCTTGTCTTCTGTCCATTTCCTACGGCTCTGTAGGGTGGACAAATGCTCTCCTCTCCATCTCTTCCAAAAAGTGTCTGCAAGACACTGGACTTGCTTCCACTGCTTCCCGTGCAGCTCAGCCATGTCGAAGTTTCCAGCAGGGGCTGAAATAGCACTCATCTTTTGAGTCAGGAACATCGCTGGGGTGAGGACTGCAGGCATGTCTGGGTCAGTGGACACCGGCACCAGGGGTCTTGCATTCATGATCACCATGACTTCAGCCATGAGAGTGCTCAAGACGTCGTGTGTGAGATGAGTGGGTCTCGTCCGAAACAGCATAGCATCCAGAATACGCCTGGCAACACCGATGAGCCTCTCCCATGAACCACCCATGTGGGATGAATGCGGGGGGTTAAACACCCACGTACACCCTTTCTTTTGGAGGTAGCTTCTTACCGCTGCATCGTCCGTGTGGATGTCCAACTCCTTACAGGCACCCACGAAGTTAGTCCCTCTGTCGGAGCGGAGAAGTTTGGCTGGACCACGGATTGAGAAAAACCTCCTCAGGGCACTGATGGTTAGGAAAGCTTTGTCATCCATGGGTAGTGTTGGTTTGTCATCATCCTTGGACCTTTCAAACACTGAGCATCCTAGGCTGTCTGTGCTCACAGTGAGGCCTGCCTCTTTCTCACAGGCAGAGGAGGTTGACCTATGATGCTGCGTCATGCCATCGTAGTCTTCCTTTACCTGGATCCTGTTTGAGCATGGGCTGAGAAAGGATGTACGACCATTGTGCAACACGTTTGCTTTATATACGTTGACATCCGCTGGTTTGTGGACTGTTCCCAGGCAAACTCCACCCGCGAGGACCAATCCCAGGTCAAGCCGCTGCGCATAAGGAGCATTGTGGGGCCCGTTGATTTGCTCACGCACCTTGTGCACCCTTAAGATGTCTCTTCCCAAGAGCAGGAGGATTGAAGCGTCCGGGTCCAGAGCTGGAATCTTGTTGGCAACTGGCTGTAGGTGGGGCTGATGGCGTGCGACCTCTGGGGAAGGAATTTCCATCCTATCATCTGGCATCATGTCACACTCAATTAAGGTGGGGAGGGGAAGCTGTAGTTTCCCATCCATGGACTCGATCATGAAGTTGCCAACTCTCCTACCTGTAGTCTCTGTTGTCCCTGAATAGGTTTTTAGCGTGTACGGAGCTGCGCTGGCCTTGACTTCAAAGAGATTGAAGAATTCTGTCTTCGCTAGAGACTTGTTACTTTGCTCATCAAGCACTGCATACATCTTGATTGCCTTCTCCTTTCTCCCTGCAGGATATGCTTTAACCAAGCAGATTTTGGAGCATGAGCGTGGGCTGCTTGCATTTCCACAAACCTCTGTACACTTGGAGGTGACTGAAGAAGATGCGCTTTCGCTTTGCTCCCCGCTATCCTCTTTGTCAACCGCAGCACTCTCGGTGGTCGAAGGAGGAGGACCTGGATGCAGGGCTGCGATGTGTTTTTCACTGTTGCACTCGAAGCACTTGATTGTCGCCTTGCAGTCTTTTGCCATGTGCAGAGTCGACCCACAACACCTGAAGCAGATGTGATTCTCTTTCAGGTATGATTTGCACTCATCAATAGGCTTGCCTCTAAAGCTTCGACACTTTTTGAGTGGGTGGGGCTTCTTGTGTATTGGACACTGACGATCTGGGTCATCCACTTTATTCCCAGCAGAACTGGATTGGTTGACTGAGGGTTCGGCTGGAACATCTGTATTGTGCACGCTCACAGAGGCTTCGTTGCTGTACTTTGTGGGTTTCTCTGTTCTCGAAGGAGCGTAACTGCTGGAGGTGGATGAAGTGAAACTTTGATCATTCCTCACCTTTGCCTGTTGTTGGACGAACCTGGAGAAGAGAGCGAAGGGGGGAAATGCTACTCCGTAGTCCTCCTTGTACTTGGATCCCTTATCTATCCATTTCTCTTGAAGGTTGTAGGGGAGCTTTTCCACTATTGGGTTTACCTCACGAGCTGTATCCAAACACGAGAGGCCTGTCAGGTAACCTTCTCCCTTAGCACACTCCAGTTCGAGGAGAATGTCACCCAGTTCTCGAAGCTCGACATTATCTTTGTTGGTTAGCTTCGGAAAGTCCTCAATCTTCTTAAGCAGTGCGTGTTCAATGACTTCTGGTGTCCCATAACAGCCTTCGAGACGTCGCCAAACCAGGTTGAGGTCTGCTGTGGGATTGCGGACGTGCACTGAGCGAATTCTCCTCGCCTGTTCTGACGACTCAGCTCCGAGCCACTTTGTCATCAAATCTAGTTCTTCTCTGGCTGAGAGTATCAAGTCCTTGGTGGTACTCAGGAAGGATGCTTTCCATGACCAATAATTTTCAGGATGGTCATCAAATTCTAGAAGACCTGAACTTAACAATTCTCGGCGGATGAGGTACCTAGCAAGGTCTTGTGCACCTTGTGACTCGGGCGAGGACTGCTTGGCTGGATTGGCCGAGTGCTGTGGAGGTCTCTGCAGGTAAGTCTTACTTGTTTCTTCTCTTTTAAGCTCAGTGTCTCCGAAAACAGGCTGTTTGTTACTGTGGTGAGTAGCTGGTTCTGCGTCGAGATACCTGGATGTTTCCTTGAAGAACAATTTGGAGTGTTGTTGGACATACTCACTTGTACGTTGCACTGGACTGAGGGGCTGTTCTAGAACATATGCTTCATGGCTGTGCTCCCCGCCTTCGTTCTCCTCACCTTCTTCATAAGCTGCAGCTTCAGCTTCAGCGGCAGCGGCAGCTCTCTGGCTTTTGGAGAATGTGGAGACTGGCGTCGAGGTCAGCTCTCTGCTTCATCACACTAGCTTCTTTTTCAGCGAAGGACAATATGAGCCTGGGCAGCTTTTGCCTTGGCATGTGCTTTGGCGGCTGCAGAAGCTGTCGATGACGACGGTCGGCTGGACCGCCGAGATGATCTAGAGGATGCTTTAGAGGACTGTGACTTGGCATCATTTGCTCGAAGAGGTTCATGCTTCTCGGTTGGCTGGTCGACGTCCTCTATGGTATATTGTCTTCCTGAGCGTAGACTCATGGTAGCTGGGTGGTATCTTCTTGTGCTTGAGCCCGCTGTGCTGTTGTCTTTTCACTATTCTGCCCTTGCAGCGCGTTCCTATGCAGAGCTAGACAGATAGCTAACAACTTGATATCTTCCCATAAAAATCACAAGACTTGACTTTTCTTGTAAACTTTACTGAAAGATTCTTATTGTGAAACTGAAATACAATACAGAAATGGAAGCACACATTAGTATACAAGCACATAACTGATATGCATACACAAATTTAGGTACGCCTGAGCAACACAGTACATTTGGCATGTAACTTACCAAAACACGTGGAAACACAGCTTACTGTGAATATACATTTAGCAAACTGAAAGGCATTCTCTTTAAATTAGCCCTGTACATAGTGCATCAAAATACAGCTACAAGTTAACCAGCTAGACAGAGAGCGAGCACTTCACGGCTAGCTGTGTAAATTTACTTACAGAGAAAGGTTACAAACTAAACATTTTCTGCAAAATATAGTGTACACTAATCATCTATAACATTCTCAAGTACTTACAGACAAATAGTGTCCAAGGCTGAAGCGTGACAAGAATATAACTTCCCAGACCATGTGTGGCTGCAGGTCTGTGATATACAGTAGTTTACTTACTGCACTTTACTGTGCTTTACTGCACTTTACTGCGCTTTACGGCACTTTACTGCGCTTTACTGCAGTTGCTAGGTACCAAATATCCACTAGGTGGCGGCACACAATGGAAATCGACCCAAATTACTCAAACCCCTGAATTAACTGGAAAACTAACATAGATTCCTAAAGAAAGGCAGCACACAGACCATGACTCATACTCCAGTTTGACTAATGCTACTGGTAATGAGTTTCGGCAGTTCTCAAATGGAGTGACAGCTTTTCAATTCATTAAATTACTGTATAAGCTCGGGCTAGACACTGCCATTTGTTTGAAATTAGCAGCATCGGCACAGACCAGGGATCAAACTTGGGTTCTTCCAGACTTGTAGTAGTGATGTTCTGAGCCAAGCTTTTTAGTATATGGCGTTCAAATAGTGCTCTTCCCGATACTCCTCAGTGTATAAAAACTGCTCAAACTCGAACATCACAGTCTACCAGTCCAACGCTGATCCCAAGGTTCAGAACTTATCCAAATGTTCATCCATAGTTCCACTGAATTATCCTTGGTGCACACTTACTATCACCTGACATGGGATAGATTTTCCTGTTCCAGTGACTGGATGTATTGGATCATCAGAGGGAAGTGAATGGTGGAAAATCGAATGAGGAGGAGCACAAACCCATAAGGAAGCCCGTCTGATTTTCTGTTGATTAATCTAAATGGATGGAAAATTGGGTGGACTCCCACTTGTACATGCACACTCCCGAGCCTGATTCCCCTCTGTGCTCCAATCCAATAAACCAGGAACAGTAGTTTCAACTTCCCAATGAAACCAGCTTCATATGTTTAATGTGAGGGAAAGAGTGGGCGGATGAAAGTTGCTTGTGGGATGGATTTGGCCTGTGGGCTACATGTTGGATACTCTTATCCTAAATAATATTGGAATAACACTAGCAGCTAAAGCAAAGAACATGGAGCAGCCACCCCAGTACTAATCCACAGCACGAACGTTCAGTGATATAATATTGACAATTGATCCTCTTCACAGGGGAGTGGAAATCGATTCATTTCTATCAATTCCCATCACACTGATTGTAACTTCAAACCCATTCCAAACTGGACATCTTCATAGCTTCAAGAGGTTTTGATTGGCAGCCCCATTGGCATTGATTAGGGTCACCTTGTTCATTGGCAAAATTAAATGCACCACTATTCAATTTGAAAATTCTATTGAAACATGTTAATGGTGCTGTTGATCATTTGCAGAGTTAAAATTTTAAGATTTGACTGATACATCCAGAGTTTTCATAACGGCTTGCAAACATTCGTGCTAGAACGCAGAGACCCGGCACAGTGCGTTAATGTGCTTCCATGCTGTCCCATGAAATAATAAATGCCATAGGTCCAGGGGGCAAATTTTCCAGTCGCCATAGTGAAGTTGAAAAGGTTCTGGAGGAGGCAGGTAGAGGGTAGACAATTGAGCCGGATCCTTCCACAGCTTTGCCTATACTTCACCATGCAAATGTGATGCCCAATGTGAGGTGAACAAAACCTGTGCGAGATGCAATTGTGATTTTACAGTCTGAGCCAGCACACAGTCATTGCTTGTTACTGTTGAATTTAAGGCTCTATAAGCAGTCCAAAATTGTCAATTTATTGTAACTATAAGGCATTTTTCAAAATAAACAACTTTTAATACGACATTGTGGCGGGGACCACATGGGGACAGTAACACAATTGACTATGTATAGCCAATGTTGTTATCGCTCCACGTTATGTACGGAACTTGGTTGGGTTATCGGGCCAGGGTCCCTTTAAGAGTCATCGATTGTGTGATGACGTCATAGCCCTGCGACGAGGCCGAGTCCCTCAGTCCTTGTGGAGAGTTAATAAAGCTAACACGCGTTTTTCTTTGCTGTTATGAAAGTCTTGCAGTCTGTTTATTTCCAGCGACTCCTACAACATCAAACATCTATGGGGAATAAATTCGCTAGTGACCATTTTGGGTTGCTAACATTGCCTGGGCGCTAAATTTAGCGCCTGGCGAAAAATAACGCCAGCGATCAGTAAATTCAGTTTTAGCGCCCCAAGAGGGAGGTGGTGTGCTAATTCAAGCGCCCCACTTCCTTCTTAGAGCACTAACCCCGAATATCGGGGCGGTGCGTTCTGTAGTGCTATGCACTGGGCCACGTAGCGCTGCCTCATGGAAGGGCTCTTCCCCTCATTAAAGGGGAGGGCCCAAGCCCACAACTCTGTGGGGCCCTACCTGGACCACAGGGGTGCTGTGCCAGCAGTACGGCACACAAGAGAAGTGCCGGGCTGTCAGATCGCGGCACGGACCCCGCGTTCAAAGAGGCAACAGGCCGCGACAAGTAAATTGGATTAATTTTTTCCCCCCGCCCACCACCTCCCCTTTAGCGCCCCGCGAGCCTCCTGCCACTCAGTTCCCGCCCCCTGAATCGGTTGCTGTCATCGCCCGGCACTGGTTCAGGGGGCGCGGGCCAATTTTGCAGGTGGGGTGAAAACGGGGCGCTGCGCACGGTGATGACATCGTCATCGCATGTGCAGCGGAGCGGGTTGCTACCGGTTACCGCTGGCGCTAAACTCCCGCTGAACTTAGTGGGAGTCGTTAGCCCCACAGCGCCCGGGCAAAAAGTTGTTTGCGCCCCCGTTAGTGCCCCTTAGTTAACGAGAGGTGCAAATGCACCGAATTTTGAGCCTATCTCTTAAATACATAAACACGCTGAGCCTACAAACTATCACGATTGGATAAATTGGTTCTAGACTCAGTGAGAGTACACCATATATGGGAACGAGAAAAACAAGGACGTAAAAGTATAAATCTAAAGAAAATGTGCCAAACAGTATTTTTGAAGAGGACGAGAAGATCAGCTCTCTTTAATGAGTAGCTTAAGGTTAAAACAGACTCTGTTGATCAAGCTCCAGAATTAGTGAAACCATAGCATTACATAGAACTTTGCAGCACAGAAACAGGTCATTCAGCCCAACTGGTCTATGCCAGCGTTTATGCTCCACCCAAGCCTCCTCTCACCTTACTTCACCTTACTTCATCTCACGCTATCAACATATTCCTTCCTCCCTCATGCACTTATCCAGCTTCCCCTTAAATGCATCTATGTTAATCGCCTTAACCACTCCATGTGGTAGCGAGTTCCACATTTTCACCACTCTGAGTAAAGAAGTTCCTCCTGAATTCCTTAATTGAATTTATTAGTGACTATCTTATATTTATGGCCCCTAGTTTTGGACTTCCCACAAGTGGAAACATCTTCTCTATCGAACCCCTTCATAATTTTAAAGACCTCTATTAGGCCACCCCTCAGCCTTCTCTTTTCTTGAGAAAAGAGCCCCAGCCTATTCAGTCTTTCCAGATTGTTGTACTCTCTCAGCTCTGGTATCATCCTTAGAAATATTTTTTGCGCTTTCTTTAGTGCTTCTATATCCTTTTTGTAACATGGAGACCAGAACTGTGCACAATGCTCCCGTGTGTGGTCTAACTAAGGTTCTATATAAGTTTAACATGACCTCTCTGCTTTGTTATCCAAGTTTGGTCATTTCATTGAAATAGGAGAAAAGAACAAAAGTTACAAGGCAGATCTTACTAATTACCCCATGCCACAGGAAGAAATCTGGGCTGCGTCAATCTCTGAGCTTTAGGGCTCGATTTTGCCAAGCACGAGGAGGCGAGTTTGGAGGCGTGTGAGGTGTAAAAATGGTGTGCGGGCCCGATCCCGCCTCCATCCCGCCTCCGAGCAATTTTCCCAGAATCGGGGTTTCAGACCCCTTTTCCATCCCGCCTCCAAGAGGCGGGATAGGCCCTTAAGGCCCTTAACAACCACTTAATTGCCTCTATAATCCAATCTTGAGAGGCCTTTCTGATTTTTAGACATTTCCCCGTCCTACACACTTCCTCTGGAACACGCCAGGTAATCCTGGCGGCCTCACAAGTGGATTGCTTACTAACAGCTGCAGCTCCACCATTAAAAAGGAGTTTTCACCAATCATCATTTGCAGGTGGCAGAACTTTGTTGTCTCAGGTCTGGGGGAACTTTTAGCGGCCTACTCATTGTTGTGGAAGTTTGGAGCCTGACACCCATCTCCAGTGTGACCTCCTGGGAAACCCCTCTCCCCACCTTGACTGAGCGCTTCCTCAACTGAGGCATATACCAGAAGAATGGGAACCATTTGTTTCCTTTCTTCCTGGACATCAGATTCGGATGAAGACCAGCCGTGGCAGCAGCAGAACTCTGAACAACAGCAGGACCAACAGCAGCAGCAACAACAGGAGCGTCAAGCTGCTACTCACCCACCTGAAACTGCACAGGTCAGAAGGTGCCAGCGCGGGACCACATTGCTGACTGGGATGCAAGGGACGCACTCACGTTGGCCAGATTTGATTAGCCTGCACAACCAAACACTTTTGTCTCACACCTTCTTACCAGAGCATCGACAATGGACAAGAACCTGCGGATTCCTATCCCTCTGACCACCATACTGACAATTGCAAGTCACCCTAAGCCCTCAATGTGAAAGTCCCATTTGTGAAATGACACAGGCCACAACTTCAACAGTTTGCCACCAAATCTGTTTATGATACCATGACAAGGATGGCTGGCCCAAATATAATACATCACAGCACCCAATTGACTACCCTTGTGACTACTTGTGCATTATCTTCCTCTTACGCGTGCTCCTACATGGTGCTTTCCCTGTGGCTTCAGCAGATGTGGAGGCCCCTTGCTCACTTTCTTGCTGCTCCTGTCTCGACGCCTTTGGCAGGCGTCCTCTGGGGTTGTGAACGTGTGAGGGCTTGGCAACAGTCTGCTGCTCCTACGGCTGTGAAGGGGCTGAGACACCCATCTCAGTTGGGTGGGGACTCTGGTGGGGCTCTGACCGAGGGCTTTGCAGTGGCATGGTTGTGTGAGCACTTGGCGAGGAGCTCCCACTTCCTTGTTGTCTGCCACCAACATCCCTGTCATGGGCCAGGCCCACTTCAGAGCTAGCAAGTGGCTTGACAGCACCTTGCTGCACTTCAGGGGGGCCATGAGTTCCCGTTTCTGCACTGGAAGTCCCACTCCAGAGGACTCTCATGAAGGTCTGGTTTCTATGCTCAGTAGCTGACCATCGCTCCTCAAGAGATGTCAGTCTATTCTTAACAATGATCATGGTTTCAAGACCCTGACGACTAAGCTCCTCCATGGCCGTAGCCATCCTCTCCTCTACCGTAGCCATCCTCTCCTCTACAGTAGCCAGCCTTACCACGGAGTTAGCCATCCTTTCCACGGAGGTTGCCATCCTATCCACGGTGATGCGTTCATGAGCTAATACCTCCACAAAGGCTCTGCTCATTTTCACGATGGACTTCTCCATTCGTTCCACACTCACAGCGACCCTGGAGACAAAACCTGCCAGAGACTCCTGCACTTGTTCTTGGAATTCCAGCACCGCTCTTTCTGGATGGACCCAGAGGCACAGGGTCGACATGCAGCGGAGCTGAGCTGGGAGAGTCCTGTGCCCTCCGATGAGGACTCTTCACTTCTGTCCCTGTCTCCACCATCTGCTGATGCTCACTTGTGAGCTGTGATACACCAGGTGACAACACTACTCTATCTCGCGAAGGTCCCACCGAGGTGTGAGTGTCTGCGTTGGTGCTGGGTGCGCTGAATTCTGTTGACGCTGCACCCTCAGAGGTTGCAGCTTCCTCTGAGGAGTCTGGAAGCTCAGGCTCTTCCTCCTGGACAGTGGGGACGGGGGCTTTCGATGGTCCTGTGGTGGAGTAAAGGAAAGAGTTGGAGATGTGAGGTCAAGGTTACATGCACATTGAATAGTGCAGATGATCATGTCAATCTGTTAGAGCATCAGATTCATTATCAGTGGCTCATGCATTGTTAATGAGAGAGATGCCAAACTATCTGTCACCAGCTTGCTGTGATGCACCCGTCTGTCTGTCCCCCACTTGGGAATCCTCCTCGATCCCGGCGACTTCCAGGGCCGCCTCCTCCCAGGCGGTGAGCTGGGCTACTGAGGGTGGCCCTCCTCCTGTCATGGTTCTTTCCCCCTTATTGTGGGCTCTCTTTTCCTGCAATGAGGGACACAAGTGGAATTTGAGTGAGAATGAAGGAGTGAGTGTAGGGAATGTATAGCATAGATGCTTAGAAGGAGACAAAGGGCCCTCCCTGTGTGTTGTAAGTTGTTGTTGTTGTTGCATCACAGTGATAAGTAGTGTGAGTGTTACATGGTAGAATAGTTAAGTGAATGTGACCATAGACAGAGAGACAATGGGTACGGGTGCAGGGATGTCAGTGTCAAGTGGGATGTGGAGGAAGAGGTTAGCAAAGCAGAGTGCTGGTGAGGAGAGGCGATGGGGATCAGATTGAGGGAGATGGGAAAGTCATACTCACTTTTCCTGTGCGGAGAAGGTCATGAAACCCCTTCCTGCATTGCAGCCAGGTTCTGCGGCTCATCGATATTGAGTTGATCTTCTCGGCCACTTGCAGCCACAGAGCTTTAGTCTGCTGAGGTGGCTTTTTTCTCCCTGAGGAAGGGAAGAGCACCTCCTTATTAGATCTTGCTCCCTGCACCAGAGCTTGGAGGGAGGGCTCGTCAAAGCGAGGTGCACACTTTTGCCTGCTGGTGGACATGGTCAGTAAATGAAGTCCTTCATACAATCACCATAAAGTTTGCAGTCTCCAGAAGAAGCAAGGCTGCTTGCAGGCCTTAAATCCAGCAGCATTGATGATGTCATCGGAGGCGACTTTCTGTATGAAAAGACTCATTGAGCCAGGAGGTCCCACACGCTGGAAATCAATTGCCTAATTAGGGGAAAATTGCACTTTTCCCCCACTTCACTTCGGAGTCGGGGTCCTGACACGAATGCCACCTGACACGCCCCAGCCCGCCCACAGTGGCAAAATCGAGCCCTAATTTTAAGTAAGCGTGAACGTTAAAGAAAAAGAATGTGAATGGGTAAAATCTGTGAAAAGTAGTTTGATGCCAATGGGTGGAACGTTAATCATCAATGTTCTTACAGCTTTTCCCACAAGTGTTGTGAAACGTGAAGCGCAACAAATACCGGTAACCTCCTTAGGTTGATTACACAACAAGCGTTTGCAATTTTCATGCAATAAGCTGATGGGATGGGGACCACTTCGCTGTCATCAGGAAGCATTCAGTTCATAGCAAAAAGCAGCAACAGATCCAGAGATAGCAAGTGCTGACAGTGGCTGTCAACTTACACCAGCTAATCACTTCGGGTGATTTTCAACAGTTACAGTACTTCGTATATGTGCTGATCAAATAAAATAGAAATTACTTGGCAAAAAATAATCAGGTAAAAAGTTGTAAAGTTTACATATTTAATCTCATGAATCTTAAAGCATTCCATTAAATAAATAGTTTTAACTTAGAAAGTTTTTTTCAGCCTATTTTTAATTGACAGCAATTAATCAATGCTTTTCTCTGCCATTCCTTTATATGGCGATTGGTTTGGCCCAATTCGTTGCCCTTTAGCCTCTGAATCGGAAGGTTGTAGGTTCAAGAGCCATTCTGAGTCATTATAGAAGCTGACACTTCAGTGCAGGGCCGAGGGGGGATTTCTGCATTGTGGGAGGTGTGGTATTTTTGGATGAGATGTTAGGGTGGATTTCCCTGACCTTTGGCCCTGGAGAACACCCAGTCCTCCAGGTGCAGAGGTCAAAGAAAAGGGTCAGAGGCCTAGGCCTCATTCCCTTTTCTATTCCTGGGGCTTTTCTGGCTGCTGTGAGTATACTATTAGGTGCTGGCCAGTCGGGGCTATGTTATTAAGGCAGGAGGGGCCATCCCAGCATCCCATCTCATTTCCCTTTTCACCAACTTGCTGAGCACCCCAAGGCAAGGGTACCCAAAGACCATGGGATACAGTGGGGGGGAGACCAGGTGGGATGGGGCGGGGTGGGGGTATTCCCAGACCATGTAAATGCCCGGGGTAGGAAGTTCTGGTAATCTTGGGGCTGGACAGGAGCAGCGCACTTTGGAAAATCTGCCTGCTCAGGTAGACATACAAGTTTACTTGGCACAATTGAAAAAGAGCTGAGAATTCTTCTAGTGTCTCGGCCAACATTCCTCTCTCAATGAACACAACTATTAAAAGTAGATTAACTGGTTATTCATTTTATTTGACATTTGTGGGATGTTGGTGTGTGCAAATTGGCCGCTGTGTTTGCCTGCGTGATAATAGTGACTACATTTTGGCTGTGTCCATGATTTGGGAAGTCTTGAGAAGTGAAGTGATGCTGTATAAATACAAATTCATTCTTCTTTCTATTAAGCCAGATATTAGAAGACTGCTGAACGAGCCTTTATGCTGTGATTGTCTATCACAGTGTTTAATGAAACCAATGGTAACTTGCTAGGACCTTGATATTATGTTGTTGGATGTATTCTCCCCATAAAGACAGTGCTGTTGATACTAATCATCATGCTAATTTTAAGCTCTGTTGGAAAAATGTTTAGTTACGTAGGTAGAGGCCTATCATTGCATTTGCCTACACGCTATATAAAAAGCATAGAGAGATAGTTTTTCTTCCTGTAGCAAGACTAAAGAGGTAAGCCAGGAACTGCATCAGGTCTCAGGGTCAAAGAAATCAAACTGGGCCCTCGGTGCTCAGTGAAAATACCTGCTGGGGCTCTGTACTAGGCCTCAGGATATTTGGGCCATTCCCCTCCTCCCCTTCCCCCACACTGACAGACACACACACACATCTATTCACCAGAATTGATGCCAAGCTCTCATTTCCTGCTGCCACTGATAGACATGACTATGGACCAGAAGTTTGGTTACTTACCACCACCCAATAGCGCTGGAATCCTGGCAAAAAATGGTGGCCACCACTCTAATGCCCTTCTCTGGCACAAGACTCGGTGGCCGCCAATTTGGTGAGGACCTTGACGTTGTAAATGGGGAGAGCGTGACGTCAATCGGCGTGCAATGCCGACTTAACATCACACTTTGCGAACTTCGACCTTATCGCTGAGTTTAGCACTGGGTCTTAAGCTCACACTGAAAAGTGAGCATGCAGCAGACCGACAGAGACGCTGGCAGCACTTCTTAAAGGGACGCACACATATTTCAGGTAAGTTTGCATTTAAGCTTTTGGACTGGATTTTTTTAATTTTATTGAATTAGTGGCTTGGTGCAACACATGGTAAAAGATTTTTAAGTGTGCAGGGAGTGCTGCTGGATGCTTGCAAGGCCTCAGATGGCAAAGGAAGGCCTCTGAGAAGACAGAAAATGCTGGAAATACTCAGCAGGTCAGGCAGTATTAATGGAGAGAGAAACAGAGTTCACATCTCAGGTTAAGATGCTGCCTGACCTGCTGAGTATTTCCAGCATTTTATGCTTTTATTTCAGATTTACAGCATCCACTCGCAGAGGGAAGAGGAAGACACAGAAAAGGAGGAAGCAGAGGAGGAGGAAGCAGAGGAGGAGGAAGCAACCCAGACTGCCCCTTTCTGGCCGGGATATTCGGGATGGAATCATCCTCCTGCGATACCAGTGACCACAACCCCAATTCTCCTTCCAACAATAGTCCCACACCTTAACTTCTCTCTCTTACTGACCATCACAGCATCCTCTTGGCCACAATGCTGAAATAAAAGCCACCACAAAGCAAGCTTTCCAATCCAACTTTATACATCTATCCATTCAATATGACATCAAGAAATCAACTCATCATTCCCTTAGTGACTGTTTTGTGTGTGCCTTTGCCTATCCTACTGATGCCATGCAGTGTTACCCCAGTGGCTGCAGCATGGCTGGCGGAAGGTTGCTGACTTTCAATGGGGACACTGCAGATGCCTTGCTGGTCGACCTGGAGGAGCTGGTGGCTGGGAGTGTGAAATCGAGTAATGGTATTTCTTCTTCTTCTTCTTCTTCTTCTCTGTCCTCTCCCTCTTCTTGGTCATCCATTGGCTGGGCAGGCTGCATTTCTTGGGTGTGTGAAATGAGAAAGGCACAAGGGTGAACTTGTGGTGAGGGGAAGGTGGGGTAGCATTGCACATTGTAAATCAGAAGAGATTGTGTGATGTGGGGCAATTGGGATGTGAGAAGGAGAATAACATGTGAGGATACCAATATCTTTTAATCTTTCAGCCCTGCTGCCAGCCACGTGCTCAGTCATGCCCCTGCCAAGAATGGACAGCATTGTCTCCTCCAAGGGGGTGGGGTGATGTAGGCGAGCCTGTCCCCCACCAGTTAAAGTCTGCTGGTGCCAGTTATGTGCCACCTTTTCCTGCAAGAGAAAGGAAAGTGAGTCAGTGAGTGTGGTGTAATGTGTTTGGGTGATGTGCCTGTCATGGTGAATAGCTGACAGTGGTATGTGTGTGCGGGTGAGGTGAAGCTATGAATGTGAGGTGTGAACTGTGTTTGGTAGAGATTGTTGGTAGGTGAGTGATGGAGGTGTGGTACTTTGAGCAGTGTGTGAGGCTAGTGGTATAGATGGTGGGATATGGCATTTGAAGATGAATTCACTGACCTTGACCACTCGTGTGAGGTCATTAAACACTGAGTCAAGGTCCTCACAGCTATACTGCTGGCATTGATCACATTGACTATCTGCTCCCACTGCAGTCTTGTCTGTTGCCTGGAGGGCCTCCTGGCCCCCTTTGGAAAGAGGGCCTCTCTCCTGGATTTGACCTGCTGGACCAAGGCTGATAACTTGGAACCCTTTCTCTGGCCTGTTGAGCCATAACACAGTCTTCTTGATTATAACAATTGCCTCCACAAGCCATTCCAGCACCTGCTGCAGGCAGAAGGCACCTCCCCTTTAAGAGGTGCAGACTGCCTTTAAATCATGTAGGCAAGCTTTAACCCTCCATCGTGTTGCATGGCACTGCCACTGTGCTAAATGGGATAGATTCAGAACAGATCTAGCAGCACATAACTGGGCATCCATAGAAACATAGAAAATAAGAGCAGGAGTAGGCCATTCGGCCCCTCGAGCCTGCTCTGCCATTCAATGAGATCATGGCTGATCATCCAAATTCAGTACCCTGTCCCTGCCTTCTCCCCATATCCCTTGATCCCTTTAGCCTTAAGAAATAGATCCAACTCCTTCTTGAATATATTTAATGAATTGGCCTCCACTGCCTTCTGTGGTAGAGAATTCCACAGGTTCACCCCTGATTCTGGACTCCCCGGCCATCGGGAACATCCTTCCTGCATCCAGTCTGTCCAGTCCTGTTAGAATGTTATAAGTTTCAATGAGATCCCCTCTCATTCTTCTAAACTCCAGCGAGTATAAGCCCAATCGACCCAATCTCTCCTCATACGTCATTCCTGCCATCCCAGGTATCAGTCTGGTGAATCTTCGCTGCACTCCCTCCATGGCAAGAACATCCTTCCTCAGATAAGGCGACCAAAACTGCACACAATACTCAAGGTGTGGTCTCACCAAGGTCCTGTACAACTGCAGCAAGACATCCTTGTTCTTGTACTCGAACCCTCTTGCTACGAAGGCCAACATACCATTTGCCTGCTTAACCGCCTGCTGCACCTGCATGCTTACCTTCAGCGACTGGTGCACAAGGACACCCAGGTCTCATTGCACTTCCCCTTCTCCCAATCTATTGCCATTCAAATAATAATCTGCCTTTCTGTTTTTGCCACCAAAGTGGATAACCTTGCATTTATCCACATTATACTGCATCTGCCATGCTTCTGCCCAATCACCCAACCTGTCCAAATCATACTGGAGTTTCTCGGCATCCTCCTCACAGCACACACACCCACCCAGCTTTGTGTCGTCTGCAAACTTGGAGATATTACATCTAGTTCCCCCGTCTAGATCATTTATATATATTGTGAATAGCTGGGGTCCTAGGACCGATCCCTGCTGTACCCCACTAGTCACTGCCTGCCACTCGGAAAAAGAGCCATTTATTCCAACTCTTTGCTTCCTGTCTGCCAACCAGTTCTTTATCCAAGTCAGTACCTTGCCCCCAATTCCATGTGCCTTAACTTTGCACGCTAATCTCTTATGCGGGACCTTATCAAAAGCCTTCTGAAAGTCCAAATACACCACATCCACTAGTTCTCCCTTATCTATTCTACCAGTTACATCCTCAAAAAATTCCAGTAGATTAGTCAAGCACGATTTACCTTTTGTAAATCCATGTTGACTTTGTCCGATCCTGTCACTTTTTCCAAGTGCTCTGCTATTACATCCTTTTTAATGGACTCTAGCATTTTCCCCACTACCGATGTCAGGCTTACCGGTCTATAATTCCCCATTTTCTCTCTACCATCTTTTTTGATTAGTTGGGTAACATTAGCTATCCTCCAATCCATGGGAACTGTTCCAGAGTCTATCGAATGTTGGAAGATGACCAGCAAAACATCTACTATTTCTAGGGCCACTTCCTTAAGTACCCTAGGATGTAGATTATCAGGCCCTGGGGACTTATCGGCCTTCAATCCTGTCAATTTCCCTAACACCATTTCCCTACAAATACTGATTTCTTTCAGTTCCTCCCTCTCATTGGACCCTATGTTCCCCGACATCTCTGGGAGGTTATTTGTGTCCTCCTTTGTGAAGAGAACCAAAGTATGTATTTAATTGGTCTGCCATTTCTTTGGGCCCCATGAGGCGTGGTGGGCCATCAGCAGCAGCAGAATTGTACTCCACCACAATCTGTAACCTCATGGCCCGGCATATCCCTCACTCTATCATTACCATCAAGCCAGGGGACCAACACTCGTTCAATGAGGAGTGCAGAAGAGCATGCCAGGAGCAGTATCTAGTGTACCTAAAAATGAGGTGCCAACCTGGGGAATCTGCAACACAGGACTACATGCATGCTAAAAAGCAGAAGCAGCATGCTATAGATCAAGCTAAGCGATCCCACAATCAACGGATCAGATCAAAGCTCTGCAGTCCAACCACATCCATTCGTGAATGATGGTGGATAATTAACCAACTAATGGGATGAGGAGGCTCCATGAATATCCCCATCCTCAATGATGGCAGAGCCCAGCACGCGAGTACAAAAGACAAGGCTGCTTTGTTTGGTACCATCTTCAGCCAGAAGTGCCAAGTGGATGATCCATATCAGTCTCCTCCTGAGGTCCCCACCATCACAGAAGCCAGTCTTCAGCCAATTCGATTCACTCCACGTGATATCACGAAATCGCTGAGCGCACTGGATACAGCAAAGCCTATGGGCCCCGACAACATCCCGGCTGTCGTGCTGAAGACTTGTGCTCCAGAACTAGCCGCACCTCTAGCCAAGCTGTTCCAGTACAGCAACAACACTGGCATCTATCCGACCATGAGAAAACCTGCCCAGGTACATCCTGTCCACAAAAAGCAGGACAAATCCAATTCGGCCAATTACCGCCCCATCAGTCTACTCTCAGTCATCAGCAAAGTGATGGAAGGTGTTGTTGACAGAGCTATCAAGCAACACTTAATCACCAATAACCTGCTCACTGATGCTCAGCTCCAGATATCATTACAGCCTTGGTCCAAACATGGACAAAAGAGTTGAATTCCAGAGGTGAGGTGAGAGTGACTGCCCTTGACATCAAGGCAGCAGTTGACCAAGTCTGGCATCAAGGAGCTCTAGTAAAACTGAAGTCAATGGGAATCAGGGGGTAAACTTTGCACTGGCTGGAGTCATACCTAGCACAAAGGAAGATGGTTGTAGTTGTTGGAAGTCAATCACCACAGACCCAGCACATTGCTGCAGGAGTTCCACACAGCAGTGTCCTAAACTCAACCATCTTCAGCTGCTTCATCAGTGACCTTCCCTCTATCATAAGGTCAGAAGTGGGGATGTTTGTTGATGATTGCACAATATTCAGTTCCATTCGCAACTCCCCAGATAATGAAGCAGTCCATGCCCACATGCAGCAAGACCTGGACAACATTCAGGCTTGGGCTGATAAGTGGCAAGTGACATTCGCGCCACACAAGTGCCAGGCAATGGCTATATCCAACAAGAGAGAGTCTAACCACCGCCCCTTGACATTCAATGGCATTACCATCACCGAATTCCCCCACCATCTACATCCTGGGGGGTCACCATTGAGCAGAAACTGAACTGGACCAGCCACATAAATACTGTGGCCACAAGAGCAGGTCAGAGGCTGGGTATTCTGCGGCGAGTGTCTCACCTCCTGACTCCCCAAAGCCTTCCCACCATCTACAAGGCACAAGTCAGGAGTGTGATGGAATACTCTCCACTTGGATGAGTGCAGCTCCAACAACACTGAAGAAGCTCGACACCATCCAGGACAAAGCAGCCCGCTTGATCGGCACCCCATCCACCACTTTAAACATTCACTCCCTCCACCACCGGCGCACCGTGGCTGCTGTGTGTACCATCTACAAGATGCACTGCAGCAACTCACCAAGGCTTCTTCGGCAGCACCTCCCAAACCCGTGACCTCTATCACCTAGAAGTCAAGGGCAGCAGGCACATGGGAACACCATCACCTCTAAGCTCCCCTCCAAGTCACTCACCATCCTGATTTGGAAATATATCACCGTTCCTTCATCGTCGCTGGGTCAAAATCCTGGAACGCCCTCCCTAACTCACCACACGGACTGCAGCGGTTCAAGAAGGTGGCTCACCACCACCTTCTCAAGGACAATTAGGAATGGGCAATAAATGCTGGCCTTGCCAGCGACGCCCACGTCCCAGGAATGAATTTTTAAAAACTTGGGCCCCCTGCTGATTGGTCAGCCCCTCAGCAGCGCGTTCAGCGCTCGTCTGAATGCTACAATCATGTAAAGTAGCAGGCTGCACGAATTTTACGTGCTGCCTTCAGTCCTCCGAACAGATGCGATTTGCTATTGCATCCCCGCGCCTGTTTTCGGGGGATACCAAATTTCTAGGCCATAATCATTTGTAGCTATTGTGGAAGAACTCTGCCCCAACCTGTATCCTGACAGTGCACAGCTCTGTACTGGGCAAGACTGTCGCAGTTCCAGCCACGAAGGAGCCAGTCAATGTAAACGCAGTTCTGCCTGTCTGGAACGTGAGATGCAGCTACCAAACTCTGACCTGTGCAGTGTAAGTACACCATTCAATGCACTGCTGCACTGTGGATGAGTTATCCAGGTGTTAGAACATTATTGCCGCAGTACATGAGGCAACTAGACCAGTGAAAGTACAGTTGAGCAGAATAATTACGTCATATGTGTGATCAGGTCAAGTTTTACACTTCTGGGACCTTGACTCATCGGAAAAGAAGGCCTTTGTCCACCTGGAGACATCTCTTTCTCTTCTTGTTGCCCGAGAGCATCACCAAAATGCAACATCACACAGCTTCCACACAATACTGGCCTTGCCTGTCCTGTCACAATAAATGATTCATTAGGTGACAGCTACCTCTTCCCTGATCTAGTCTAATGGTCCAGCCTCCACTCCACCTCAGGCCAAACTCGCTCTTTCGGTCACCTCACTTCCTCCTCCGTCACTGTCACGGTTCAAAGAAAACAAATAAAAATGGATTGATTGGATTCGATATAAAGTTAAGGGTAAAATAATAAAAATAGAAGAGGAGTGTTTGGAAGAAAGAAACACAGAATTAAAATGGTCAACATTTTTGATTTTCTTATTTTTATTTAAGAGTTTATTAGTAATATATTAGTGTATGACAGTAATGTTGGAATTATGGCAGAATTATTAGGTTTATGGTAGTTTTTTAAAATTTGCTCTCAACATTAGTAAGGCTGCATTTATTGCCCACTCTTAGGCCGCGATTTCCCTTACCTCGGCGGGTCCGTGGCCGGCGACGTCGGTGACGGGTCCCGGCCTCGCTGCTGGCTCCAGCCCACTGCCCAAAATGATTTTCCTCTGATTGGGCTGGTTAAGCCCGCCCTGCGCATTTGCCGGCCAATTGAAGGAAGCGGGTCTGATGATATCATTTGATGAATCGTCATCATCCGGTTTCCTTAAAGGGACCGTGCGCAAATTGATTTTGACATTTGTCCTGTCAGTGTTCTACAGCATTGAAGTGCTGCAAACACTGACAAGCACTGTACAAAAGTGCATGGCTGCACCCAGGCTCTCCCATGACTCCCTCCACATGCTTATGGAGGGAGTTACAGCAAGCAAGGAGATTCTCTTCCCTTCCAATGGGTGGAAGAGACCTCCCCAGGAGACCATCACAGCCTAGTTGCACATTGCACAGGAGGACACAAGCAGGGATGTCGTCAGGAGGACCAGGCTGCAGTGGCGCAAACCTTTTAATGATCTCAGTAGATCACGAAATGTTACTGCAAAGCCACACTCAGCCTCATCCTGCTGTGCCTCTCATCACATCCCCATCACTCTGCCTTCCCTACCCTACTCTTTCACATCCTTACACCAATTTACCTTGCACCTCCACCCATCCCTCTCTATCTACATTATCACTTCCCCATCTCACTAGCCACCCTCACACTCACCTTCATCCTAGTGCAATCATACCAACTAACAACACACAAGGGAAGGTGAGCTCAAAATACTTTTTAATGGGCTGTTAACAAGGTCATAATGACCTGAATTGCCTCCCCCGCCGCTGCGTGTCGGGTTTGTTCAGCCCCGACAGACCTGACATTTGGGAAAGGTGCGTAGTGGTGGGTTGACAGTGGGGCCCTGACCCGCTGTCAAAAAAAATTCCACCCGACCCGCCACCGAACGCGCCCTCTGGCCCCTCTAAAAACTCCCCCTTAGTCTCACTGAACTGGGTGTTTTGTTCGGTCACTTCAAGAGAGATTAAAGTCATGTGTAGGCTGACTGGGTAGAGTGGCAGCTCCCTTGCCTGCAAGACATTAGTGAGCCAGTCGATTTTTACAACAATCTTGCAACTTAATTGGGTGTAATTTTAACCTAACTCAGCAGGGGGAAAAGCCACGGAATCGAGTGGAACGCTGGTTTTACACCCCACCAATATTGCTCTCCATTGATTTAGGTTAAAATTGCCCCATAATCATTTTTTTTTCTAGCTGTCAGCTCAAAAATTACCAGATTCATTGAAATTATTTTCACAATTTATCATGGTGGGAATTAAAATTCACAACTCTAGGTTGTTAGTCCAGTTTAATAATCACTACACTACCATATCAAGCACTGATATTGGGTATTTGGCAGCAATATAGGGATTACAGAAGTAATACAAGGTTTAAGGCAGTAATGTAGAGTTGATGGCAGCAATTATAGGGTTGATAGCAGTAATACTGACTTTACAACAATATTGGGTTTATGGCAGCTAACTAAGATAATAATATGGCAGTGACATAGAATGATGGCAGCAATAAAGCTGCTCTTGAGGGTGAAGTAAATTTATTGCTGAAGTGCTTTAGGACATTTTCCTACGTTAAAGGCACATTATTGTTGTTGTAGTATTAGGTTGTGTTCTTGTGTCATGGTGTTTGAGAGTGGAATTTCAGGTCGAGTAGAATTTTGTGTTCCCTAGACCACCCATCAAGGGTTTTTTCCTTTTAACACTTGGCTGCTATGTTTATTTTTCTGACAATAAATTAAAGCCTTAAAAACATGTTAAATGAATGCTTATCGTGAAATTACCTCTTTCAGTTCTTCAAAGACTCTTGTCTCGCACAGCTAACACCTGTTACCTTTGATGGCTTCATCCTTAATTCTTTCTCATCTCTTGACTCTTTCTACCTCATTATCTCCTCTGATTCCAAATTAAACTCCTACATCTCCTCTAATGCTAAATCTGTCTTCAAGAAGCTTGCTTTCCTCTTTCCTGCCAAATATTTCTTTGCCTCTCAACAATTCTTAACTATCTGCAAAGCTCAAATCTGTCCAAATCCAGATTCCCATATCTATGAAGGCTCTTCTAACATCTCTCCAACACTGCTGGGCAGCCCACAAGGAAAAGGTTGTTGGATGATAAGTGATCCGCCTACCCTCCAAGTTCTCGCTTTATCACAACCCTTTCATGCCTCTATTTTATCAATACTACTATGCTCAGTGTTCTTCTGAACTTTCCTCCCTTGTTTAAGCTGAAAATATATTGTCCTACTTGCTCTACCTCCCCCCTCTGTGTTAAAATCAAGTCTCGTCTTACCACGTCCTACTTTATTTCATTCCTTCCCAGGATCTCAAAGCGGTGGAACCTAGGGGGTCATTTTCACCATCACCGCTTGCGTAGTAAACTGGTGGAGTGGATCGCCCGCTTGCTATCATTTAAGCCTAGAAATATTTGGAATAGAAACAGATAAGCTCTTAACGCTTTGGCAGGATATTCTTCTGTCTGCTATTTTAGTGGAGGAGTTAACTCGGTTATTTTAATGGGTTAATGTCTCCCTTAAAACAACAGGCAGAGGAGTGAGATAGGAACACAATAAATATGTTGTACACTGTTATTATCAACAGTAATTTCTAGCTTCCAATCACTACATCGTGATTTACCACATCTCGGCTATTTTGTAACCGTGGTGATGTCCTGCTGTGTGGCCTTGACCCTCCAACCAGGATTCTCCATTTTAATAAAAGCCTATGCTTTACCTTGCACAGAAGTAAATTCATCGTTTAAAATTAACTGAGGTGGCAAGTTGATGCAGGATGTTGGAGCCTCCAATCTATTCACAATATGCATTTCAAAGGATTCAATAAATTACCCAATTACAACCTAGCAACTTTTTTGCTTTTTATTTTCTGAAATTGGTGTGCTTTACCAGGCAGACTTTAGGGTCCATTAAATAAACATTGGGTGATGAATAAAGATCTCCAATAATGGTTTTTTAATAGATTCAAAAACAAAATGCAAATTCTGCAGTTTCCACTCTTCATTTTGCCACCGCTTAACTCCAAAATGTCCCAATAAAAATAACACCCAAAGTCTAGCATTAGAACAGTGTAGCGCATTACATATATGGAGGCTAAAATATACATTTATCAGTCTTGATGGAGCACCAGATAACAAGTAAAGACTGGCAGTTAGAAGGGCTAATAAGAATGGGGCAACCATTTTGCAATTAATCTGTCAATGCCACACTGCAAACCAAAATGGAGATCTACAATTATGTAGCAGTTCAGCTGACATTATCGAACAAGGTAGGAATGCGACCTATGAATCACCTGGAAGAACAAAGGGAAGCTGCCTATGACTTTTATACTGTATTACATAGCAACTGGTAACAACATGCAAGGAGTTTGAATGTCCATCAACATCCAGCAGCTGGTTCATTCCACACAACAGCTATGTGGCTATGTTCACCTTCCAGACAGGGGACGCAACAAGTCTATAATCATTTCCCATAGTCGTGACAAAAAGTAATGTGGTAACCTAGAGGCGCCCAAGGACAATGTATTGTAGCATGGTTAAGTAACAGATTGTAGTATAGAGCCACCATTTATCATTTGATGAAATGCTTACAGTTTGACCAGACAATTGTGACAGCACCAAATTAAATTGGACTGTCAACGTTTAATTACAGTGACGAATTAATCCATTAATAGTGTAACTGCTGTGTCCTATTATATATAGTCAGTAAGAGCATTCAGGGCTATAGCTACATTTATGGGAAATGCATTTTATGCAGATTACAATCCAAATGTCCTGTTTAAAACTCTGGGGTAGATCTTGACTTTGAGCGATAGTGTAAAACAGGTGTTAGCGAGTCAGCTGCCTGTTTTACATCTCTCCTGATTTGACTTCATCAAGATCGGCCCCTTCATATATTAAACTGCAGCAAACCATTATCTGAGCATTGGCCTTTCTGGAAAGCTCTAAGGGGTTAAATTGGGTAAGACCCGAAAAAGGGTGTAGGGATCGCAGTTTGCCCTGCAGACAGATGCTCAGGAGGCAGTCTGAAGAAATAGTGGCGGAGGCCAATTCCAGGAGTATAGCCCCAAGGACATGGATGCAGTGCAGGCAGAAGTTAATGATTTAACACGAGTTGTCAAGGTAAGTGAATGAAATCTTCAAATGCCATATCCTACTAACTGTACCACTAGCCTCATCCACTGCTCAATTCACTACACCCCCATCACCCACTCTCTATCAATCAGTACTCAACCCTTCAATTCATATGCCTTACCTCACCCTCACACACTGAGCACTGTTGCAAGCCTTACACCCACAACTCACTGCTCGCACACACTGGCAGCTATTCAACCATGACAGCCACATCACCCCAACATATTGCAGGACACTCACTGACACACTTCCCTCTGTCTTGCAGGAGAAGTTGGTGCATAACAGCAAAGAACTGGAGGAGGACAAGCGCGCCTGCACGTTTTAACCCGCATGGAGGAGACAGTGCTGGCCAACATGGGAATGGTCATCACTGAGTCCATGACCACTGATGGGCTGGAGGGATGGATGATAAGAGTATCTGCATATCTAATCGTCCTTCTCTCAGCCCACTTCGCCCTCCTCCCACAATCTCTTCTGACTCACAAGCTGCAGATGGTGTAAGCACACACTTCTTACTTTCTACCCTCCCCTTACCACACCCCAACCCATCATTTCAGATACCCAAGAACTGGAACCTGCCCAGTCAGTGGAGGAAACAGAAGAAGGCAGTGAAGATGGAGAGGCACCGTCACTCGATCTTACAGCTCAGATATTGAAACTGCATGTACTTTAGAGGCTAGGATAGAGGAGGGATCTGCATGTGGTGAGACACCAGGCGCGTGCACAGGAGCCAGGGTGGGGGGAAAGGATAGTGCAGCTGCCAGCTCGCCAGAGGGTGAAATCGCACACTAGTTCTGCTGCAGAGGAGTCAGATGAGGACTTTGATGGGCCAGGCTACAGAAGAAGGCTGATGGGTGTACATAACCAAATGCGTGGTGCACTGGAATGCTAGCCAGAAAGCCTGCATAGGATGACATAGGATATACAGCACAGAAACAAGCCATTCGGCCCAACCAGTTCATGCCGACATTTATGCTCCACTCGAGCCTCCTCCCGTCCTGTGCTCAATGTCAAGGAGCATGGAGGAGTCCAGCACCAACTTGGCACAGGGCTTTGTGCAGAGCTTGGAGTCCATCCTTTCCAACATGGAACGGGTGGTCATCTCCATCAGCTCACCTGTGGAACCAACCATGATGCAGCATCTGATGGCCGATGTCAGAGCTTCCATTGCAGCACAAACAGCTTCTATCAAAGGTCTGAGTGCTGCAGTGGAAGCTCAGACTGCTGCCCTCCAGAAAGAAGGATGTGGGACCAGATCACCGAGGCTGTCACTGAGAGAATTGTCGCCCCCACGGCCTGGCTCCAGTGCTCAAAGAAGCTTCATGACCTCAGACCAGTGGTCAAGCTCAGTGAATGCACCTTCAAAAGCCGTCTCCTACCAACTGCATCACTAGCCTCGCACACTTCTCAATGCACAACTCCCCGCCACCCCCGAATCACTCACCTACCAACAATCTGTACCAAGCACGAGGCAAACCTCCCATTCCTAGCTTCACCTCACCCCCTTAGAGGAGGCGGTGCTGGCCATTCTTGGCAGGGGCATGGCTGAGCCCTTGGCCAGCGGTGGGACTGAAAGGATACAAGATGCCGGTACCCTGATACGTTATTTCTCCTTCTCACATCCCACTTCTCCCACATCCCACAATCTCTTCTGATTTACAATCTGCACATGGTAGATTGTAAATCAGAAGAGATTGTGAATTGTGGCATGCACCTCTTGCTTTCCCGCCCGCCCCTCACCACAACCCTTCCCTTGTGCTTTTCTCATTTCAGACACCCAAGAAATCCAGCCTGCCCAGCCAGTGGTTGAACAAGAAGTGGGAGAGGAGAGTGAAGAAGAAGAAGAAGATGCACCATCACTCGATTTCACTCTCCCAGCCTCCAGCTCAAATAATGACACTCCGCGTACTTTAGAGGATAGGTTAGATGCGGGATCTGCACGTGGTGAGTCATCGGGCATGAGTGGCCTGCAGCCATTGCAGGGGACAAGGGTAGCTCATGTGCCAGCTCCCCGGAGGGCGAGGTCGCACACGAGTTCTGCTGCACAAGACTCAGATGAGGATTTGGTGGGGTGGCCTACAGAAGAACACTGATGGCTATGCACAATGAAATGCTTTGTGCATTTGCAGGCCTGCCAGAAAAAGGGCAGTAGACAGAAGGCTGGAAACTATAGACCGGTTAGCCTAACATCTGTGGTAGGTAAAATTTTGGAGTCCATTATTAAGGAGACAGTAACAGGACATTTGGATAATCATAATTTAATAAGACAAAGTCAGCATGGTTTTATGAAGGGGAAGTCATGTTTGACAAATTTGCTGGAGTTCTTTGAGGAAGTAACATATAGGGTGGATAAAGGGGAACCAGTGGACGTAGTGTATTTAGACTTCCAAAAGGCATTTGACAAGGTGCCACACAAAAGATTATTGCTTAAGATAAAAAATCACGGGATTGGGGGTAATATTCTGGCATGGATAGAGGATTGGCTATCTAACAGAAGGCAGAGAGTTGGGAGAAATGGTTCCTATTCAGACTGGCAATCAGTAACCAGTGGTGTTCCGCAGGGGTCAGTGCTGGGTCCCCAACTCTTTACAATCTATATTAACGATTTGGAGGAGGGGACCGAGTGTAACACATCAAAGTTTGCAGATGATACTAAGATGGGAGGGAAAGTAGTGAGTGAGGAGGACATAAAAAACCTGCAAGGGGACATAGACAGGCTAAGTAAGTGGGCAGAGATTTGGCAGATGGAATACAATACTGGAAAGTGTGAGGTTATGCACTTTGGCAGGAAAAATCGTAGAGCAAGTTATTATCTTAATGGCAAGAAACTTGAAAGTACTGAAGTACAAAGGGATCTGGGGGTCCTGGTGCACGAAACTCAAAAGGTTAGTATGCAGGTGCAGCAAGTGATTAAGAAGGCCAATGGAATGTTGGCTTTCATTGCTAGGGGGATAGAATATAAAAATAGGGAGGTATTGCTTCAGTTGTACAAGGTATTGGTGAGACCGCACCTGGAATACTGCATACAGTTTTGGTGTCCATACTTAAGAAAGGACATACTTGCTCTCGAGTCAGTACAAAGAAGGTTCACTCGATTAATCCCGGGGATGAGGGGATGGACATATGAGGAGAGGTTGAGTAGATTGGGACTCTACTCATTGGAGTTCAGAAGAATGAGAGGCGATCTTATTGAAACATATAAGATTATGAAGGGGTTGGATCGGGTGGATGCAGGGAGGATGTTCCAGATGATGGGTGAAACTAGAACTAGGGGGCATAGTCTTAGAATAAGGGGCTGCTCTTTCAAAACTGAGATGAGGAGGAACTACTTCACTCAGAGGGTGGTAGGTCCATGGAATATGCTGCCCCAAAAAGCTGTCGAAGCTACATCATTACATAAATTTAAAACAGAAATAGACAGTTTCCTAGTAGAAAAGGGAATTAAGGGTTACGGGGAGCGGGCAGGAATTTGGACATGAGTCTAGGTTCGGATAGGTCATGGCCCTGTGGGTAGCGGAGCGGGCCCAGGGGCCGTGTAGCCTGATCCTGCTCCTGTTTTTCGTGTGTCTAATGCTGTTAGATTCAGGAGATAGTCCTGTCATAGTGGATTGGCGGTTAGGATCAGATCAGCCATGATCTTATTGAATGGCGGAGCAGGCTCGAGGGGCCAATTGGCCTACTCCTGCTCCTATTTCTTATGTTCTTATGTTCTTAAAACATGAATTCAATGTCAAGAAGCATGGAGGAGTCCAGCTCCAACCTTGCACAGGGCTTTGGGCAGAGCTTGGAGCCCATCCTTTCCAGCGTGGAAGGGCTGGGCAGATCCATTAACGCACTTGTGGACTCAACTATCATGCCATGCCTGATGGCCGAAGTCTCAGATCCATTGCAGCACAAGCAGAAGCCACCCAACATCTGAGTGCTGCAATGGAAGCTCAGACTGAAGTGATGCAAGCACAGACGGCTGCCATCCTGGCTGGGTTTGTGGTGTACCGGTGTTGAAAGGGGCTTGCAGGGTGTCACAGCAGTCTGCACTCCATCAGATTACTAGGACTGCTGAGGCACTGCCCCAGGGGAGTGGCAGTGGCTCCGTGGAGCAAGAACCTGCTGTCCTCTCTCAGGTTGACAGCATTCGTCCTCCCACCACTGCCACTCCGACAGTGCCCTTACTTTTGCCTGTCAGCCAGCCAGCCCAGACTGCTGCCGCCCACGCCGAGATGGTGCAGTCCGAAGCCGGACCTACTAGGCCCAGAGGTCCTCGAGGTCGTCCTGCAAGGCCATCTGCACTCTTCCCCACTGAAAGTCAGCAGCCTTCCACCAGCCATGCTGCAGCCACTGGGGTAGCACTGCATAGGAGCACTAGGATAGCCAAAGGCACGGTAAGTCACTAAGGGAATGCACATAGATGATTAGTTGATTTTTTAATGTAATATTGGATGGATAGCTGGATAAAGTTTGATTGGAATGTTTGCTTTGTGGTGGCTTTTATTTCAGCATTGTGGCCAAGAGGGCTGGTAAGGTGTGGGACTAATATTGAATGGGGAATTGGGGTTGTGTTCACTCATATCGCAGGTGGATGATTGTCTCCCAGATATCCCGGCCAGAAAGGAGTCATGAGCCAGGTGGTCAAGGGATAGCCTTTGTTGCCCAGTAGCCACCCTCTGGTTTGTACTTGTGTCTTAAAGACTGAGGGAACAGCGGACTGGCACAGAATAAAAGCATCATGACTGCTGCCAGGATTTTGGGCATTCACCATCATGATGTGCTGAGCATGGTTGCACAACTGCACATTCAGCAAGTGGTAACCTTTGCAGTTGTGGTACATCTCAGCATTTATATACGGTGCCTGTAGGGCCACGTACGTGCAATCGATGGCACCCTGCGCTATGGCAAAGCCACATGCATGCTCCGTCTGCTTCTCTTTGGCTAGAGAGACGACAATGAAGTCCCCTTTCCTGGCATAAAGAGGGTCTAGTTGCAAGAGGTGGCAGAGTTCTGTGAGCACCTCCTTCATAAAATGTAGACACCTCGGACACTGCTCCTGGCTCAGGTTAACGTAAGAGAATTGCTTTTGGAAGATTCTCAGTGGATAAGGCCTCCTGCTGAGAGCCTGTCTCCCCCTCCTCCTCCTCCCTCTGTGAGCAGCTCGTTCTCTTCTTTGCTGCCTCTGCTCCATCTCCCTGTCATGCTGCTGGCCAAGGGAGATGGCAACTACAGCACCCATGACTGGGAGCAGGTGGTCTGACCAGAACCCTTGAAGTCAGAGGCAAGGCCTTCTCCACTTGCAGCACCATTCCCTGTCTCCTCACCAACTTTAAACAACTCTAGAAAGCTCCGAAACAGGTCTACAAACTTACACAGAGCCAGTAGAAATCAAAAAGCAATTTACCTGAAAGTTGATGATTCCTTTTAATAGCGCAGGTGGAGTGTCCTAACTGCTGTTGAACGCATGTTTAGCTGTGCTGTCCATATATTTAAATTGAGTTTAGGTGGGTTTACAAAGTGCCCAGAAGATCCAATGGACTCCTTGAATGCTTAGAACCCAAGTTTCACACTGCACTGGATTTATACTCCATATACAATGTCAAACCAAAATATTGTGAGACTGTCCCCTCTGGACACTCTGCCTCCACTTTCCTCTGGTGCCAGGTCGAGTTTTGACTCCAGATTAACATAGCCAGCTTAGCTGATCTTCAGTGTAAATGTACCCTTAAATAGGAGAGGAAATGAATTGCATGAATTGCAAGGCAGGCAATTACCTTACTCCCAGTCCTGTGCCGATGCCATTTTTAAGGCAACTAAGAGAAAATGGCAACTGAAAGTGATGCCAGGGCAAATTGGAGGTTAGAGTCTCCTGTGTACAAAGGGACCTGGGTGTCCTTGTACACCAGTCACTGAAAGAAAACATGCAGGTGCAGCAAGCAGTTAGGAAGGCAAATGGTATGTTGGCCTTCATTGCAAGAGGATTTGAGTACAGGAGCAAAGATGTCTTACTACAGTTATACAAGGCCTTGATGAGACCACACCTGGAGTACTGTTTTGGTCTCCTTACCTAAGAAAGGATATACTTGCCATAGAGGGAGTGCAGCGAAGGTTCACCAGACTGATTCCTGGGATGGCAGGACTGTCGTATGAGGAGAGATTGGGTCGACTAGGCCTGTATTCACTAGAGTTTAGAAGAATGAGAGGGGATCTCATTGAAACATATAAAATTCTGACAGAGCTAGACAGACTGGATGCAGGGAGGATGTTTCCCCTGGCTGGTTGGGTCTAGAATGATGGGACACAGTCTCAGGATACAGGGTAGGATTTTAGGACTGAGATGATGAGAAATTTCTTCACTCAGAGGGTGGTGAACCTGTGGAATTCTCTACACAGAAGGCTGTGGAGGCCAAGTCACTGAATATATTTAAGAAGGAGATAGATAGATTTCTAGATGCAAAATGCGTCAAGGGGTATGGGGAGAGAGCGGGAATATGGTATTGAGATAGAGGATCAGCCATGATCATATTGAATGGCGGAGCAGGCTCGAAGGGCCGAACGGCCTACTCCTGCTCCTATTTTTCTATGTTTCTATGTTTCTACTTAGGTGGGTGATAAAGACCCCATGAAACTATTTGAAGAGGAGCAAGGAGGTTCCTTGGTGTGCTGACCAACATTCTTGCCTCAACCAACACAACCAAAACAGATTAACCGGTTATTAATCCCTTGTACAGTTTGTGGGATCTTGGTGTGCAATTTGGCTGCTGTAGTTGCCTACAAAACAACAGTGACTACACTTCAAAATTAATTCTTTGGCAGCAAAGCAATTTGTGACATCTTGAGGATGTAAAAGGTGCTACATTAATACATGCTCTTTGTTTCATCTCCATTACTCTAAGCAAATGGAGTTAGTTAGAATTAGTGGAGCTTGTGGTAAAACCACCAATGAACTCCTGTACAAATGAATAACTGTCTTTAAAGCAATGTTACAGCACCTATGTCCGTTTGCTGAGTGTAAACAAGCTTTCTGTAAAAACCCTGAAACAACGCGATGACGTCATCACGTTGGTCACGTGGTGCCCCGAGTGGCGGGAAACGTCATGACGTCATGACGTCAGAGGTGGGAGGTTCTGAGTTCAGACCTTGTGGAACTAGTTACTGTGTAGACCTGTTTGCTGTTGCTCCTGCATGTTTTTGTTTTGTTCATCAGTTTAATTAAATTCGGTTAATTTACTGAACTGCCTCGACCTCAGTGATTTAGATAGGAATCCGTTGATTCCTACATTGGTGACCCCGAAGCTTCGCAGACGATTTTCGCGGAGACAAGCTCGAGAACAAGATGGATGTAAATGCAGCGAGTTTGAAGCTCCCTCAATTTTGGGAACAACAGGCAGCCTCCTGGTTCGTTCAAGCGGAGGCTCAGTTCCAACTGCGAAACATAGTGCTGGATCAGACCCGTTACCTGTATGTGGTCTCCGCACTGGACAACTCAACGGCTTCCCGCATTATCAGCCTGCTGGAGACCCCGCCCGCGGAGAACAAGTACGAAACGCTCAAGGCGCGCCTCCTGCAGGTATTCGGTCTCACAAAGGCGGAGCGCGCACGACGCTTGCTCGCACTCCCCGGGTTAGGCGATGTTAAGCCTTCCGAGTTGATGAGCCACATACTCACCCTCCTCGGGTCTGAGCCGCAGTGTTTTATATTTCGTGAACTGTTCCTCAGCCAGCTCCCTGAGCAGGTACAAACAGCCCTGGCCAGGTCGACGGCTACGGACGGTGTGGCGCTCGCGGCCGAAGCCGACACCATTTACGCGGTGATGCAACAGTATTGCACCACCTCGACGCGCCCCGCCTCCAAGAACCCCGCCTCGGCACCTCCACAGACCGGCTTTTGCTACTACCACGCCCGTTTCAGTCAGAAAGCCAGATGCTGCAGACCCCCGTGTAAATTCATGCCGCCGGCACCGAGATAGCAGCAACACCGATTGCACGACCGGAAGGGAAGCCCCGAGGTCGGTTTCGCCCCCACAATGACAGTTGGTGATTCCGGGAAATTGTTGTACATCACTGACTCCATTTCGGGCTGGCGTTTCTTATGCGACACGGGCGCTCAGTGCAGCATCCTCCCCGCTTCGGTTCTCGATGTCCGATCTGGGCAGCGCAGTCCTCCACTACAGGCCGCCAATGGCAGCGCCATCCGTACGTACGGGAAGCGGCGTATCCGATTGTGTCGCGGCGGCCAACTGTTCCACAGGGAGTTTATCACCGCCACGATACCACTGGCAATCCTCAGTGCCGATTTTTTCTGCATGCATGACCTACTGGTCAACGTACGTAATTGCCGCCTGATCCATGCCGCCTCACGAGCCCCCATCCCCGGTTTTCGGGGCCTCGGTGCGACCCACGCAGTTGCCCGCACCGAGTCACCACCCGACGAATTCACCCGCCTGCTCAAGGAATTTCCGGAGCTCGCTCGACCCACTTTCTCTGCGACGACCGCCAAACACAGTGTTGAACACCACATCGCGACAACCGGCCCCCCGTTTTACGCCCGGGCTCGGCGATTAGAGGCCAGTAAACTCGAGGCCGCGAAGGCGGAATTCGCCACTATGGAGCGGTTGGGCATCGTTCGCTGATCTGACAGTCCCTGGTTGTCCCCGCTACACATCGTGCCAAAGCCCGGCGGCGGGTGGCGGCCCTGTGGTGATTATCGGTGCCTCAACGAGGTCACAACTCCAGACAGGTACCCGATACCGTATATTCAAGATTTTTCCACCCATTTGGCTGGCACGTCGTGGTTCTCCAAGATCGACCTCGTCCGCGGATACCACCAGGTGCGCGTCCACCCTCAGGACATCCAGAAAACGGCGGTCATTACCCCATTTGGCCTCTTTGAATTTTTACGGATGCCTTTCGGGCTTAAAAATGCGGCGCAGGCGTTCCAACGACTCATGGATTCGGTGCTCCGGGACCTGAAATTCCTTTTCGTATACCTCGATGACACCCTCGTCGCCAGCGCGTCAAAGGAAGAACACCTACGTCACCTGCGTGTCCTTTTCCGTCGTCTCCAGGAGCACGGCCTTATAGTTAACCCAAACAAGTGCCAATTTGGTCTGAGGCAGATCGATTTTCTGGGCCACCGCATCACTGCCACTCAGGGCGAAAGTGGCAGCCGTCGCGGCGTTCCCACGGCCGCAATCCGTGAAGGCGCTCCAAGAATTCCTCGACATGGTAAACTTTTACCATCGCTTTGTCCCCCGGGCCACCCAGCTCATGCGGCCGCTCTACGAGGCACTCCGAGGGAAACCGGGGAAAGAACCGGTGATCTGGTCGTTGGTCATGGACCGCGCATTTGGGGACACGAAGGAGGCCCTCGCCAATGCGATGATGTTAGTGCACCCGCTGCCCGGCGCCACCATCGCGCTCACGACAGATGCGTCGGACTACGCCATCGGCGCCGTGCAAGAGCAATGGGTCGACGGGGCATGGCAACCGCTGGCGTTTTTTAGCCGCCAGTTACGTAGTAACGAATGTAGCTATAGCACATTTGACCGAGAGCTGCTGGCGTTGTTCCTGGCCATCCGCCACTTTCGTTTTTTATTAGAAGGACGCCAATTCGTCGCTTTCGTGGATCACAAGCCCCTGACATTTGCCATGGCCAAGACAACTGAGCCGTGGTCGGCCCGACAGCAACGGCAACTCACGTTCATCTCTGAGTTTACCACCAACATCCGTCATGTGGCCGGCAAGGACAACGTGGTTGCCGACTGCCTTTCGCGTGCGGCCATCCAGGCCATCCAACTGGGCCTCGACTATTCACTAATGGCGGTCGACCAAGCAGCTGACCCGGAGACGCACGCTTTCCGTTCCGATTCATCCGGCCTGCGGCCAGTGGACGTACTTTTCCACTCAGATGGCACATCCTTGCTCTGTGATGTCTCCCTGGGAGACCCACGCCCGATCGTTCCGTCATCCTGGTGCAGAAAAGTCTTCGATATCATGCACAACCTCGCCCATGTAAGATTCGCAATTTTCAGCAAAAATCACGCAAGAAAACTGGATAAAATAAGACTGTTTATTGACCAAAGTAAGCTTGCACAGAAAAACCTTTGATAAAAGGGCATACAAAATGGCCGCCAGGCCCCGTGATCAGTTTATGAACCATTTTATTTCTGTTACTGCAAGCCAGACAGGCTTGTGGATTGAAGACAGTGAGCCCACGAAAGCCAGTCTCTGGGAACCGAAACTCAGAGCAACAGCATACATATTCAATGGATTATAAGTACAGGATGGGGCCCATCAAGATATGGGCGGACAATGTAAAAACACTTATACCCATTTATCGTACAAAGGAAAAACCGTTTAGCAGCCATCAAGGAAAATGTCCGGACCGATCAATATGCGAACCGAGCCACGGTGACAATGCAAAAGACATTGAAAGACATTATCGGCCAGGAAGGCCAGTTTAAGTTATCACCGGCTCCGTTACAAGACAAAGCGCCCCTGCAGAGATTTCTGCCCGCCAAAATTAATACAAAGACAGGACTATGATTTGGCGGGAGATAAGACTGTCCCAAAAGAGTATAACTATGGATTGAAAGTCCATCTAAAAAACTTCGGACTTCGGGTTACTTGAACAACTTCTTCTTCACTGCCACGGCTTCTTGTTGGGCGACTTCAGGCTTCCATTTCTTCAAGAACTTTCTTCTACGAGGAACGAAAGAAGGGCGGACGGTGCCCGGATCGGCGCCTCTTCCACTTCGGCAGATCGATGAAAACGTTTTCGTCTTTTTTTTAAAGACGGACGGTTTCGGTAAAAGGACAACGTGGTCGGTGTTCAGCCAAACAAGGCTCGGCCACGACGAGAAGACGACGAGGGTGGCCCGGGTACTGGGGTCGGGAGATCATCGACGACCCAGGCCGACGGAGAAGAAACCCTCTGGAGAACCGGCGATCGATGCCACAAGATTCTCCCAAGTGCATAGCCTGCATCTGGGTCTGCTCCATGAACCCAAATTGACTTAGTGGATCTCAACCTTAACGAGCGCTCATCGAGGCTGGGTCTACCCCACCGCCTCGAGGGAGGAGAGAATATCGACTGCGCCAGAAGTTTCCAAATCCACGTGACGACGGAAAGCGGTGCCAAAAAGGCTGCGAACCCCCCCTTTCTCGCGACTTCGAGAGTGGTGAGCATGATCCCAAGTTCCCCAGGTCGAAACTTAGTTTAGGTATAGGGGAGGGAGTTAAGGGAAATCGTAATGTGTTTCCCCTTTTTCGATGTGCCGTGTGTTCCCCATTTCCATAGAGTCAAGTTCATAAATTTGTGCATGATTGTAGTAACTTTAATCTGTGCCTATGACATGTATTTTGTAATGCTTCAAACTGTTTAAAAATAAAAGCATCCATTTCGTGCTATTCAACCTGGTCTATTGAGTTCTTTCTCTGCACTACTGTTCTCTGCACCTAAGTCCAAGGTCTAGAACCGTAGGGGGGAGTGGGTCGAACCACTCAAGGGTAATTATTGCACGAAGCCTGGCAGGAGACCAGAAAGAGCAAGAGAAACCCCCTACAGAAATGGCGACCGCGGCAGGACCTTGGCAGCAGGAAAGTAGTGTGTTAGATCAAGATCTGAATAAACGAAATGTGATGGATGAAAGAATAGCAGATTATGTTTTCGGAAAAGTCAACCTCACAAAACAATGGATATCTGATCTACTAAGGGATAGGCGCCCGCTAGACGCAGCCATCAAGTGGACAGCGGGTAGAGAGCATAAGAAATCTGTAGAAAAGGCGGTCTGGCTGATGTGCTACAAGAAACAAGTCCAGCTTTTGGACCAGGTAGTTGCAGCACAGACAGTCCAGATCAACGGCTTGCTTAAAGGCGTGGAGGAAAAGGTTGCGGGAGGTCAAAAACTGATTGAATCGCTTGACGCGCTGAACCAGGAACGCCGCTCTGTAATTCGCTGCCATGAAACCCGGGTAGAATATTTAAAATGTCAGGTCGTTGAGGCCAAGGCCAGTGAAGGTAGAATGAGAGAGAGGTGTTCCCGTCTAGCCAAACAAGTAGATGCCCAAGAGGAAAAGCTCCTGGGAGCCAGGGCAGCATATAAAATGGCCATGGAGGATAGATCTGAGAACACCGACCACAGCACTTGCCGCCGGGAGCTAGAGGACCTGAGAAAGGCCCTAGCGAAGGCAAACGGGTTGGTGTGTCTCATAAATCCACCAGCGAGTCAGCTGTTGCTAGCCAAGGAATCCAAAAGACCGATTCCACAAGAGGCAGTTGGGGTACCAACCCCCGAACCTTCTGCGCCTCCTGCCTATGAGGAGTCTTGGACTCCGGGACAGGAGACGGAGACGGTAGAGGAAGAGAGCCCTGAGGTAGAGCAACCCCAGACAGTAGAGTCGGGGTCGGCGCCAATGTGTCCAACGAGACACCGGAGGATCGGTCCAAATGAAGAAAATGGCGATGACGGACCCCTTGAGAGCCAGATCATAATGCCTCATAGCGCACGACAGCTAAGAGAGATGATAAGTCACATCCCAAAACTCTCCGAGTCAGGAGATCCCTCCGTGCATTTCAGGGACGTGGAGCAGACCGCAGCAGTCAATGACTGCGACGGGGTTGAACAGTCTAAAATGCTGCTGTTCTCCCTGGACAGTTCGCTCCTCCAGTGTCTCCCTGATGAGAGCAAGAGAGGGCACAGGGACTATGAGTTGCTACGGGATGAGATTCTGGAGATCATGGGAGAGGGGGACGGAACTCCGTTCCTCCGTTTAGAAAAGACAGTGCAGCTAGAGGGAGAACCCCCACGGGTTTTCGCCGACAGGTTGTGGCCAGTGTATCGGCGCAGCTGCCCGGGCGGGCCGGCCCGGGCCGGGCTGGATGGCGAACAAAGGGCTCACTGGCTTCGGTGCCTGGTAGCAGGTTGCCTGCCAGTAGTGAAGGAACAGGCCAAAGCATGGTTTGACCCCACTAACGCCCGCTCCACGGAGGAAGTAGTACTAGATCAGCTCACGATCAGTTATAGAAACAACAAGGGCAAGAAAACGCCTGTTGTGAAAGGAAAGGTGCATGAGGTGAGACCCGCAGCCTCTGCTAAAAAGGAATGGCGTCAGGAGGGAAATCGCCATCCCCAAGCAAATAGCAGTTGTTACGGGTGTGGGAAGGAGGGTCATTGGCGCAAGGACTGTAGGAATCCTTGGAAGGATAAGAGGGAGAGAGCGTTCGCCGCAGCCCAAGATCAAGCCCAAGCCCGAGTCGCCAATGGCCCGAGAGTTTACCCAACACCAGCACAACCACAAGTGCAGGCCGCTGCCCCAACACCAGTCCAGAACCCAACCGTAGCCTTTGCCCCGAATGAAGGGGGTGGTGCGGTTGTGGACCCCGCTGCGATCGAGTCAGTCTTGGAGACTATGCGGTCTCTGATGACCTGGCAGGGGAAGGTAACGGTTGCTAACAGCCCTATCGCCCCCGAGACCCCAGCCGAAACACCTAAATGACTGACGCCCGCGCAGCCCATCTACTTGTGTCCGGTCCGCTATGACGCTTGGAGAAGACCTGTGGTGGAGATGGAGGTGGAGAAACAAAGGGGTAGTTACCTGTTGGATACGGGAGCTTCGTGTACCTTGATCCACACGGACAAACCTTTTGCCTCACCTCTGTCCGCCCAGGCTCCATATTTAGTAGCGGGTTTCACAGGTAGAGCACAGGCTGGCGCGCACTCCCTCCCGCTCTCCATTCAGTTGGGAGCGCTCCACACCACATGGACGTGCATCCTATTGAAGTGGAAAGAGGGGGGGGGGAAAGGCATCCTCGGGGCTGATTTCTTGGTGGAACACGGGATCCTCGTGGACCTGAGAAATCACTGTCTCTGGGGAGCCGAGGGCGGTTTAGGTAAGGTAGTCGTAATCCCGGGGAAGGAAGAAAAGGGGGCCCTGTGCACTATGAAGCCATCAGGAGGTTACGATCTCGAGCTCATGATAACAAATGTCCCAACGGACTTGCAGGCGCGTGTGTCAGAAAATCTGACCGCGTTCGCCACCCACAAGCACGACTGCGGGAGAGTCACTGGGTTCGAAGTCAGCGTAGACGGGGACCCCATGATCCGACCCCAAAAGCAGTATAATTTCCCCAAGGAGGCAGAACCCGACATGGAGACAGCAATATCTTCATTGGTACAGCAGGGCGTATTGAGGACGATAGCCACCCACGTGAACTCCCCATTATGGCCGGTAAAGAAACCGGACAATTCGTGGAGAGCCACGGTGGACTATAGAGTCCTCAATAGTAATATCCCAGCCTGCGCGCCCACGGTAGCAGCAGTTGCAGACTTAATAGGGAGTATTCCAGCATCGGCGACCACATTCACGGTGCTGGACATCTCGAACGGTTTTTGGTCCATTCCGCTGCGGCGGGAGGACCAGTACAAGTTTGCCTTTACTTTCAAAGGGCAACAGTACACCTGGAACTGCTTACCACAGGGTTTTCACAACAGCCCCAGCATTTTCCATCAGTGCATGGCGGGGAGTTTGAAAGAGTTCAGCCAGCCCAACCAGATAGTGCAGTATGTGGACGACTTACTCCTGTTCACAGATACAAGGGAGCAGCACGGCCCACTGTTAGCCGAATTGTTGGAACTGTTAGAAAGGAAGGGTTTCAAAGTAAACCCAAAGAAAGCCCAGATCGGCCAGCAGGAAGTTAAATTCCTGGGTCTGGCCATCCGCGCTGGGGAAAGAGCCATAGATAAGGCCAGACGGGAATCTATACAAGATCTGCCAATTCCCAACACAGTAACGGGTGTAAGGTCCTTTTTGGGACTGACCGGGTACTGCAGAGATTTCATCGAGGACTATGCTGCCACAGCGGCCCCGCTACTTCGACTCTTACACAAGGGAGTCGAGTGGTCTTGGGACGAGGGGTGCCAGGCAGCATTCGAGAAGTTGAAAAGAGATCTGCAGACCGCGCCAGCCCTAGGGGCCATAGATGGGGGAGAGGAGTTCTTTCTGGAGGTAGCCGCTAGTGGGGACAGCCTGAGCGCAGTGCTGCTCCAAGAGCGGCACGGCAAGCTAAGACCAGTAGTTTATTCCTCCAGGGTGCTCACGGATGTGGAGAGGAGTTTCTCCAATTGCGAACGGCATCTCCTGGCCACGCATTGGGCTGTGAACAGATCAGTGATCTTCACAGGGACCTCTCCCATTACGCTCCTCACCCATCACACCCCCACGAAGATGCTTCTGGACGGGAGGATTAAGGATGGGACCGTAAGCAGCGCTCGGATTGCGCGCTGGACCCTCCTCCTTTCCCAGATGGATCTCAAAGTTAAAGGCCTCTGCGCGCCAAGGCTCGCAGCCAATATGGCATATCCCGGGACAGCCCATCAATGTTCCGTAGAAGGGGTATGGGAAGTTAACATAGGTTTACGGGCCGGGATACATCCCACGGGCCGCGAGATCTACGTAGACGGTTCTAGCACTGTAGCTGACGGCAAGCGACTCACAGGGTGTGGAGTTTATGACCCTGCGGCAAACATTGCCCTGGCAATTAAGCTCCCCAGCACTATGAGCGCGCAGCAGGCTGAACTGTCCGCGGTGGCGTACGTGGTTACCCACCCCGAGATTTTCCCAACCCCATACACGATTTGCTCAGACAGCATGTTCACGTGCAATTCGTGTACGGAGTACCTCGCCATCTGGTCCCGACGCGGGTACACCTCCGCGGACGGGCGGCCTTTAACAGTTAAGCCCTTGCTGGAGAAGATCCTAGCAGCTGTGGGGGAGAAAGGAGAGGTGTTCATCCATAAGGTGAAGGCTCACTCCATTACAGAACCCCGCAGTCAGGGCAACCAGCAGGCGGATGCGCTAGCCAGGGAGGGTGCCCGCAGCGGCATTCTCTGGGACCCATACGAACCCGGACCCGTGGCGGCGATCCAAGGCAGGGAGGGAATTCCCGGGAACACAGGGGTGACACCGCCCCCAGACCTAAAGACCGTCCAAACCCTGGATCCCGCCCTAAAAGCAGTCCTAAAAGCCATCACAGAGGGCAAACAGGTAGAAGGTCCGTACAGTACGGCAGCCCTCACAGTCAAAGAAGGTATGCTGTTCCGAAAGGAGCAGTGGGTTGTGCCGCAGCAGCACCGAAGGGAATTCCTGCAATTGGCCCACGAGGGTCCAGGAGCGGGACACCCCGAACCTGAGGTCACCTGGCAACGGGTGGAGCAGGCGGGATGGTGGCCGGGACTTCGGGACGATGTCCGCGAGTTCTGCGCAAGCTGTCTTGTGTGTGCTGCTAACAACCCAGACCCCCACAAAAGGAAGGTGCCCATGGGGCACATCAGGAGGGTAGAGGGACCATGGCAGTCGATTCAGGTCGACTACATAGGGCCCCTGCCCGCCGCCCAGGGAGGCTATAAGTACTGCCTTGTCCTGGTAGATGTGTTCACCAAATGGGTAGAAGCCTTCCCGTGCAGAACAGCTACGGCACTGGGTACTGCTAAGATCTTGATTCGGGAAGTGTTCTCACGGTGGGGACTCCCCCGTTTTGTAGAGTCCGACTAAGGGAGTCAGTTCACCGGTCAAGTAATGCAGAACGCCCTCAGGCTCTTGGGCATTGAGGGAAAGTGGCACGTAGCATACAATCCCCAGTCATCCGGGATTGTTGAGCGTATGAATCGGACCCTCAAGGAAAAGCTGAGGAAAGAGACAATGGGCTCGCCCCAGAAATGGGCGGAGGTCCTGCCTTTAGTCCTCATGGGGATCCGAGCCAGCCAGTCCAAAAGCACGGGGTATTCCCCGCACGAGTTAATGACTGGAAGGATCATGCGAACACCCACCCATGTGCTAGCCCCGGTGCTCACTGAGGGCCAGCTCCGAGAGGTGAAACGGGACAAATTCGCCCAAACCCTCTTGGAGCGCCTGAGACAGATTTATGGGCAGGCGGCTGGGAACATGGGAAGACAGCACCAGGGAAATAAACTGTTGTTGGAACCTCGGAAACAACAAGAGTGGGTAGTCGGGGACCAGGTCATGGTCCGAAACTACGCCAGGGTAGGGAGTTTTGAACCACTGTACATGGGGCCATACAGCATTGTAGACAAAGCCAGCCCCATGGTTTATGCAGTGAAGACGCCCCGACGTACCAAATGGTTTCACATCAACCAGTGTAAACTGTTTAAACCGGGTACACAAGGGCCACCAAAGGGGACCAGGTCTGAGAACAAAGATCCTCAGCCTGTAACAGAGTCACAGACCACACAGGCTGGAGCAGTAGCCTGCGTGAAGGGAGAGGCCATCCCATTGGAGTGGGAGGTCTCATCTTTTGAATGGGATTTAGGCAGGGGAGAGCCCGAACAGCTCAACCTCGCTTTAGACCCAATCACGGAGGAGGAAGAGTCAGAGGACGGCAGTCCCGCCCTCGACTCAAGCTTGGGGGAGGTAGGGAGTGGGGGTGGAGACTCGTTACCTGTAGGGACAGGTGAGGTGGAGTCGGAAGCCACAGATCCCGACCCCGGGGGGGCGGAGCCTGAGGAAGGGGAGCTGGAGCCGGCAGCTGTGGAGGAACCACAGGCTGTGACGGTAACAGTCACGACCCCAGGTCCATCGGCCCCGGGAGCCCAACCCAAAGCAGCCCCTCGTAGGTCAGCTCGAGCGCCCCAGCCCAGAAAATTTTGGCCAGATTCTCCCCATCCTCCCCAACCACGGTTTAAAGCAGCCCCAGGAAGACATGATCCCCGTTCAGCAGCGACAGGCTGCGGGGGATCAAGGCCAAAGATCAATGCAGCCCCACCGCAGGGTGTGGCACGCGACAGACCTCACAGGGATTCGGAAAGCCGCCCCACGGAGGGCGGCGCTGTACATAAGTTAAGATAGGTAATTATGGTCATAGTTTAAGGAATGTAAAGTATATGGTGTTAAGAGTACAATTTTGAAGTCTGCCCGGTATGTGTGTTTGTTAGGGAGCGGGGTCCAGGAACCCGCGCGTCCAATTAATTTAGGCCAGCACCTATCGGGAGCCCGGCTACATCATTTTGTTGGTTACAGAAACCTGGGATACGATGGAAAGGATTGTCGTCGCGTTCATGGCGATCGGGTGCGGGTGGGCCTACCGAGGCCGCACCAAGGACGTCATCATTTTCGGGTGCTCCGGGGACACGGCCCCCATCGCAACGGATGGGACGGGGGAGCGAGAGGTAGAGGAAACCGCCACCTACTTCCACCAAGGGAGATGGCCAGGTTGGCTGGGAACGAATTCTACGGAATATTCCAGCAATTTCGGTTTTGCCTACCAAGAGACTTCATTAACGTGCCCTCGAGTGAGGATCCTAGCGCCCAGAGTCAGCGTCACCGTGGGAAAGAGGATTTGTCTGGTGTGCAATGGGAACGTACCACCAAGGCGATGGTGGTGGCTACGAAAGCTGGGAAAGGACATGAGAAACTCTACGGTCGAGTGGGAGCGACTGGGTAATAATACCCATCGGACTATTACGGGAACTCACGGACAATTACGTGTGTGTTGGGACAAATGGTGGGAACCGGATGAGGGAATATATGTCTGTATGTGGGGTTCGAGACGCGTCTGCCCCAAGGGCGTGTCCATCTTCTTCCAGAGGCAGTGGCAGGATGAAGGGAAGGGGATGAGATGGGATGTTAGCACTCGAGCGTGCGGAGCCCCATACTCCCCTATTCCGGTGAACGCCACTGAACTCATCACCCGCCCACGCAAGCCCCTGCCCACGCTTCCGGTAGCACTAGCCCAGAAAGGAGGGTGCCCAACCACCACCAAGGGACCCGGGAATGGTTTAGTATTGGTACCCACCGGTCAGGTGCTGTACCAAGGGGTACACTACGCGGTGGCCTCAGTGATTTTAAATCTCACTGAGGTAAGATTGCCGGAGTGGTGTCCCAAAGAAACGGAACAATTATACCAGGTCCTGTTAACCAGTATGTTTAGACAATTTTACGAATTTGACTTTGCCGACATCGACAGAGACAAATTATACACCACACCGCCAGAAGTTTTGGATCGAGTCGGGAGGCAAAGAAGGGGTACTGTAAATGACATATTCACTGCTTTTAATACCGGGACATCTGTTGTCAACGCTCTAGATAACGTGGAGCTGCAGACACAGATCAACGGTTTAAAAGCCCAGTTAAGGAACATATTGACAGACGAAAACAAGGTCGTGGGTTCTGAGTTGCATGAGGACCAGGCCATGACACTACACTTTAAGGACATAATTGCTGAGCTGGAGAAACACGCGAGAACGGTAAATGCACTCATTAAGGAGGATCGGAATGCGTCTGATCAAGCTGCGCAAAACGAGGCCTGTGTGCTGTACGGGGCGTGGTTATTGGGCGAGGGCCGCAGTAATCTTGAGGATTTAAAACAGGGTTTGGTCCCGTCCTGGATCAGCAACAAGCACTTGCAAGCGCTCCACCCTTTTGAGAATGCATTAAGCCCGTGCCAGCTCAGACTAGCCGCAGAAGCATACCCAGTTCCAGTGGACTGCGGACATTCGAATCACACTATTATGGGAATAGTAGTAAGAATGCCGGTGTTGGGTCCCGCAGCAAAGCCCGCCCCGGTATACAGAGTAGAGAACATTGGAGTCATTCAGGGGGGCGCACACATTCGTTACGCAGTGGTCCCGCCTTACGTCATCAGATGGGAGCGTACGATGACAGGCACCGACCTCTCGGGATGTCGGAGCCGGGGAGCACACATCATCCTGTGTCCCCAGCACTTGAATGCCTTTTTGAAACCACAGTGCGGGTTCAGAACCGCTAGCGCGAAGCCGGTGAATTGCACCATGGAGGCAATGGCAGAGGACCATGTGCCCCCACAGGTAGCATATATCGGGGGTGGGACATACTGCGTCACCACTGCAGCGCCTCAGTACCGATATGGACAACACGAGTGGTGTTCGGTCGGTGATAGCAGTTTCTGTTTCAAACCCAGGGCCGAGGTTCAAGTGGCACAACAACAAATTGTTCCCATTCCTGCGCCCTCCACTGTACACATCACTATCAAAGAGAATTTCACAGACTTACAACGATTTGTCGCGCATTTTGGTTATGTCATTCCCCCTCTTCCCGAACACCTCACCAAGGTTTTAAAAGCCGTTATAGTTTCGCAGAAACATTTCTATACACTGGAGCAGAAGACTTTAGAGATAGGAAAAGACATATTGGACATAACCATCCCACCATGGTGGGACTTGTTCACCAACATAGAGGTCCCCGCCTGGATTAGAATAGCATCCCATATCCTAGTAGTATGTCAGGTTTTGATTGTGATATTTTTGCTCTTCGTGCATTGCAAAAGAGGCAAACGCCTCCAAAGGCACGAGAACACAGGAGAATGGAGAGAACGCTATGTGCGGATGGGGGAAGCAGATACCCCACTAAAAGCTGCTAGTATAAGATTAAGCGTCCCTCCATTTAAAAATTATTTTTTTTGAGTGTTTTGGGTTATAAGGAAATAAGTATTGTCATGTTATTAGTTGTTCTTAAGTTTTTTTGGATTAATAAAAGATGCATGCAGATGGCGCAAAAGGGTATCAACCCCTGCCCATCTGACAGGTGAAGGTGTTATAGTTTAAGATTTGCTGTCTATGATTCCAAATGTGCATGAGGTAATTTTCATTTTCTCCGGAAATGGGAACTGCATGTGTCGTGAGGGGCATAGATAGTTAAGTGCCAGGAATGTTTGGATGTGGGGAATCAGGGAAAATTTGCTCAACAAGGATTATTGATACTTTAAGCAAGCTATCAGTATCACAGGGGGGCCTGTAAGATTCGCAATTTTCAGCAAAAATCACGCAAGAAAACTGGATAAAATAAGACTGTTTATTGACCAAAGTAAGCTTGCACAGAAAAACCTTTGATAAAAGGGCATACAAAATGGCCGCCAGGCCCCGTGATCAGTTTATGAACCATTTTATTTCTGTTACTGCAAGCCAGACAGGCTTGTGGATTGAAGACAGTGAGCCCACGAAAGCCAGTCTCTGGGAACCGAAACTCAGAGCAACAGCATACATATTCAATGGATTATAAGTACAGGATGGGGCCCATCAAGATATGGGCGGACAATGTAAAAACACTTATACCCATTTATCGTACAAAGGAAAAACCGTTTAGCAGCCATCAAGGAAAATGTCCGGACCGATCAATATGCGAACCGAGCCACGGTGACAATGCAAAAGACATTGAAAGACATTATCGGCCAGGAAGGCCAGTTTAAGTTATCACCGGCTCCGTTACAAGACAAAGCGCCCCTGCAGAGATTTCTGCCCGCCAAAATTAATACAAAGACAGGACTATGATTTGGCGGGAGATAAGACTGTCCCAAAAGAGTATAACTATGGATTGAAAGTCCATCTAAAAAACTTCGGACTTCGGGTTACTTGAACAACTTCTTCTTCACTGCCACGGCTTCTTGTTGGGCGACTTCAGGCTTCCATTTCTTCAAGAACTTTCTTCTACGAGGAACGAAAGAAGGGCGGACGGTGCCCGGATCGGCGCCTCTTCCACTTCGGCAGATCGATGAAAACGTTTTCGTCTTTTTTTTAAAGACGGACGGTTTCGGTAAAAGGACAACGTGGTCGGTGTTCAGCCAAACAAGGCTCGGCCACGACGAGAAGACGACGAGGGTGGCCCGGGTACTGGGGTCGGGTGATCATCGACGACCCAGGCCGACGGAGAAGAAACCCTCTGGAGAACCGGCGATCGATGCCACAAGATTCTCCCAAGTGCATAGCCTGCATCTGGGTCTGCTCCATGAACCCAAATTGACTTAGTGGATCTCAACCTTAACGAGCGCTCATCGAGGCTGGGTCTACCCCACCGCCTCGAGGGAGGAGAGAATATCGACTGCGCCAGAAGTTTCCAAATCCACGTGACGACGGAAAGCGGTGCCAAAAAGGCTGCGAACCCCCCCTTTCTCGCGACTTCGAGAGTGGTGAGCATGATCCCAAGTTCCCCAGGTCGAAACTTAGTTTAGGTATAGGGGAGGGAGTTAAGGGAAATCGTAATGTGTTTCCCCTTTTTCGATGTGCCGTGTGTTCCCCATTTCCATAGAGTCAAGTTCATAAATTTGTGCATGATTGTAGTAACTTTAATCTGTGCCTATGACATGTATTTTGTAATGCTTCAAACTGTTTAAAAATAAAAGCATCCATTTCGTGCTATTCAACCTGGTCTGTTGAGTTCTTTCTCTGCACTACTGTTCTCTGCACCTAAGTCCAAGGTCTAGAACCGTAGGGGGGAGTGGGTCGAACCACTCAAGGGTAATTATTGCACGAAGCCTGGCAGGAGACCAGAAAGAGCAAGAGAAACCCCCTACACCCACCCGGGTGTGCGGGCATCACAGAAGTTGTTAGCATCCAAGTTTGTCTGGAGGGGAATGCGAAAAGATGTGTGCGACTGGGCCAACACCTGTGTCGTGTGCCAGAGAGCGAAGGTGCAGCGCCACGTTAAAGCTCCTGTCGCCATTTTCGAGGTACCGGAGCGGTGATTCGATCATGTTCATATCGGCCTCGTGGGCCCACTACCACCGTCACAAGGGTTCACGCATCTGCTGACAATCGTCGACCATACCACCAGATGGCCGGAGGCCATTCCATTGATGTCCACCACCTCCGCGGACGTCGCCCGGGCTTTTCTTTCGTCCTGGGTTGCCCGTTTTGGCGTGCCGTCGGACATTTCATCGGGCCTCGGGCCGCAGTTCTCCTCTGCTCTGTGGAACGCCGGGGCTTCAAAATTGGGCGCCAAGCTCCATCGCACCATGGCTTACCACCCGCAGGCCAATGGGTTATGCGACCGCTTCCATCGTTCTTTGAAGGCATCGCTGCGGGCCACCCTCCAAGGGACCGTGTGGATGGATATGTTGCCATGGGTAATGCTCGGGTTGCGCACGGCGCCAAAAGAGGACCTGCAGGCGTCGGCCGCCGAATTGGTCTACGGCCAGCCTCTCAGGGTCCCCGGCGAGCTTCTCCCGTCGCCGACGCATCCATGGTCCGCCACTGAACAGCTGAAGGCTCACCGAGCCGTGGCGCACGCTTTCCGGCCCATTCCGACTTCACAGCATGGACTGCCTGCGTCACATGTTCCGCCAACGCTCATGAGGGCTAAATTCGTTTTTGTATGGCACGATGCCCACCGTAGTCCCCTCATGCCTCCATACACGGGCCCCTTCCGGGTACTGAAGGCGGGCGCCAAGAATTTTCTGGTAGACGTCGGCGGGACGACCGACTACATTTCCGTGGACCGCCTCGAGGCTGCACACCTGGACCTCGGCCAGCCAGTCGAAACAGCGCAACCGCCGCGTCGTGGACGACCGCCCGCGGCCGCTACGCCTGGCTCATCGGCCCCGCGGCCCAGCTCCTCTCCTGCACCATCCGTTCCTCTCCGGGAATATCGGAGTCGCTCCGACAGGATTGTCCGACCTCCTCGGCGATTGACTTTGATGATTAAAGACACTTCTGTGGGGGCGCATGTGGTAAAACCACCAATGAACTCCTGTACAAATGAATAACTGTCTTTAAAGCAATGTTACAGCACCTATGTCCGTTTGCTGAGAGTAAACAAGCTTTCTGTAAAAACCCTGAAACAACGCGATGACGTCATCACGTTGGTCACGTGGTGCCCCGAGTGGCGGGAAACGTGATGACGTCATGACGTCAGAGGTGGGAGGTTCTGAGTTCAGACCTCGTGGAACTAGTTACCGTGTAGACCTGTTTGCTGTTGCTCCTGCATGTTTTTGTTTTGTTCACCAGTGTGGCGGTACCACCGGTTGTCCCTTACATATAGATATATATACATAATTCCCTTTAACTTACCTAACTGTATGTACTTAACTTACTTATGTATGTATAACTTACCTGTTGGGGCCATTGCCCCTTTAACTTACCTGTTGGGCCGTTGCCCCTTTAAGAGGCGACCTAACGCGCTGACGTCACGCATCACTTGACGCATGCGCGCCGGTGGCCGGCCCGACTCCGTCTTCCAAGACAGCCGCCGGCACAGCCCGGCCTACCGCGACTTCGGCCGCATCGGCCAGCTGACGGGAGCGACGCGATCTTCCGCCCCCGCGGCAAGCACCGGCACAGCCCGGCCTCGCGACCTCGGCCTCAACGGCCAGCCTCCGTACCGGGGAGATGCACCGAAGCAACGGCGCAGGTCACGGGACCGCCTAAGCGCACGCGAACGTGCTGACGTCACGACGCGGTCACATGACGCCCAAAGCGCGGGAACACACAGCAGAGCGTGATGACGTCATCACGCTCTCCACAGGACTGCGAACTCATTCCTTGTGGAGTCCCCGCTGGGACAAGACCTATACCACGGTGCTCCTACAGTCAGCCATCTTACCTGCCATCTTACCTGATGTAATTAGTCTGTTCCTGTAAATAAACAACTTGTTAATAGTTCGTCGAAGTCAAACTCTCTTATTTAGTGGCGATCTACTTGAACCGCTACACCAGTTTAATTAAATTCGGTTAATTTACTGAACTGCCTCGACCTCAGTGATTTAGATAGGAATCCGTTGATTCCTACAAGCTAATTGTTTGCTAACCCTACATTTGCCTTTAAAAGTTCTAGCAACAAATGTTTTCCTTTTCCAATGTACTGAATAAAATAATATTTTACAAGTCTTCATACATACCTAGCAGCAATTAAAAGACTTAATTAGTCAAACGTAACATAGCTGGCTCTTGTAAGACATGTCTTTGCTGCTTGCAGGCATTTTTGAAGGCCAGTCCTAAACATATTTGTCAAACCCAATTTCTGGTTGTACTGTCCCAATACCCTTATCAAGTTACTTTAATCTCCATGTATCTGTTGAAATGTAACAATGACAGCACAGATGCTGAGACTGAAAGATTAAAGGCAATAGATTACATAAAGGCCAGGAGCAGTAATGTGACAATGATGAATCACCAGCATGATGTAAAGTGTTGCAATGCATTCAGTGTCATTCCTTCATGTTGTAATTAATTCAAAGTAGCTTACTTCACTGAAAGAGGAGTCAAATATTTTGTGTTCAAAGGCTTCAACTTTCTTCATGTTCAGTTTTGAGATCCTGCAGGCCAAGGTTAAATTTAGTGGCTCACACAAAATGTTCAATTAATTTTACAAACTGGATTAAGAAATGTAAAGATTTTCACAGTGAGCCATTTAAGAGTTTATAAAGATTTGGTTTCATTACTAAATCATTGTGAAAATCTTTCAACGCGCCAGCAAACACACTGGCCGGAATTTTCCGGACGAAGGCGGGTTGGGGGTGGGGGGCCTCCAAGGCAGGCGGGAAACCCGGGAGGCTGGGTTCCCCGCAGGCCCTGCCGACTTTAACGGCAGGGCCTGATTTGCATGTGAGGCCTCGGTTTCACGCCCGCAGCCAGCCAGATTGAGAGGCTGGCTGCGGGCGGGTAGGCCACCAGCTGCAGGGAGGGAGGGAGGGTTCGATCTGGGGAAAGGATTGTGAGGGGGGGGGGAGGGATCGGTGGAGGATCATGATGGGAGGGAAGAGAGGATCGGGTCGGCCACCGGAGGATTGTGGCTGGCTTCAGCATCATCGGTGGTGGGGTCTCCAATCGCGGGGGATTGGGTTAGGTAGGGACCCTAGATCCAGGAGGCAGGTATAAAGCCACTTGCCTCCTGGATCCAGCTGTCCCCACCTCTCTTTATCTGCCAAGTTTCATGAATTGTATGAAACCCGTCCACAGCCAGTTAAATTCAAAACGGAGGTTAAAAAAGAGGCTTCCAGCCTCATTAAAATATTTAAATTGACATTCCGCCTCCTGGGAGCAGGTTGGTCGCCCACACCCCCCCGCCCGTCTTGCCTCCATTAAAACCAGAAGTGGGCAGGTTGGAGGTGGGATCAGGTCGGGATTCCCATTTTTATAAACTTAACTGCCCGCACGCTCCAAATCCACCCTTTTATTTAGCTTAAATTTCCGGTCACTGTATTCATGCAAAAGCCCTTATCGAGCTATAACAGCTTGGATGCTGTGGATGAATTTATCTCTTGTCTATAATTAAATAAAATTGCAGGTAGAATTTGCTTTTTTGGGTTCCAATATATACTGACTCTCATTTAATAGTTGATTATCACTTGGCATACTAAATTGCAGTGATTATGTCACAATCATTAATCCTTCAATGTTGACACAAATACCCTACAAGTATTTGTAGGGACTAAAAGAAAGAAAGAAATCGTTTTTATATAGAACCATATCACTATCTCAGGACATCCTAAAGAACCATATCACTATCTCAGGACATCCTAAAGAACCATATCACTATCTCAGGATACCCTAAAGCACCATATCACTATCTCAGGATAGCCTAAAGCACCATATCACTATCTCAGGATATCCTAAAGCACCATATCACTATCTCAGGACATCCTAAAGAACCATATCACTATATCAGGATATCCTAAAGCACCATATCACTATCTCAGGATACCCTAAAGCACCATACCACTATCTCAGGATATCCTAAAGCACCATATCACTATCTCAGGATATCTTAAAGCACCATATCACTATATCAGGATATCCTAAAGCACCATATCACTATCTCAGGATATCCTAAAGCACCATATCACTATCTCAGGATATCTTAAAGCACCATATCACTATCTCAGGATATCCTAAAGCACCATATCACTATATCAGGATATCCTAAAGCACCATATCACTATATCAGGATATCCTAAAGCACCATATCACTATCTCAGGATATCTTAAAGCACCATATCACTATCTCAGGATATCCTAAAGCACCATATCACTATCTCAGGATATCCTAAAGCACCATATCACTATCTCAGGATATCTTAAAGCACCATATCACTATCTCAGGATATCCTAAAGTACCATATCACTATCTCAGGACACCCTAAAGCACCATATCACTATCTCAGGATATCTTAAAGAACCATACTGTGGCAGAGCCACCAAAGGATTCAGAGCGGTTGTACATAATTCCTTTAACAGCAATATAGTTACTGTCTGTGCCTGTACCTTTAATTACACTGTTTGACTGTACAATGTCTAGTTACCTTTACAGCGTGGTTTCAACGCGATGACGTCATGCCGTTAGTCACGTGATTCCCCAATGGCGGGAAGAACGTGATGACGTCATGACGTCAGTCTTCTGACCAGGGGATCAGTCCTCGTGGAGCCCTCAAGGAGAGCAGATCTGTAGTTGATGTATTCCAGCAGTTTCTAGTTAAAACCTGTTTTGTTCCATTAAAGTTCATTGTTTTAATTGCCTGAGTCGAACTCAGTCTTTTCAATAGGAACCTCCGTTCCTACAATATCACTATCTCAGGACATCCTAAAGAACCATATCACTATCTCAGGATATCCTAAAGCACCATATCACTATCTCAGGATAGCCTAAAGCACCATATCATTATCTCAGGATATCCTAAAGCACCATATCACTATCTCAGGACATCCTAAAGCACCATATCATTATCTCAGGATATCCTAAAGCACCATATCACTATCTCAGGATACCCTAAAGCACCATATCACTATCTCAGGATAGCCTAAAGCACCATATCACTATCTCAGGATATCCTAAAGCACCATATCACTATCTCAGGATATCCTAAAGTACCATATCACTATCTCAGGACATCCTAAAGCACCATATCACTATCTCAGGATATCCTAAAGCACCATATCACTATCTCAGGATAGCCTAAAGCACCATATCACTATCTCAGGATATCCTAAAGCACCATATCACTATCTCAGGATATCCTAAAGCACCATATCACTATCTCAGGATAGCCTAAAGCACCATATCATTATCTCAGGACATCCTAAAGCACCATATCACTATCTCAGGACATCCTAAAGCACCATATCACTATCTCAGGATATCCTAAAGCACCATATCACTATCTCAGGATATCCTAAAGCACCATATCACTATCTCAGGATATCCTAAAGCACCATATCACTATCTCAGGATATCCTAAAGCACCATATCACTATCTCAGGATATCCTAAAGTACCATATCACTATCTCAGGACACCCTAAAGCACCATATCATTATCTCAGGATATCCTAAAGCACCATATCACTATCTCAGGACATCCTAAAGCACCATATCACTATCTCAGGATATCCTAAACTACCATATCACTATCTCAGGATAGCCTAAAGCACCATATCACTATCTCAGGACATCCTAAAGCACTTCACAACTAATTAATTACTTTTGAACTGCAGTCCCTGTTATAATGTAAGCAAATGCAGCCACCCATAAGATCCAAAAACCAGCAAATGAGATGCAAATAATCAGTTTCTGGTGGTGATGGTTGAGGGAGCAATGTAAGCCAGGGTGTTGGGAGAACTCCCTGCTCATCTTCAAATATTACCATGGGATCTTCATAAAAAGGAGGTCACGTTTTACAAATCTAATTGTATTTCTTGAAGAAGTTACAAAGTTGGTGGATGAAGGAAATCCAGTAGACATTGTCTACTTAAGATTTCCACAAAGCTTTTGATAAGGTACCAGACAAGAGGTTTCTCTATAAGATCAAAGCCTCTGGTATTCGTGGTAATATATTGAGCTGGATTGAGAACTGGCTGGCAGGATGTAGGCAAAAGTAGTTACAGATGGATTTGGATTTGTTTGGAGACAGGTCACCAGCGGTGTCCCGCAGCGATCAATGTTGGAACTGTTGCACTTTACTATTTTTATTAATGTTCTGGATGTAGGTGTTGGGGGCACAATCTGCAAATTTGCAGATGATTCTAAGATCTGTGCGAGTGTCAGGACTGTAGACGATGCTTGTCTGCTTCAGGCAGATCTTAATGTGTTGGGAGATTGGGCTCAAGACTGGAAAATTATGTATAAGTTAGATTAGTGCAGTGTTATGCATGTGGGCAGGGCAAATGCTCAACATTCATACACCCTTCAGGGTAAGACATTGAAGAAGGAGGAGATAGAAAGAGATTTGGGCATTCTAGTGCATACACCTCTAAAGATACATGAGCAATGCCGTGAAGCAATAGCTAGAGCAAATAGGGTTTTGGGGTGTATCCGTAGGACAATTGACTTCAAGGTGAGGTATACTATTTTGTCCTTGTACAAGACCTTAGTCAGCCCTCACTTGGAATACTGTGTCCAGTTTTGGTCTTCTCACATGGTGGGTGATATTGAGGCTTTGGAAAAGGACACCATATTGTGGAGCCGGCAACAGGGAGGAGGAGTCCGCGGTGTTGTGTATGTACCTTTAAGGGAATAATTGGTCTCAGACTGCAGTACCGGCAGTGACCACCCCTGTATAAAAAGCCCTGGCAGGCTTCTGTAGTTTCAGTTTCCAGGTTGTCTCCATTCAGTAAAGACTTGTTATAATCAACTCCTGCAGTCCGTGTCTCAATTATACACAGACATAATACTGGCGACGAGTAAGAAACGAACTTACCTGCAACTCGGCAGCACCTCAGACGACGTTATTGAAGGTCGAAGCCAGAAGAAAGAAAAAAAAAATCCAAAGAAACTCGAGAAACGGGCGTCGACTGTGGGCAACCGCCCTCCAAATCATCGAATTGAAAAGTGCAGGAGAGATTGTCGAGAGCCAGGCTTGGTTCTCCAGTCTGTGGTTTCCCAGCTAATCGGGCTGGTGGCAGGTAGTGCACTGATCCTTCCTGGGCTGCGGCGGGCTAGAGCTCGATCGGGTGGCTCTGCAACGGGGCCGGGCAGCGAGTCGGGAAGCAAAGAGAGAGAGAGAGAGAGAGGGTGGAGCACACAGGGCGCGGCCGGTGCTTCGAAGCCGGGCAGCGTTCGGACCTAAGAAGGGGGAGGGAAGTGTCCCAGAGGGTCCGCTCCACGACGGGAACGGTTCTTCAATTAACGGAGCAAATATTGAAGCGCGATAGAAAAATAAAAATACCGCGGAGAGCGGCGTTGGCAGCAGCGATCGGGGAGGCGTGAAGACCATAGGGCGTCGCCATTACAGGATAGTAAAATAAATATAATTGCCAGCAACAGCGTTGGCAGCAGCGGCAGCGGCGGGAAAGCGCCATCTTAACTCGGCAGGGAAGAAGGAAAAGCGCGGGAGGCGCCATTTTGGTCCATCGGGGACGAAGGCAAAGCGCGGGAGGCGCCATCTTAGATTTTCAAGATGCCAAAGACTGGCGATATCACTGCCTTCGATAATGCAATGGAAGACTGGACCATGTATGTGGAAAGAGTCGAGGTATATTGCGAGGCAAACGAAATAGCCGATGAGAAAAAGGCATCGGTATTGGTAAATTTAATGGCCGCAAGAACATACGGCCTATTGCGGGACCTGATTACTCCAGCCAAACCGAAGGTGAAGAGTTTTAACGAAATTGTTGCTATCCTACAGGAACACCTAAATCCTACACCGCTGCTGATAGCAGAAAGATTTAAATTCCACAGGAGAAATCAGCATAAAAATGAGAGCAATGCTGATTACCTTACGGAACTACGCAAGCTATCAAAGCACTGCCAGTTCGGAGCAGGACTGGCAGATACCTTACGGGACAAATTTGTCTGTGGACTCCTGAGTGAAGGAACCCAGAAGAGGTTACTCTCAGAGAAAGAGCTGACGCTAGATAAGGCTTTCAGCGTGGCAGTATCGTACGAAGCAGCAGCAAGGGGAGCTGCGGAAATACAACAAAAGCCACAGGAATACGGCACCCACGAAATGACACGGGGATTTGCAAAATGTTATCGCTGCGGCAGAACAACCCATGACCAGAAGGACTGCTGGTCCAAGGACAAAATATGCAGGCAATGCGGAAAGATGGGACACATTGCACGAGTTTGCAGGTCTGGGAAGAAGACCAACAACAACAAAAAGGCTACTAAGGAACTGTACAGGAAAGTACAAAAGATGACGGACAGCAGTTCCGAAGACCAGATGAGCGATAGTGAATCCGGGAACAAGAGACTAAGCTGTCTCAAACTTCACAACGTAATCGCAAAAGAGGATCACCGAACCATTTGGGTCACCCTCACGATAGCAGGGTCCCAAGTCAAAATGGAATTGGATACAGGATCAGCTCTAACCATCATGAATCGACGAGACTACGAGCGGCTATTCTCACACATACCCTTGAGAGAGATATCCATTGTCTTGAGGATGTATACGGGGCAAAAAGTATACCCCAGAGGAAAAATAAGGGTGCCTGTCGAATACAACAGCAAGAAAATACGGAAATTGTATCTCTACATTCTGCAAGATGGTGGACCACCGTTATTGGGACGTGAATGGATCAGAAAGATAAGTGTAGACTGGCACTCCATTCAGGCACTGACGGTGGCTGGTAAAAAGGATGACGACGTCACTCCTGGACGATTGTCAACAATCTTAGCTGACGCCAAAGAGGTATTTCAACAAGAACTGGGCACTCTAAAAGGCGTAACCGCCTCGATAAAAATAGAGGAGAATGCAATTCCCAAGTTTTTCAAAGCAAGACCGGTACCATATGCAATTCGCCCAGCCGTCGAGGCAGAGCTGGAGAATCTGGAGAATGCAGGCGTGTTATCTAAGTTAGACTGGAGCGAGTGGGCGACACCCATCGTTCCTGTCATAAAGAAAATGTTAAACAATAAGTCTGAGGAGCCAAGGAAGGTTCGCATCTGTGGGGACTTCAAGGTGACGGTGAACCCAGTCCTTCACACAGTACAATATCCTCTTCCAAGGATAGAAGATATCTTCGCCTCACTATCTAGAGGGAAGCGTTTTACAAAAATTGACCTAGCACAAGCATATTTGCAGATGGAGGTTGAAGAATCCTCTAGGAAGTATCTCACGATAAACACTCACAAAGGTCTTTACCAGTATAATCGACTGGTATTCGGAGTAGCATCAGCTCCAGCGATATGGCAAAGAACGATGGAACAAGTCCTGCAAGGGATTCCGGGGACTCAGTGTTACTTGGACGACATCCTAGTGACAGGTGAAGATGACAGTGAACACCTTGCCAACCTAGAGCAGGTGCTCACTGGACTACGTGAACATGGGCTATGAGCCAATCGCCCCAAGTGCGAGTTTTTTAAGAAACAGATATTGTATTGTGGCCACGTGATTGATGAAGAGGGGTTGCATAAGTCCCCTGACAAAATTGAAGCGGTAGTTAAGGCTCCAGCACCTGAAAATGTGTTGCAACTGAGGTCATTCCTCGGATTGGTGAATTACTACCATAAGTTTTTGCCGAATTTGTCCACAATTCTGCATCCACTGAATGCCCTACTACGAACGGGAGTAGCTTGGAAATGGAGCGATGAATGTAAGCGGGCCTTTCAGAAGAGTAAGGACCTAATCACTTCAAGAGAAGTATTGGCTCACTACAACCCATCACTACCGATAAGACTGGCGTGTGATGCGTCTCCCTACGGCATTGGGGCGGTACTGTCACATAAATTCCTTGATGGTTCAGAGAGGCCGATAGCTTTTGCGTCACGCTCGTTAACTTCAGCCGAGCGTAACTACGCCCAGATTGACAGAGAGGCCCTCAGCCTGGTGTGGGGGGTGAAGAAGTTCAATCACTACCTGCACGGTCAGAAATTTACTCTACTAACTGATCATCAACCTCTCATCTCCATTTTCAACCCTCAGAAGGGCGTACCGATAATGACGGCACAACGGCTACAGAGGTGGTCCCTTTTCCTAGGGGCACACCAATATGACATCGAGTACAAAGGAACTAAACAGCATGGGAATGCTGATGGATTGTCGCGCCTACCGTTGCCGACGGTGGAAGAAGAACTGGCAGTGGATCCAGTGGAGTTATTCCACTCGACTATAGTCGAATGTCTCCCTGTGACGAATGCAAACATAGAAAAGGAAACACGAAATGACCCGACACTCTCCTGGGTCTATGATTTAACGGTGAAGGGATGGCCAGCACATGGCGAACCACTGCTGCCAGCATTCTCGCCGAGAAGAGAACAGCTGTCAGTGTGCAGAGGAACCTTGATGTGTGGATCCAGAGTAGTAATTCTACCCAAATTGAAGGATAGAGTGCTCAATGAGCTTCATGAGGGTCATCTGGGAGGGGTAAAAATGAAGAACTTAGCCAGAGCGTTTGTGTGGTGGCCGGGAATCGCTAGAGAAATCGAAGAGATGACCAAGAGCTGTACAGGATGCCAGAAGGTCCAAAACGCCCCACCACAAGCCCCTCTACATCCATGGGAGTGGCCCTCATCTCCATGGCAAAGGGTGCACATTGATTTTGCTGGTCCCTTTATGGACTCGATGTTTTTAATTGCGGTGGATGCACATTCAAAGTGGCCAGAGGTAATAAAAATGTCCTCAACCACCACAGAAAAAACTATCACAGTCTTACGAACCATATTCGCCAGGAATGGGCTGCCTGAACAGATTTGCTCTGACAATGGACCACAGTTTGTGTCTGAAGAGTTCCGCAGGTTCTTAAAGAACAATGGTGTTAAGCATTACACGTCCGCCCCATATCATCCAGCCACTAATGGATTGGCCAAGAGGTTTGTTCAAACATTCAAGAAGGCTATCAAGGCAATGTGTAATGAAGATATACCCCTACAACACAAGGTGGATAACTTCTTGTTTGCCTACCGGAATGCGACACATGCGGTTACCAACCAAACTCCAGCCATGATGTTCTTCAATCGAAGACTACGATGCCGCTTGGATTTGGTTAAGCCAAACGTCAGAAGAGATGTGGAGAACAGGCAGTTTCAGAATATGAATGAAAGGCCGACCAGGAGTTTTAAGATAGGTCAACCAGTTTTGGCCCGGGACTACCGCGCAGAGAAATGGCAGCCAGGAACGATTTGTACACGGCAAGGACCTCTAATGTATACCGTGGACGTTGGAGAGAGCATTGTAAGACGTCATGCTGACCAGATTCTAGAGTCACTGGAAAACGGCAACTCCACACCACGATCTGATACACCTGGCGATGAAACCGAAGTACCAATTGCATCTACCGCAGAATCGGTGATATTGGAAGCAGACGAACCAAACAACGACATTGATCCTGACTCAACCTTGCCAGAAGAACCTGATATCCCAAAGAGGCGTTATCCAGACAGAATCAGGAAGCCTCCTCAAAGACTGAACTTATAATTTCTTAACTTCAACCAATGTATCTAGCAACCATAATTGTAATTGTAATTAGTTATTATTTAGTTGTTAAATGAATGTTATGTACTGTTTATCTAAAAGGGGAGGAATTGTTGTGTATGTACCTTTAAGGGAATAACTGGTCTCAGACTGCAGTACCGGCAGTGACCACCCCTGTATAAAAGGCCCTAGCAGGCTTCTGTAGTTTCAGTTTGCAGGTTGTCTCCATTCAGTAAAGACTTGTTATAATCAACTCCTGCAGTCCGTGTCTCAATTATACACGGACATAATACATGGAGACGGAGCGGCTGATGGACATCGCGTTCCCACTGCCATTGGATGCAATTGAATTGACTTTTACTGAACATGGCGCTGTAGAATAGCGACGTGTCTCTGTGAGCTCCCACAGCCTATTGTGGAAGTGATCGGGGAGTAAAAACATTCCATTGTAGTAATACATATGGCAAATAAAAATTGATTTGATTTGATTTGGGTGCAGAGGAGGGCCACTAGACTAATTCCCAGTATAAAGCATCTTAGTTATCAAGATAGGTTAAAAGAGTTGGGACTCTACACTTTAGAAAAGCGTAGACTTAGGGGTGATCTGATTGAGGTTTATAAGATGATGAAGGGAATAGATTGTGTTCCAGCTGACAGTTTGTTCCAATTAAATAGGTTAGCGGGAGGACCAGGGGTCACAAATTTAAATTGTATAAGGCCAGATCTAGGTTAGATGTCAGGAGGTGGTTCTTTGCCCACTCCAGGAGATGGTAATCTCAACACACCATAGAATCAGAGAATGGTACAGCTCATAAGGTGGCCATTCATCCCATTGTGCCTGTGCCAGCTGTTTGAAAGAGCTGTCCAATTAGTCCCACTCCCCTGTTCTTTCTCCATAGCCCTGCAAATTTTTCTCTTTCAAGTATTCATCCAATTCCCTTTTGGATAGGTTTTCTCCGGGTGCTCCGGTTTCCTCCCTCAGTCCAAAGATGTGCGGGTTAGGTTGATTGGCTATGATAAATTGACCCTTAGTGTTAGGGGGATTAAATACGTGGGGTTACAGGGATAGGGTGGGATATGTGTTGGTGTAGGGGTTACGGGGATCGGGTGGGATATGTGTCAGTGCAGGCTCGATGGGCCAAAATGGCCTCTATCTGCACTGTGGGGTTTCTGTGATTCTGTTCTGTTTCTGTGAAAAGTTACTATTGAATCTGCTTCCACCACCGTGCCAGGCAATACATTCCAGGTCACAACAATTCGCTGCGTACATTTTTCTTCCCTCATGTTGCATCTGGTTCTTTTGCCAATTACCTTAAACCTGTGTCCTCTGGTTACTGACCCCTCTGCCAATTGACAGTTTCTCCTTATTTACTCTAGCAAAACCCTTTATGATTTTGAACACCTCTATTATAATCCCCCCCGTAGCCTTCTGTGCTCCAAGGAGAACATCCTTTCTCTTGTCTCGCCACATACCTAAAGTATTTCATCCCTGGTACCATATTTGAGTTGGGCTCAGATTTCTAATTAACTAGATTTATTTACAGAATAGTAAGGCACAAAGAACAGCACAAGCTTATATACAATTACCCCGGTAAATAGCCTCATTTTTTAAAGCTGCACTCTACTCCTGCCAGTAGTGGAATCTCTCTCGCTCTCTCTCGCTCTCTATATATATATTATATATATATATAAAATATATAGTGACATACTGACATTACCATGAAATGTGTCATAGTAACCATATACTAGAACATAAGGGTAAATCTATCACTCCTGCACTTTCAGCATTAAGCAATACTCAAAGGGAGCATGAATCAGAAAGCTGAGCTACAGTATTGGAGCTCTCTTTCTACCTACAGTCTCTTTATGAGTGGATCAACACTGGGAGCAGGGAGTGCTGAATTTACCTGGAATTCTGTATCATGTCCAGACCAACATCTTTCATATATCAATTTCACACGTCACATCATTTGCACAAGATAAATAATTCAATTCTGCTTGTTAATTCTTTTGGAGTCACACTGTTCCTGCCTTGGAGTTTTGCTTAGTGGGAGGGTGGTTCTTAGAATTGGGTTTATTGGGCTTGAAGTAAGGATGGAGATAGGTAAAGTTGTGGAGACGGAGGTAAATGGTGATGATGCATAGGATGTGGGATTTGAGGCTCAACTCAGGATTAAACAAGACACCAAGGGGGAAAAATTCGGTTGCTTTGCGCCTCCTGTTGGGGCGCAAAGCAACTCGCGCCCGGGCACGGCGCCGCCAACGCCTCCCGCAAAATTCAGCGGGAGGTTAGCGGCGGCGGTATCCATTAGCGCCCGGTGGCGCAGTGTGCAGCGCCCCGCTCGTGCCCTGGCCGCGATCTTCGTTAGCGCCACCTGACTTACCGCTGGACGCTATGTTCGATGGGGTCAGGGGGGCCTACCTGCGGCCAGGGCAGCGCTACTTAAAGGCGAGGTGCGGGGCGGCCATTTTTGTTGCTGGCTGCCTGCCAGCACCTGCCTCCGCTCCCATCCCCAGCCTCCTGATCCGCTCCCCCCCCACGGAGTGCCGGCTGCGCTCCATGAGCCCGGCACTTCTCTTGAGTGCCGGGCTCTTTTGCCGGCACTCCAATCCCCGGTGGCCCAGCTGGGCCCCGGGTCGTGCTGCGCAAGGCCCCCCCCTTTAAGAAGGGGAGGAAGGCCTGCAGTACCGCTGCGCGACGTGCCGCAGCGCATGGCACTGCGGCACGTAGCACCGTGATATTCCCTCACAGCGGCCCAACGCTCCAGTAGCGCCCCGCTTCCCTCTTGGGGCGCTACCACTCAATTTTGGCCATGGGGGCGCTTATTTTTCCGGGGCGCTAAAAGGGGCGCGACTCAATTTCTTCCCCCAATGTTTCAGGCTGAGTGAACAGCCAGGATGGGGTTGGGATGGAGTTAAGACAAGGGTACGGAGTTTTTGGCTGTGGTCTTCCCAAAATTCAATTGGGGAAAGTTTTGTGTTATCCAAAACATGATGTCAGATCAAGCAATCTGACAATATTGAAGTTATCTTGAAACCAAGGGTGGAGATGTAGAGCGGAGTATCATTGGCATACATGTAAAAACTGACTTCATGCCTGCCAATAATGTTGTCCCTCCAATCAAATACATGTTAGCCAAAGTGATTCTGGTAAGGAGCTGTACTTCTGACTTTGATTAACATATTGTGATCCAGGCATGACTAAGACCCCAAGTGCATAGTTTGCAGAAAATCACATGCTGCTTCAGAGGGAGTCGGAGAGGAATTTTCCAGACTTTTTCCCCCCTTATTGGCCTTAGTTTCTTTTGCTTCTCCCGGGAGATTACATGGCTGCTGGGGGTAGGGAGTGTCTAGACATGATGCTCCAGGCACCATGAGTGTGGGGCATTCTTGATGGACCAGCTGGTCATTTCCTGCCCATCATTTTCGTATGTCCGGATGTTTCTTTGCCCGATTACCATCTTCTTTCTTTGCCTCTAAAAGGTGTAAATATTTTCAAACTTTCCTATTAAAGTTGCTATTGGCAGCTTTCCTAATTAGTTGATAAATATTCTGTCAATTCCTGTGATTTATTAATCGAATTAAAACCCCATAACGTTCTTTATGATGCATCAATTTAAACGTCACAACAGAGAGTAAATTTTCAGACACTCCTCTCCCTTAGCCAAGAGATCTTACTCGACGGAAGTATGGATTGGAGAATCACACAGAGTTCTGCATGCTCGATTCGCAAAGCTCCCAATTTCCCAATTTTCCATTGGTTCATTTTAATGACCATAAAAATCAGCCGCGCCACGAATTGGGCCTGCTAACCTCCACACCCGATTCTCCGCCCGCCCTCCCATCGAGCGAGATTCTACGCTAGCAATGCGGTCTCCCAGAAGTCACTCCACATTTTCCTCATTATCTGGGTCTAATTGCCAGAACATTGCAGTTGGGATTCTTTCTGCTATTCAGGATGTACGGATGCACTGCAGCTATGGTTGCCTACCCGCCCTGAGGCACCCAAGGACCATGACCTGAAGAGCGATACAATGAGGAGCCCACTGCCACCAGGGTCCTGATGGAACTGACCATAGCCATTGGCTGCCTGCCCATCCTGTAGTGCCCCACCACACAGTGTGATGGTGAGGTAGGAGACAGGGTCAATACCACTGGTGTAAAATGAGCAGGCTCTTGCCACCAGCTGTACAAATAGTTATAGTGGTGACTAACATTTCCTCAGCTCTCCTGTCCACCCACTATAAAATTCAATCCATGTATATTTCATTCAGCTTTCATAGAACAATAAACAATCCTAACAGTACATATACAAAAAAAAACCCCAAAAGCCTTGCGCTCCACCGGGTAGACATTTTGACCTATTTCTGAGTCTGGGCACTTTTTGCAACAAGGTGAAGTAAAAGTAAAAAAAAAAACTCAAGCTATTTTTATTCTAGGCTCCATTTATTGCAGGAATGACTATATCATTACTTAAGGTTCTTATTTGGCCTCAATGGGATAAAGTTAATCGGGGTAATTTTGTGAGGGTTGGTTTGAATCAGGGGCCTCACTGGATGGGAGCCTGGGTCGTAGTATCAGTCCTATAGCATTAAAGCCCTACATTTGACCCATACTCCCACCTCAGTAGGTGTTCAGCCTCAAAAAATTACCTCTAATTTATCTTAAATTTAGACCATCACTCAGAGAGCCTGTATAAATAAAACAAAAGAACTGAATGCCTTCCCACTACAAATTATATAGAATGAGCAGAAGCCAATGTTCTGAAAATAGAGTAAAATAATTAAAGCGTTAGGATGAGCTGAAATAGGGTGGGAGGAGGCTCATGTGGAGCATAAACAGCAAGACCAGTTGGGCCGAATGGCCTGCTACTGTGCTGTAAGTTCTATGTAATTAAGTTTCTTAAAAATGCTTGAAATATCTCTGAATTAAATGTTAATACTGTCGATTCAAATATTTTTATAATACTAAAATTAATGAGTCGCTACTTAATTGTAATAAAAATATTTTAACCTATAATAATGATATTGAAACTGGCACAAAAGCAAAATGCTGCAGATGCTGGATATCTGAAATAAAAACAGAAAATGCTGGAAATACTCAGCAGGTCAGTCAGCATCTGTGGAGAGAGAAACAGAGTTAACGTTTCAGGTCGATGACCCTTTGTCAGAAGTGGAAAAAGTTAGATATGTAACAGATTTTTAAGGAAGTGTAGGGGCAGGGAAAGGGGGGAGGGGAGGAAAGAACAAAAGGGAAGGTCTGTGATAGGGTGGAAGGCAGGAGAGATTAAAAGAAAAAAGGGATGATGGTGCGAGGCAAAAGGAGATGGTAATGGGACAAGTTAAGAAATAAAAGATGGGTCTAGATGAGATGTAAATGGGAATGGCAGAATCATCAACAGTTGTGAGAGAGAAAAAAGACATGTTTATTTATGTGTTACAGTAGAATGAAAAGGAATATTACACAAGCACGTTTATCAGTGTGCTACCAGAGGAAGCTTGACTCGAGTGTCAGCTCATCTCAGTTGGTAACACTTTTGTCTTTGAGTTAGAAGGTTGTGGGTTAAAGATCCATGTTAGAACTTAAGCACATATTCAAACCACCCGAATTTCTAGACCATAGGTCGTCATTGTCAAAATGGTTAATAAATGTTCAACGGTACCCAGAACTGTTTCTTTTGCACAGATTTAAGGTGATTGGCAGAAGAATCAGAGGCGACATGCGGATAATTTTTTTTACGCAACGAGTGGTTAGGATCTGGAATGCACTGCCTGATAGGGCGGTGGAAACAGTAGTTATCAAAAGGGAATTGGATAAATAATTGAAGGAGAGAAAAATTGCAGGGATATGGGGAAAGTGTTGGGAAGTGGGACTAACTGGATTGCTCTTCGAAAGAGCTGGTGCAGACTCGATGGGCCAAATGGCCTCCTTCTGTGCTGTACTATTCTATGATTCTATGGATTGTATGAAGGGAAATATAGAAAACAAATTAGGGGGAAGCGATGCAGATCCTAAAGCACAGTACAACAGACTCCATAAATCAACTGAACAGGACAGCAGACCATCAGGAAATATCTCTCCAAGGCTGAGAAGATGATAGTCTAACCATTGAAGCTTTAAGACAACAATGACAGTGTAAAGTCTGTGTGTTCTAGTTGTAATTAATAACACACAGACTACAAGATTAAAGTTCAACAGGTCTTTACTGGTTGGAGGTCAGGACTATACTAAATACAATCTTACTACTCAGTGCTTATATACCGGTGGTCACCACCGTTATTACGTATACAGCAGCCAGAGAAAGTAGTACATCTCTTAAGGTGGAACAGGCTTAAGTTCTCTTAAGGTGGAACAGGTTACATACACCACAATCCTCCCTTTTTAGCTTAATAGTCATATCCCCATTTAACATAACATCATAACATATATACATATATAACTTCAGGTATAAACAGTTCAAAGGTTCAGTCTCTCAGGAGGCCTTCTGATTCGGTCTGGATAACGCCTTTCAGTGGTCTCTGATTCTTGTTGCTGAGGGGACTCTTCTTGTTGGTTTCCTATGTATTGGACGTCATCATCAGGTACAGTCCCTGCCGAGGTCGATGCTTCAGGTTCATTAACGTCTTCCACAGTTGTCTCTGTCGCAACCATGGGTTCGACCCTTGCTCTTGATTCTACCAGTTGATCCGCATGACGCCTTATCACATTGTTACCAATATCTACTGTGTACATCAGAGGTCCTTGTCTGGCCCGAATTGTTCCGGACTGCCATTTTTCGTTTCCATAGCCTCTTGCCAACACTGGTTGTCCTACTTCGAAACTTCGAGTGGACTTGTTATTAATATGCCGGAACTGTTTGTTTTCCACTTCCCTCCGCACATTTGGTTTTAACAAGTCCAACCTGGACCGCAACCTCCTGTTATAAAACATCATGGCAGGACTTTGGTTAGTCACTGCATGAGCGGCGTTTCGATACGCCATTAGGAAATTGTCCACCTTGTGCTGTAGCGGAATCTGATCATCGTTCATGGCCTTTATTGCCTTTTTGAATGTTTGGACAAATCTCTCGGCCAACCCGTTTGTCACCGGATGATATGGGGCAGAGGTATAATGTTTCACCCCATTCTTCTTTAAGAATTTTTGGAATTCTTCTGACACGAACTGTGGTCCGTTGTCTGAACAGATCTGTTCTGGCAATCCGTTCCTTGCGAATATTGTTCTTAACACCGCAATTGTCTTTTCTGAAGTAGTGGTATTCATCTTGATCACTTCTGGCCATTTGGAATGTGCGTCCACCGCAATTAGGAACATGGAGTCCATGAATGGACCAGCAAAGTCAATATGTACGCATTGCCATGGGGCTGAATGCCATTCCCATGGGTGTAGTGGTGCGATCGGAGGTGCATTTTGCACTTTTTGGCACCCAGCGCAGCTTTTCGTCAACTCCTCTATCTGTTGGTCAATACCCGGCCACCATACATAAGCCCTAGCAAGACTTTTCATCTTAACTCCCCCCAGATGACCTTCATGCAGTTCTTTTAGAACTCTTTCCCTTAACTTGGGAGGAATAATCACTCTTGTCCCGTACATCAAAGTACCATGGCAGACGGACAGCTGGTCTCGCCTTGCCAAGAATGCCGGTAACAGAGGATCACCACGTGTTGGCCATCCTTTCACTGTCACCTCGTAGACTCTGGACAGTGTCGGGTCGTTCCTGGTTTCTCTTTCAATACTTGCATTGGTGACTGGTAAACACTCGATGATGGTCGAATGAAATAATTCAACAGGGTCAACTTTCATCATTTCTTCTTCTTCAGGTAGTGGCAGGCGCAACAGCCCATCAGCATTGCCATGCTGTTGAGCACCAGTTCCAAGTTTGCGAGGTGTTCTTCATCACCATCACCTGTAATCAGAATATCATCCAGGTAACATTGTGTGCCTGGAATTCCCTGTAATACCTGCTCCATGGCCCTCTGCCAAATTGCTGGAGCCGATGCCACTCCAAAAACCAGCCTATTGTACCGGTACAAACCTCGATGCGTGTTGATCGTGAGGTATTGGCGTGACTCTTCTTCAACCTCCATCTGCAAGTACGCCTGCGCCAGGTCTATCTTGGTGAAGTGTTTCCCGCCAGACAACGAAGCAAAAATATCCTCAATCCGCGGAAGCGGATACTGCACCGTGTGAAGCACCGGATTAACGGTGATTTTGAAATCTCCACAGATGCGAACCTTCCCTGGTTCTCCTGGCTTGTTGCTCGAAGGACGTTTCATAACGGGAACAATGGGCCCACTCACTCCAATCTACCTTAGACAGTACACCTGAACGTTCTAGCGCTTCCAGTTCCGCTTCTACAGTAGGTCGTATTGCATAGGGTACCGGTCTGGCTTTAAAAATTTTTGGGTGTGCATGTTCATCAATCTTGATGTTTGCCGTAATTCCTCTCAGTGTTCCCAATCCCTGCTGGAACACCTCTTTAGCATCATCCAATATTCTGGACAATCGTTTAGGTTTGACATCTGTTTCCCCGGAATCTACCGTTAGTGCCTTCAAGGAGTGCCAGTCCATATTCATTTTCCTAATCCACTCCCGTCCCAGTAGTGGTGGACCTCCTTCAGGTAGCACATATAAGTCCATTACTTGGCTTTCTTCGCCCTTGTGGACCACTTTTACCTCTATCTTTCCGATGGGGTACACTCTTTGCCCCGTGTATGTTTTCAATATAATCTCCGTATCCCGTAGGGGAATATGTTGGAATAACCTTTTGTAATCTTTCTTATTCATGACCGTCAATGCCGATCCAGTGTCCAATTCCATCTTTACTTGGACTCCTGCTATCTGAAGGGTGACCCAAATTGTCTGGAGATCTGCATCCTTACCAACGTTGTGTACTCTTAAGCTACCCAGTTCATTACTGCTAGCGTCTGAATCTGGCTTCTGTTCGGTCGAACTGTTCTTTATCACCTTGTGTACCTTTATGTATTTTCCTTGCGGTGACTTTTTGTTGCTGGTCTTCTTTCCTGACCGGCATACTTTAGCTATGTGGCCAAGCCTGCCACACGTTCTGCATTCTTGGTTTTTAAACCAACACTGGTTCTGATCGTGCGTTGTCCTTCCGCAACGATAACATTTTACAGTACTCAAACCCAATTTATTTGTACTGAGTTCCGGTGACCGTAGCTGCATTACTGCCGTGCCTCTCGCTGCGGCTTCGTGTGCTGCTGCCATAGTGACCGCTTTCTCAAGCGTCAGCTCATTCTCCTCGAGCAATCGCTTTTGTGTATCTTCTTTTAATAAACCACACACAAATTTATCTCGTAGCGCCTCTGTCAGTCTCATTCCGAATTGACAGTACTTTGCTAGCTTACGCAATTCCATTAAATATTCAGCATTGCTTTCATCTTTCAGCTGCCTTCTGCTGTAAAATTTAAATTGTTCCGCTAGCATCAGCGGCGTGGGGTTTAGGTGATTTTTCAGGACAGTAACAATCTCCTCGAATGTCTTATCCGCCGGTTCATCTGGTGATAAAAGGTGTTTCAATTGCCCGTATGTCTTCGCACCCATTAAGTTTAATAATGTTAGTGCTTTCTCTTCATCTGGGATTTTATTTGCTTTACAATAATTTTGTATGCGTTCTACATACATAGCCCAATCTTCGATGTCGCTATCAAAGGTATTAATGTTCCCATGTTTAGGCATCGTTGCAATTTAATTTATTTTTATTTTTATCCAAGGTGGCGGCTTCCGCGCTCTTGTCTTCGTCCTCCGCCTACAAAATGGCGGTTTTCCCGCGCTTGGCGGTCTTCTCCCGTCCCCCGACGCAGTCTTCGCTTCACCGCGGCTCTTGCGCCTTCAGTTGCCCCCAGACGCTGTGCCTTTTTAGCTCGAATGCGGCCCGGCCCTTATCTCCGGTCGCGATCGATCTCACCGCCCATATTCCTCCGTCTTCCCTCCCCGTCTGTACAGCCAACGCGGCCGACTTTCTGGTCGCGTCGCTGCCCGGCTTACCCACTACCGAGGTGGAAAGAAGATAGCTGACAGCTGCTGATGGAGGCTTCGAGTTCAGGATGTCTTCTGCACTCTGGTTTCTCGATGTCTGCCGCGCGACGTGTCTTCCAGCAGGGTGATGAGGGTGGAAGCCTCTCTTCGACGTCCGTTCTGTGGACGAAGCCGCCGTGGATATAACTGCCGCAGGGTAAGAATCCCATCCTCGTCGCCACTGTAAAGTCTGTGTGTTCTAGTTGTAATTAATAACACACAGACTACAAGATTAAAGTTCAACAGGTCTTTACTGGTTGGAGGTCAGGACTATACTAAATACAATCTTACTACACAGTGCTTATATACCGGTGGTCACCACCGGTATTACGTATACAGCAGCCAGAGAAAGTAGTACATCTCTTAAGGTGGAACAGGCTTAAGTTCTCTTAAGGTGGAACAGGTTACATACACCACAGACAGCATCTTAGCGTCAGAATGTGCCACTGAATCTGATAAGTGTTATAAATAGTTGCTGTCTGTTTTAGTTTGAAGTAAATAACATCAGTGGAGCAATACTATCAAGTCTCTGACAGACTTGCCAATAATCTTTTGCACATCCTCCAATATAATGTCATGTCCATAATCATTTGTTGTGACTGTAGTACATTAATTAATTGGTGGGTCATGGGTCTTCGGTGACAGTCACACTGGAAGATCACAGAGGGCTAGAAATGCATCATAGCCCAGGAATGGGCGGTAAAATTAGAAAAGCTGGTGAATTAGCGCCAGGCACTAATATTTAGACTGCACACAAATAAGTCAAACTGCTGAAAGAAATGATTGGGGTGCTAATTCAAGCCTTAAAGCCCAAGCTCATTGGTGTTACACTCAAAGGGTGGACCAATATCAGGTGCAGTCTAATCGCTAGTCATCATTGCCACAGGCTTTTTCCAGTTCTTAAAGGGGAAGTTCATTGATGCTGCAGAACGTCATTCTCACCATTGCTGGCTGTACAGCTGCCTCAGCAAGTAGCAGCAGGTCAAGTAGAAGGAGCTGGATGACTCAAGCAGCTGTAGTGATGGCAGATCCACGCCCCAGGGAGAGAACCCACAGATTCAGTGATCAAGCATTGGAGACGTTGGTGTTCGCTGTGGCGAGACAGAGGACGGTGCTCTACCCAGCAAGTGGCAGGAGGCCCTCGCCGCAAGTCTTCCACACCATGTGGAGGGAGGTAGCCCAGCACGTCTCGGGCAGCACTGTGGTCCCCAGGACCCACACAAAGTGCAGGAAGAAATTTAACAACCTCACTCGGGTGGTCAGGGTGAGTCAATGCTTCAGAAAATGCTACATACCACCGTCTGAACTACAGTCTGCACACACTGCCCAAAGCACCACACCCCCAGCACTCACCCACCAACAATCTCTACCTACCAACACTCACACCCACATCTCACACTTTGCACACAATGACAGCTATTCAACTACGGCAGGCACATCACCTAAACACATTGCTCCACACTCACTCAAACACTTTTCTTTCTCTTGCAGGCCAAGGTGGGTCACAGCAGGAAGGAGCAGGAGTGCACAGGCGGGAGACAAGCCGATACCCAACCACTGTCTGCGCTGGAGAATCGAGTGCTACAGATTATTGGGCACCAGGTGGTGGGCGCCGTGGCCACCGGCGACGTTGACCCTCTTGGGGACAAGAATGGTATGTTCATCCCTACTCCTTCTTCTCACATCCCACTGCCCCCTCAACCCACAAGCATTTCGCACTTTCCAGCTAATCCTGCTGTATGCATGACTTTCTCCCTTCCTACCCCACTCCCCTCCCCTCACCTTAACCTGACTTTTGTGCCTTTATGCTTTCAGATAATGAGCAAGCACTTGAGCAGCCGGTCCCTGAGAGCACCATTGAGAGTGAGGAGGGAGAAGAGGAGAAGGAAGAACACACCGCATCACTGCTTGTCTCACCCGCAGACACCAGCTCAGACACTGGCACTACACATTCTTTAGAGGCTAGTATAGTAGCGGGATCTGCACTGGGTGATGCACCGGGGACGAGTGAGCTGCAGCAAGGCCAGGGGGAAAGGGTAGCTCAGGGTCCAGCTCCCCGGAGGGCGAGTTCACGTGCGAATTCTGCTGCACAGGACTCAGATGAGGACCTTGATGGGGAGGCGTTTATAAGAAGGGTGATGGGCATGCACACGGAGATGACAGGTGCAATGGCAAAGGTGCCCGAGAGCCTCTCGGCATTGATAAGGAGCGTGGAGGAGTCCACCTCCAACATTGCACAAAGCTCTGCGCACACCATGGAGCCCATCATTTCCAGTCTGCAAAGAACTCCCAGCGAGACCGTGGTGACCCAGACCTGATGCTGCATGTGATGGGCGATCTGGAAGCTTCCATAGCAGCACAGGTGGAAGCGTCACAACGTCTTAGTGCTGTAATGCAGTCTACGCTTGGTGGCATCCAATCTCAGACTGCTCTCATGCAGTCTCAGCTCGATGCCACACAAGCTCTGACTGCTGCCATCGTGGCTGGGTCTACCACCATTGACCGGGGCTTTCACGGTGCCACAGAAGGCCAGCAATCTGTGCTCCAACAGATTGCTAGGGATGCTGAGGTGCTGCCCCGGGGGAGTGGCAGTGGGTCAGTGGAGCAAGAATCTGCTGTTCTCTCTCAGGATGACAGCATTCCTGCTCCCACCACTGCCATTCCATCATTGCTCTTGTCGCTGCCTGTCTTCCAGCCAGCCCAGACTGCTGCCATCCATACTGAGGTGGTGCAGTCTACAGCTGGGCCTTCCAGGCCCAGAGCTGGTCGAGGGCATCCTGTAAGACCATCTGAAGTCTCCCGCACGGACACTCAGCAGCCTTCCACCCGCCGTGCTGCAGCCACTGGGCCAAAACTTCATAGGAGCACTAGAGTAGGCAAAGGCACTGTAACGAGGAGCACTAAGGAATTGCAGAAGTGTGAATAGTTCATATTGTTGTTGTAAATATGTGTTCACTGATTATTGATAAATTTATTAATTCAGTTTGGATTCTTTTGTGGTGTCTCTCATTTCAGCTTTGCGCTGTGATATGGCCTGCGACAGGGATGGAATGATGGGGATGTGGTGAGCAACAGGGATCTGGGGTTTAATTCATTAGAACCACAGTCTGATGAGGCGGTCACGGACCGCCCTTCTGGAAGGCCGATTGAGTGGCTGCCTCCTTCCTCGCTCGTCCTCCTCCTCCTCCACCTCGTCTTCCTCATCCTCCTCCTCCTCTCCCTCTTCCTCCTCCTGAGGTGGTCCTACAATCCCTGGTGGCAAGGGCTGGGCCCTCATGATGGCCAAGTTGTGGAGCATGCAGCAGACCACCACGAAATGGGAAATCCACCCAGCCGAGTACTGGAGGGCTCCTCCCAAGCGGTCATGGCTGTGGAACCATTGCTTGAGCACCCCGATGGTCTGCTTGATGATGTTCCTGGTGGCAGCATGGCTCTCATTATATGAGTGCTGGGCAGGAGTGTTCAGGTTGCGGAGGGGAGTCATGAGCCAGGTGGAGAGCAGCCAGCCGTGCGCTTGACGTGGTGGCTGGAAGAGTGCTGGCACACTGGTCTGGCACAGGATGAAAGCATCATGGCTGCTGCCAGGATAGTGAGCATTCACATTGAGGATTCGCTGTCTGTGGTCACACACCAAATGCACATTAAGTGAGTGGTAGCCTTTGCGGTTACAGAAGATCTCAGGATTGTTATGCATTGCCCATAAAGCCACGTGGGTGCAGTCAATGGTGCCCTGCACCATGGGGAATCCTGCTATCCTGGCAAAGCCACATGCACGCTCATCAACTTGCTTCTCTCTGGTGATGGGAAAGGAAATGTAGTCCCTTCTCCTATTATAGAGAGCCTCTGTGACCTCCCAGATGCAGCGATGAATGGCGAACTGCGAAATGTTAGCTATGCCTCCTGTTGCAGACTGGACGGATCTGCTGGCGGAGAAATTGAGGGCGACGGTGACCTTGACTGCCACTGAGAGAGCTGCGGTCGCCCTGATCTGAGGCTGGAGGTCTGGTTGCAGGAGGTGGCAGAGTTCTGTGACCACCTCCTTGGTGAAACACAGCCTTCTAATGCACAGCTCCTTGCTTAATTGGAGGTAGAGAAGTGCTCTCGGAATATCCTCAGAGGGTAAGGTCTCCTGTTGAGAGCCCTGATGGCCCTCCTCCTCCCTCTGGCCACATGTTCCAGTCTTTCTTGCTGCCTCCGCTCCCTCCACCGTAGATCCTGGAGGGCCAGGTCGACTGCCAGTACAGCCCCCAATAATGTAAACCAAGTGTAGCAGTTTGGTTATTTTTAAGAATAAATGTAGTTACTTTTTAGTTCCCACAACACTCCTGATACAAAATAACCTTTAAACTACTGAATTAAACTGTTGCACAATGTCAAACTGATAAGAAAGCACTGAAACTCCACTAACCTGACAGCTGTGACTGATTACTCATGATCCCTGTAAATAACGTCCCTGGAGCCAGCTTCTACCTGCTTCATGCCTCCTCTCCGTGTCGCTGTCTGGTCGAGGCGCTAAGGTAGGTGGCGAAAATCAATTTTACAGATCGGGCACCCAGTTGCACGCTCACTGACATCACGATCTGCCTGGTGTTGAAGTCTCCGGCAGTGCCTCGTACTGGCAGCGCAACAAGTGGGTCCGGATTTGTCGTGCGTCGCTGGATTCGCCTCGCCCCAGCGCTACTGCATCAGAGCCCCATTCGGGCCAGCTGCTGGTGCTAACAGGAGGCGCTAACCAACTAAATTTTTCCCCCTAAGTCTCTAAATGGGACAATTCAATGTGGCATTAAATTCATCAAACTATACTTGAATGACTAAAGTATTACTTCCTATCCTAGCACTAGGTAAGCATAAAAATTGCTGATTAGGAAATTTTAGCATGAAACTTCTAGTTTTGCATTCTCACTAGATTTTAAGCATGACCCCTGGACCAGCAATGTAGAAAATGAAACACACTGCCAAAGGAAGTCTAAAACTCCAAAAATAAGAAAATAATCCATTTAAGCCTTCATCCCATTTATAATGGTGCTCCTAGCACATGCCAGAACAAAGAAAAGGAGCAGGTTTCACCACATCAGATGGGAGCAGACTTGTCAGTAGCCTGTCATTCTAGCACTAGCATGGGTCCAATGCTGCAGATGGCTTTCAGTAACACTTCCAATTCCCACAAGAGAGTTAAAATTGTGCATTTTGTCTTATGAACTCACCATCCATTTCTCTAATGGAGATGTTAAAACTGTAAAAGGACACGTCTGAATTTGCCTGGACCAGATGAGTTGCCCTGACTAATGGATAATTGCAGTTCAGATCAAAAGAGTATTTTGC